>NC_090725.1:257096317-257206317 GCF_036898095.1 Palaemon carinicauda | reverse complement strand
TATATATATATATATATATATATATATATATATATATATTTATGTATATATATATATATATATATATATATATATATATATATATATTTATGTATATATAAATATTATATATATATATATATGTGTGTATATATGTATATATATATATATATATATATATATATATATGTATATATGTATATATATATATATATATATATATATATATATGTATATACATATAGATATATATATATACATATAGATGTTATTATTATTAAATGCTAAGCTACAACCCTAGTTGGACAAGCAGGATGCCATAAACCCAGGGGCCCCAACAGGGAAAATAGCCGAGTGGGGAAAGGAAATAAAGAAAAATAAAATATTTTATGTAGAGTAACAACATTAAGATAAATATTTCCTATAAAAACTTTAACAAAATAAGAGGAAGAGAAACTAAATAAAAGTGTGCCCGAGTGTACCCCCAAGCAAGAGAACTCTAACCCAAGACAGTGGAAGACCATGGTACAGAGGCTATGGCACTACCCAAAACTAGAGAACAATGGTTTGATTTTGGAGTGTCCTCCTAGAAGAGGTGCTTACCATAGCTAAAGAGTCTCTTCTACCCTTACCAAGAGGAAAATAGCCACTGAACCTTTAGAGTACAGTAGTTAACCCCTTGGGTGAAGAAAAGAAATAAGAAGTGTGTTGTGTTAAAGAACAGTAGAATAGTAGAAGGGAATTTTGGAAAAGTGAAAAAGCGATATGGAAAGGAAGTTATTTTGGGAAAATGAGAAGAAAATTATGCTTGATACAATTGAATGCGTCTATGTCTCTACAACGGACACTAAAAACAATCTCAAGTTTTTCTAGCCGCCTTGTATAATGTCTGTCTAGAAGGGGAACCTGTTAAATCTTGAACTGATGATGACAGAAGTTGTGCTTTGACTCTGCAAGTTTTAATTAAGCCCAAAAGCTTATAAGTACAGTATTTGAGAGAAAAGTATAACTCCTTTTCCTTCAGTTTATACAATCGTTGGAACTTTAAATTGTGTATAGAGCCGGGGATTATGGAACCGTTCTGGTGATCAAGCTGATGAGAGACAAAGCAGATTCCATGACTGTCAGTGACCGTGTGTGCATCATTTTGTTTCATGATTGTTCATGCAAGGGAGTGGACTGACAATAAACCTATTGATGTTTTATACAATAAAAGAAAATTAAATTGGAATGTGTAATGGTGCGTGGTGTGCTGACATCAGGGAAACAGACTTTTATGACTGACTGTAACATGACAAAATCCCTTGTTTTTAGGTTGATATTGAAAGTAGAATCAGCAGGTTACCCAGTAGTTGCCATGGTTAATGACGTGAGTCCAACAAACATGAGGCTTTGGAAAACCTTAGATGCTCATGGAATGAAAAAAATCATTTGAAAACCCAGCAGACAGTTGATGTGAAATTTATGTTTTTGCTGATGCTCCACATCTTTCAAAACTTATTCGGAATAATTATTTAGATAATTGTCTTACAATATATGAAGATACATACATAAATAGTTGTCCTGTGAGAGAACTTTTAGAAAGAAGTGTCAGACTCTGATTTCCTTAAAGTAATTTGGGACAAGAACTTTTCAGGAAATGATAAGGAAACCTTAGACTTAGAAACAGTTATAGAAGAGGAGGGACTAGAATATTTGAGTGATTTCATTACAAAGAAGTTTCCACAATACCTGAACTTGGGGTCGAAAGTGGCTAAGGTGCCTCTTGGATGCAAAGCAAAGAATTTATTACAGAGCTAAAAACCATGGAGAAAATTTTTAAATGTCACCATGGCGAGAAAACCCTGAAACCCAATAAGGGTGTAATAAACTCCCTATCTTCATATACAAAGGGACATATAGCATTGCCTGAGGAAGTTGTCTTATTTTTTCATTGTCGAATATTTTTTTCTGATTAGTGTTTTAAGTAGAACAATAATTTCTCAATAGTAAGGTTGAAAACAAATTAAAGTAAATAGTTTACTAATTCATTTGCTTTCATGTAATCTGATAGTCAAGAGCATGTGAACTATTACTATCTCCTATATGATTTGTTGCATACATACATGTATATTTCAATAATAAATAATAGAATATTTTCAACTTTATCATTAAACATGTCTTGTATTGTGATTTACCCCGATTTAACGCTGATAAGAGAATTCTGATCTACATTTAGTACCTAAAAGGTCCCGACCTTGTACAGTAGTCGGATACGTGATGACGTCACAAATTTCTAGCGACATATGGAAACTCAGGTTTTAATCTGACCTAAGCTGCTCGTGGGTAGGCCTTGTATTCTATAGACCTTGGTTCCTTCTATTGTATCTGAATTTGTAAGAGGGTGAGGGTTCTGCTAGCCCCCCATAATTCTCTTAAGGGGCACTTGGAGATTTCATTCCACCTCCGTTGTCTTTCTCGCTTTTAGATTTGACATAGAATCGTATATATTTGAGGTTTTAAAGTGGGTGAGGTTGTGGCCACCATAGCTCCCTTAAGGGGTTACTAAGAGATTCAGGACCACTTCTATTGACTTCCATAGAAAATTTTACACAAGAATACACTTAGTTTTTATGTAGAAAGAGTGTGGAGGATGTTGCCCCCTAGCTCCCTTAGTGGTACACTTAGAGATTTGGAACAATTCTTTATCTTATTGGAAAATTTTACAGAGGAATATACTTTAAGTTTATATAGATTCCCTAACCTCTCTTGCTATAGGGAACACACAGACTGCCTCATATATATATATATATATATATATATATATATATATATATATATATATATATATATATATACAGTGATGCCTCAGGATACGAAAGTAATCCGTTCAGGATACAGTTTCGTATCCTGATTTTTTCGTATCCTGAGTCGCGTTTTACATGTAAATAGCCTAATCCGTTCCAAGCCTTACAAAAAGTCACCTTTTCTTTCATAAACACGCTAAATTGTAGTAATAAACATGCAATGCAGCCATTTCTATCATTCAATAATTAACCCAACCGTTAAAAACAGCCTAATCCATTCCAGAAACCACCGTGAGATTATTCAATAATGTAGTTATAGCCTAGTTATCCCCTCCAAGCCCTAAGAAAACGGTCCATTTTCTTTACTACTGTATAAAAGTTATGGTACTGTATGTAAAGCATTTGGATCAGTGAAGGTGTATTGTTACCAGTACACCTAAATTAAGGGTTGATACCATGAAAAAAAAGGTACTGTACTCTCGGCGACGAGTTGGGATCTCGTAAGCTTTTCGTATCCTGAATTTTTTTTCGTATACTGGGGCATAAAAATCTTTGTATCGCTTTTCGTATCCTGAATTTTTCGTAAGCAGAAACTTTCGTATCCAGAGGTATCACTATATATATATATATATATGGATTAATATCAACACAACATCGTGTTCAAATAGAAATAAATTTCTACCTCATACCTGGGATCGAATGCTAGCCCCTTCTAATGAAAGGCCAGGTCGAAACCAACCATGTCACGAGAGCCCATAAAAGATATTGGAACCTGACCGCTACCAGCTGTCCGAGGATTTACCTGGCGAGACATCAGTCTCTTACCAGCGAGTTTTACCCAATATCCCGGGCCACCACGTGACACAATTGGTAGTAATTCATTCAAATTACCCCTAATGAGTCAATATGGATTAATATCAACACAACATCGTGTTCAAATAGAAATAAATTTCTACCTCATACCTGGGATCGAACGCTAGCCCCTTCTAATGAAATGCCAGGTCGAAACCAACCATGTCACGAGAGCTCGTAAAAGATATTGGAACCTGACCGCTACCAGCTGTCCGAGGATTTACCTGGCGAGACATCAGTCTCTTACCAGCGAGTTTTACCCAATATCCCGGGCCACCACGTGACACAATTGGTAGTAATTCATTCAAATTACCCCTAATAAGTCAATATGGATTAATATCAACACAAAATCGTGTTCAAATAGAAATAAATTTCTACCTCATACCTGGGATCGAATGCTAGCCCCTTCTAATGAAAGGCCAGGTCGAAACCAACCATGTCACGAGAGCCCATAAAAGATATTGGAACCTGACCGCTACCAGCTGTCCGAGGATTTACCTGGCGAGACATCAGTCTCTTACCAGCGAGTTTTACTCAATATCCCGGGCCACCACGTGACACAATTGGTAGTAATTCATTCAAATTACCCCTAATGAGTCGATATGGATTAATATCAACACAACATCGTGTTCAAATAGAAATAAATTTCTACCTCATACCTGGGATCGAACGCTATATATATATATATATATATATATACTGTATATATATATATATATATATATATATATATATATATATATATCTTGGAACATTTTAGGGTGGCAACCTGCCAAATTTCATGAAAGAGGGTGGCGGTTCTACCCCCACAGCTTCCTTGGGGGGGGGGACACTTAGAGATTCAGGACCATTCACATTATCTTCCTTGGAAAATTTTATATAGTACTACACTTTTAGTCGTTAGGTAAATTCTTTAATCTCTTTGCCTTTTATAAATACGTAGATATATATAATATATATATGTATATGTATATATATTTTATATATATCTATATATATATATATATTATAATATAATATAATATAATACGATATAAACAAACCTACTATTTACTGTATAGTAAAATGTACTGTACTATATATTTGACTGAACTGTGTGTGTGTGTTGTGCATTAAAGATGGTTGGGTATGAAAAAGTGTGCGAGTCCTTTCCCAGATCAGCAGATTTTGTCGACGAAGGTCGTGGCGATCCAATATATTAGAGATAGAGTTTTTTCATATGTACAAT
Organism: Palaemon carinicauda; assembly: GCF_036898095.1. NCBI lineage: Eukaryota > Metazoa > Arthropoda > Malacostraca > Decapoda > Palaemonidae > Palaemon > Palaemon carinicauda. The sequence continues at coordinate 257,201,472 of NC_090725.1, read as the reverse complement.
AAAGTTAACTATTTCTTATTAAAAATCTAATTTATTTACCGTTTTGTAATTTGTATTTTACCCAGCAGTATGTTACACTAATTTACAAACAAATATTTTCAGTATTGTACTCTAACGCATAAGAAATGATTTAAAAACATGTTACAGTATTTTATTGTTTACCTAATATTCACAGTAAAATATACTGTAAAATATATATATGAGTATATATATATATATATATATATATATATATATATATATATATACATATATATATATATATATATATATATATATATATATATATATATAATTTATATGAATGCACTGTTTGTGTTTTGTAATGTAGATATACGAGAGAGAAAGTGTGTGTATCGGTCCCCAGCTGATCAGCTGATTACATTAGCGGTGACGTACCAAAACATTACAAATGGTAGCTGACACCCTACTCCTTTGGTCCAAACAACAGCAATTGAAATATTCTAATAATCTATCCATCTGCTTTTTATTTAGCTCTACTAAAAGCATTCATGAAGTAAATAGATATATTAAGTTTATAACCCTTTTACCCTCAATGGACGTACTGGTACGTTTCACAAAACTCTTCCCTTTACCCCCATGGACGTATCGGTACGTCCTTGCAAAAAACGGCTATTTACATTTTTTTTTGCATAATTTTGATAACTTTGAGAAACTTCAGGCTTTTTTCAAAAGAATGAGACCAACCTGACCTGTCTTTGACGAAAATTAAGGCTGTTAGAGCAATTTAAACAAAGTATATTGCAAAATGTGCTTGAAAATGAAAACGCCTGGTGGTTAAGGGTTGGAAAATTCCAAATAGCTTGGGGGTAAAAGGGTTAAGCATAAAATTGGGTAATGAAACTATCAAATAACTTGTATAATTATTTAAAACGTAAACACTGTGGTAGTATACAAATTTAGCGTGTTCGTACGGCCACGTTTCTTTTTTCATAACATACTGTACTTTATATTATTATATACAGTAATGTAAGTTAATAAAGTAAGTCAAACATCAAGTGCAATAACCTGATATTGTTGATATATGAAAGGGGACTATTTGTTGACTTTCGTAATCTATGCATACCTAGGCCAAAGTTTAACCCTAGGGGTACTTGTACAGTACTGAAACAATTTACGAACAATTCGAGCTACGAACGGTCTCGGTGCCCATTTTGTTTGTTGGTTGGGGACTGTCTGTACACTCATTTTTAAACGTTATGTAATGGTAATTGTCAAACAATCATAACCCCGAACATCAGAAATGAATTACAATGAGTAAATTATCTTGAAAAATTGAATTACATTAATTGGCAAATTAACACACTTTTGGCAAATTAACACACTTTTGGGAAATTAACACACTTTACCTTTGAAGAGACTTCTGTCTAGTGGGAAAGAAAATGGAGAGGAGGAGTTGTTATTCTTTGAAAGGAGAATCTCCCTCTATTAGGAATTAAGTTGTCTTTTATATTATTACTCATTAAATTTTGACAAGGAACCTGTCTAAAGACAACTAGATAAGAATCATGAATACTGTGTGAGTGACTGATTTTATGCTAGTCTCGTTAGTATTTATCCACTATAGAAATGCTAATATGGCGCAAAAATTTTTCTTGCACTGTAAATGGATATAAATTTTTATGCTCATGTACTGATTTACTCATATTGAAAGATACTTGTAAACTGAGGTCCTGCTGTAAAACTACCAGTATATATCAATAGAAAGTTATTTTATTCAGCTAAAATTAGAAAATATACATTTTTTTTTTAAATGACAGCATTCTTATTAATACCACTTTATTAACATACTTTTTTCATTATTGTAATTGTAGTATTAGTATTTAGTAGTATTTAAGAATTTTATGAAATTGTTTTTTACTGATGTTGGAATTTATTATAATTTTTAGTTAGTTATAAATTGTGACAAAATTAAACTCTGTAACATAAAATATTCTTCACTGCCATTTTAATGAAATTCTTAGTTTTCCTTTGTTTATACATAAAACATTTATATACGTGTAAAACTTTAGTATATATCAATTAAGAAAATTTATTTAGGTAAATGATGAAATGAAATTCAAAATCCTTCATATAACAATTTTTGAGTTCAGATGAATTAATTGAAAACATTTACTCAATTTGTTTGGTTATGTATTACTCAAATTTTCCCACACATGTAATTTTGGGAATTGTTCATGATTGTAGATATAGTTCAATCACTTGCTGAAAAAATAAGCAAAATGATCTCTCTAGCTTATAACCTTCTGTTGTATAGGACATTAAGAAACTTAGATTTTTCGCGACCCCAAAAAATTATGTAAGCACTTGGCGTCAAAAGAGTTTATAAGAGAGGGGTTAGCATAAATTTGGGTATTTTTAACATTCGTCATAACTAGTTATATATGGAACTCTAGGAACTTTCCATAGGTCCATATTTTCATCCAAGTGACACAGCAATTCTTTTGCTACATTATAGGCATCACCAAAAATTTTCTGTATAGCAGAACTTATCAACTTAGTTTTAAATCTCACAGGGAACAGGATTTTTAAATCTCACAGGGAACAGGATATTCAAGTATTCTTCTTATGAGATGCATAGGTAACTGCAGAAGTATAGGCATCTTTAAGATAGGTCGACAATGTATGGATTTTCCTCCCATATAGGAGAAGCTAGAAGTCAGACTGTCACTTCTCAACTGTTTGTATAGACGTATCTCTAGACAGTCCAGACCACAGTAGTCCTTGACCTTGTGTAGGCAAATGCCTCCTTTTATATAGAGTAGAAGGTTTTTAGTCTCTTCACCTTATTAGTAGAAGGTTTTTATCTAAATTGATCCTTTCAACAACTGGTCCTTATAAATGTTACAAATAAACTTATCACTTGAGCTCTTATAGCTACCATTGTGGCATACAGCAGGGTATGGGATGGTAGCATTGCCGAGTAGATATTTTGTTTTCCTCAAAAATTTTCCATATTTTGTCGAAGGGAATCCTGATATCAGTTTTTCATAGTCGCAGAGAAGTTTAGGATGTTTGTAATCTTTGCAGAGACTTTGGCTACATGTGTGCCAAGTGGAATCTAGAAATGATCTTTTTGAGGCTGTACTTGAGTAATAAGAAAGGGGATTCCTGGGTTCATCTATTCAGTCCTCTAGAGTTTAACAGCTTTCAAGGGAGGATAAGTCAGATGGTTTTCACCTCTACATAGTATTGTGTGGATTTGCCTTGGGTTTGTTGTATTTACAGACTGCTTGATTTGATATCTATAAAAGTATTCAACCTTTATACTGTAGTATGATTTTTTTGTATTCTTTACAACCTTAACTCTTTGCTTATCTCAGTCTCATTAGATGTAAGTCTGACTCTGGTTTTCAATCAGCTGTGCTCATGGTTTTTGTCATTAGCTTGTTCCTCCCACTTTAATTGTTATTTTGTCTGGATGCAAATAATGGCATCTTTGTGAAAAAAAAATTATATATTTTTTTTTTCTAACAACTAAACCAACTTTTGAATTCAAAGCTATCATATTCAGTATATTGATTACCCCTCTCAACCCTGCTTATTTCTTGGAACCCAAGAATCCTTTCAGACTTGTGCACAGTGATAGCTATCCAGCTAGCACAATTTCTTCTTTTAATTCCGGAAGGGTTTGCGTGGAATTCTTTAAAACCACATATATGGAGTCTTGGAAATATGTTCGTAATGAAGAAATTATTTTTAACATACCGTTTTATCACTGTCTTCAAATTTCTGATGAGATGTATAATTTTCAATGTTTTTTTTTTTCTATTTTATTTCTCATAAGCTTTTGTAATTATTTCTGTGGTGCGAAAAGGAGAAGTTATTGATTGAAAATTTTCTGTTAAATTGCTTAATTTCTTTTAAACATTGCATAGAGAGAGGACTGATGATTAAATTTTCTGGGAAATATTTTATTACAGCCATTAAGCAATGAGAAAAATGAATGGGAATAAAACAAAAAGACACTTTAATCTGTGCAGTGTTTAGTTATAGTTGAATTTCTTTTAAAGTTGATTGCAATTTGCATCAAAGTAATAAGATTACCTTTGCATCTTAGAATCAACCGTCATTACGTTGAACAGTGTTGTTAGATTTCTCATTTGAGATTCTGAGTCTGAATTTCATGACTTATCAGTTTAATGCAGCAGTTTTTTTATTTACATTTTGTTTACAGGCCTCCAACAGCCCCAATGGATCCAGACATGATAAAACAACCAGTGAAGAGGTCAGTGTTATTATTTTTTATTTTTTTTTTTTTTCAGTTTGAATTAAATTCTTTAAAATAGAAAGAGTAAATAATTGACATGGCATAATTTAAAGCTTCTGCTGCTAATCGTTTTGCTTGCAACTTGAATGTGGTGACAATACCCACTGAGGGTAAACTTGTTTCTTAATATCAAGATCTCATGTTTTAAAGTTATGAAGTCAGAAAAATTTTGAGAGCTGCACTAAAAAGCTTCACTGATCTTGGAAAAGTTAAGAGGACAAAATTATTTAGGAATAAACAATGCAAAGGTTGAAGGTGTGCAAAGCTGGTTTTTTAAAAGATATGCATTTTTATTTATTTATTTTTGGGTATTTTATGTTTAGATTCGATGTTCTTTTTATATATCCAATTAAATTATTATTTTGTAGATATTTATAGGAGTTGTATAGATTATTATATTTTGATATATTTGATTTCATGGTAGTTCAAATACAGTACCAGTTTTCTGTTTTAATTAAAATTCAGCAACTTCATAATTACTTCAAATTTTAACGTTATATGCTTAACAATTTCAATTCAGTTTTAGAAACCTATCTTTATACTATACAGTGGAAAAAAATTATATTGTAAAATCTATTTGAGAACATTAAGATTTTGGTATCTATGAAAATAATTTTTGAAAGGTTGGTACCAGCAAAACAAACCTTTTTGATAAATTTTGAGTAACAGATGTTTGAAGTTGAGAGCTCGAAAAACTTTGAATATAATCAAGTTAGCTTCTAATGTCGGAAAAACATTGTCTTTTGCCAGTCTTATTATATTTCACTGCAGCTCAATATTCTTTAGTATAGAAATATTCTTGTTAATTGTTTTAAATCTTACCATGAGTCACTAGTATCTTGAAATTATATACTGTAAGGTATTGTAAGATTAAAGGGCTCTAGTTTCTTTATCTGGTGGATTGATTTAGGTTTTTAGTTTGGTGGCCTGATGGATTTAATTTAGTATACATTATAATTTAAATGGAATTTTTTCAATACACAATTTGTTCTTTTATACTATTTTGTGGATCACAAGAATATTTTCTTCCTTTTTGATATTTAAGCAGTTTGTCTCCTTCATTTCCAATATTAGCAGTGTATCTTTTTGTTTCCGTTTTGATGATTTGTTATTACAAATATAAGAAATAGAGACTTCAGCACTTTCCTTGTTGACAAATAATGGGATCAGCAGAAAGTCATCTATTTAATTCTCAACACACAATTATGCTGAGAATACAGGCATGGCTAAAAAAGGGAGATTGTAGATAGAACTAATACATTTTGCTGGATATAATAGACGATGTTCAAAGCTTTTGTTCTTATCTTTTATTAATTATGCAAAATGATCATCAGTTTAGAATTGAATTATACTGGAGGAACAGAAATATTTTATTTCGTACTTGCAGGTCATCTAAAATTTAATGGCATATTTCCCAGATATCCTAATTTTTATAGGAGATATTGATGTGTGTGTGTGTGATATTGAGTGAAAGCAATTATCATTTTATCTTTTAACAAATCTAATACATTCGCTGATCCTTCTGGCCACATCTGTTATAAATCTTATTTTAACAGGCTAATGTTACTTAATTGGAATTTTACAGAATTCCAAAAGATATATTATAGTTTTGAACATATAAATATATAAAAGATGTTTAAAGGCTGTTAAATGCATTGCAAGTTAGAGATGATGAAACACACACACACACACACACACACACACCATCTCTCTCTCTCTCTCTCTCTCTCTTTCCTTTTCGCATATGTGCCACAAATATGTGAACCCTTGCTCCTGCGAGAGCTATTAGTGTCGTCATGTTGATTTTTAAAAATCCTGTACTTGGTATGTAAAGAGCACTTATTTTATGAGAAGAGTACTAAAATCTCTGTACTAACATCTTGGCACGTAGAGATAAGCAGGGGTTTTGGAGGTATTTACATTATCGAGACGAGAGAAATAAGAATCCAGGCTATCATATTGGTTTTAAGCCTTGTAAATTCTAGGTGTTTAAAAGATTGGCTTGAAATCTGGGAGACATATGTTACCTCTGTTGAGGGGCATGTAAATACAGATCTCGGAGAACTTAATATCTGGTAGATATGTATCACTAGACTTTACTGAAAAGTGCATTAATACCACTAGTTACCACTTGAGAAGTTAGGTCAGGGTTTGAAACAGAGTAGGTTATTCCTGAAATGTTACACTAAACAGAAAATTAAATTAATATAGGCTGTAGCAAAAACAAAGCCTGGAGTGAAAGTATTGTCATCATTCCCTCTATAATCAAGTAGCCTGGCCTTCTCTGTCAAAATACAGCTAAAATATAAATTAATGGCTAAGAAACTTATTTCAAAAACACTACTGAGCTTATCCCTAAATCAGCAATAGTAAATTAGAATTTTTTGTTGCCATCAGCATCTGGTGTTCTAAGGCAGTCACCCATCCAAGTACTGACCAGACCAACATTGCTGAACTCCACTGATAGGACAAGAAGCCATATTTTCTATGTGGTATCTCTGTTGACCCTGTAAACCTTGGCTATAAAGGGTTTTGTTTTTAGTCATAATGATGAACTCAGATGGGGCCATTAAAATGAAATTTATAACCAAAATGGGTAACAAACTAATCTGATACAAGTCACAATGTCTTTGAGATATCAAAGACTTAAGACTAAACAAAATTAGAATTATCTGCCATTTTTCATAATAGTGATAATTTAATGAATTGCCTACAATGATAATGAGGAATTGAAAGATTTATAAGATTTCAGGATAACTTAATTTTCACCACATTGTTTGAAAGTGGAACATTAGTGCTGTACCCATGCAGTCTCTATAACGCCATCTCCCGAATAATATTGATGTATTTCATGAATTAAACTTATTTTTAACTACTGTTCTTCAATGAATACAAATAAACCACAATGATATTTATATTTTCTTTATATCTATACTCGTAAGGGTAATTAAAGCTTGTGTTAAGATTTATCCAACTAAAGTAAACCTGTGGTAGGCTAGTGGCCGAGCTTGCAAGCAAACGGAAATACACCATCATCTGTAGTGTCACGTAATTGACCAGCTTTAGCTGAAACATCACCACCAATAAAAAGATAAAGATTCGGTTAAATATTTTCTTAAATATATACAGTATATGAAACTCTTATTTCCCAAAAAAGAAAATGTGTCCGAAGAGCACTTATTTAGCAAGGGGAGAAATATAAGGATCCAGCTTACCTACTCGTTCTTCTGCCTTGCAATCTAGATGTATAATAGAGCAGCTAGTGATGCAACACTGCAATGGTTTGTCTACAAAAGGATCTAAAGGGATTAAAGAATTTGAGACTACGCGAGGAACTCAACTCTGTAAGACACACTGAACATTCAGACCCCTTAATGAAGGAACACTATTTGATTATGGCTACTGGACCCGACTATGGAAGTCAGGCTAGTGTAAGCAACTGGGTAGGCAAGTCAGTCCTTCCTCCCTCAAGAAATAGTTCACTAGCCTTCTGGGAATATTAAAGAAAATTAAGTTATGTAAATTCATCTCTTAACTTGACATATTAGGAAGTATTGGTATGTCTTAGTATTATTCACCCTGCAAAGGACAATTAATTTCTTAATTCATCACTAATTTTGCTTGTTTTCCTTGGCCATTTCAAAAATCTAACGTCAGTTGTGCTGTTTACAGTTCTTTCCCTGTGCAAGAATTGAATGTTAACTGTTTCCTGAAGGGAAGCCGATTTAAACTACATTTTTAGAATTTGGTAAGGCAAGTTATTGAAGAACAATCCCTACTTGATTATTCACAAACAGCATTTCTTTATTAATCAACTTGCTAAACTTTTAATTTAAAGATTTTATCCTACAATGTCTCTTAAAAGAAAATCTTTAAATTCAAAACTGGAAATCAGAATGAAATCTATGGCCAACAGTGGGCTTATAAAGTCGGTACATTTCACCATTATACAGTAGAATGCAAAAAGGACTAAACATAAAATGATATTGCTAGCCTTTTTTTTCTAAGATTGAGACAGTACCCAACAAAAGAAAATCTTTAAATTCAAAACTGGAAATCAAAATTAAATCTATGGATAACAGTGGGCTTATACAAGTCGGCACATGTCAGCATTATAGAATGCTTAAGGATTAAACGTAAATCGGAATTGCTAGCCTTTTTCTGAAACCGAGACAACAACATGTCGATTATATTCACCACGTAGTTGAGAACTGAGGGATTAAAAACATCTTGAAGTAGATACATTTGTAGATTTGGAAGAATAAGAAACTTGCATACTTATCGTACTTTACTTATTAGGGTAGTTTGGTTTAAAAAGGAGATAATTCCATACATACTTTCTCTTTTCCCTCGTGTATTGCAGTTTGAACTCGTCGCGAGTTGAACTGCTTGAGCCAAGTGAAAATCAGCTGATTTCTTGGTTTGTTTACCGTATGATATGGGGCTGCTGCACATACCCCATGTACAAAGTACTCATTTTGGCAACAGTTGTACTATCGCCTACATTGACCCTGCTAGAGTTTACCCGTGATGAGCTACTGGCCAAGCTTGTATGTGAATGGCATGCACTGTCATCTGAAACATGAGGATGATGATTGACATAAGTTCAAACTTCATTCACCCCTTCAAGACTTTAAAGGAATCATATAAGTAATATGAGGTTCTTTTGTAGAGCTAAGTTTAGTGAGTGGAGGTAGGTAATGATCAGATAACCCACAGTCTTTATCTCACAATCTAGTCTTGTAGAGCGACTAGGATTGCAGCTTGCAACAGTTTAGCAGCAGAATTATCTAAAGTAATTAAAGAATTGAGGCAGTGTAAGAGGCTATCAAATCTGTACTCTGCAGCAAGCTTTCAGAATGCTTTCTGAAAGAAACACTATTAACACATTAACACTAGATTCAACATGGGGAGGGAGTTCTCTTAGATTTGGTAATGGTCTGGGTAGGACCAGAATTTTCATTAAAGAGATAATACATTTTACTGTACTTTAGAATTTTAACAGAGGAAGTAAGAGCTTATGAAGGTCATCATTATCGTAAGTTGGCTGATTATGTGAATTGTCTAAAGATGGAGATGTCTCATTGTTGTCATCCCTCCTGTAATCAACTAGCCTAGTTTTCCCCACGAGCTAATAGCAAGATTCCTTTGTGCTTGAACTGCCAACTTGATTGGTAACCATTGAAACCCACTATTGTATGAGGTACTATGAGGAACACACACTCTTCATAAGGGTTATTTAAATCACATTATCATCCCTGACATGATAAACAAAGAGAATGTGGATCATTATCAAGAAAAAATTCAATTGCTAACAAAGCCAGGGGAAGACATTAACATAATTTGCAGTAATTAGCAAACAATGAGGAGATTATCTGGTCACAACTATCATGACTGAGGAATTGAAGAAACATGGAAACTGGCAAATCAGTTACCACATACTGCTAGAATATTTCCTTTACTAAAGGCATGTGTTTATTGAAGGGGAAAAAATTAAAATTTGAACACTAAACAAAATTATGGATGAATGCCTATTGAATCAAGCAATCCGAGCTTCTGGAGCTGAATCAATATGAACAACGGGAAGTTCATAGAAATAAATGATTATTTCAGTCATTGAGATGTTAAACAAATTAGTAATTACCAAAATATTCATGTTAAACATTTATAGGCTTTGGTAACATAAATATTCAATGGAGTAAACATGCATGTATAAAAACCATCAACCGCTGAGTTTGTTGGATGATCACAGGCAGTTATCAGAGAATTTATTTGGGAATGAAAATCCCCGACATTTCTCTGTTAGCAGATACTTCATAGGAAGGATGGGAGCAACTCTAGATCATTTACATGTCGGGTAAATGAACCTCAGAGCTGTCAACTCTCCATATCAATTGCCATGAGCTTTTAGCAATATTCAAGGCTCTTCAGGACCAGGAATCACGGATTGTAGGGAAGACTATAGTAGGTTTTTCAGACAATACGAAAGCATTAGCATACTCCTGAAACCAGGGGGGAAAAGGTCACAATCCCTATACTTGGTAGTAAAGGTGCTATTGACTTGGACAAATTTGAAAGGAGTAGGCTTTCTTTCTCAGTTTATTTCTTATTCCTGATCTAGATATTAATCTTTGGCGCCGTCGTTCAATTAGTTCATTATGCATGTTGCATAAGATTTTTCATAACTCTGACCATCCTTTACATTCACATCTCCCTGGACAATTCTATCCTGCTTGTAATACTAGGCAGGCAGTTAATTCTAATAGCCAGGCCTTCTCCATCATGAGGCTCAATACTACACAGTATTCTAGAAGTTTTATTCCAGCTGTTACCAAGATGTGGAATGATCTTCCTAATCGGGTAGTTGAATCAGTAGAACTTCAAAAGTTCAAAGTTGGAGCAAATGTTTTTATGTTGACCAGGCTGACATGAGTCTTTTTATAGTTTATATATGACATACAGTATCTGTTTTTGACGTTGTTAATAGTTTATATAGGACATATCTGTTTGACGCTGTTACCGTTTTTAGAATGATATATTGTTAATTTATCCTCATCATTTATTTTTTTCCTTATTTCCTTTCCTCACTGGGCTATTTTTCCCTGTTAGAGCCCTTGGGCTTATAGCATCTCGCTTTTCCAACTAGGGTTGTAGCTTTGCTAGTAATGATAATGATGATAATGATATCCTGGGGAAATAGAATATCTTGTTGGACAAATTTGAAAGGAATAAGCCCTCTTCCTCAGTTTTTTCTGGGGAAATAGAATATCTTGGACAAATTTGAAAGATATAAGCTCTCTTCCTTAATTTTTTCTGGGGAAATAGAATATCTTGGACAAATTTGAAAGGTATAAGCTCTCTTCCTTAATTTTTTCTGGGGAAATAAAATATCTTGTTGAACAAATTTTAAAGGAATAAGCCCTCTTCCTCAGTTTGATGTGAGATAGTCGATCATCTAGGTAGATTAGTTAGACAGGAAAAATCAGGTTCCTCCGAACGAGTATTCTTTATATCTGTCAGTATGTTTATGAATTTGGAAATGGTGGGGTCAACTGAACGTAAACGTGTTTACAATGTCACTGAACAAAAAGCTGGAAGTATTTAATTTACTTTTTATGAATCCCCTAACATGGAATGTAGATGCCCTGTTACAAGATGGGTAAATGCAAAACATTCTGACATATGTTAGATGCATTATGTATAGTGCATTAAAAATATTACCCTAAGCCATATAAAGGTGCTGTATCATTGTATAGCATAGCTGAAAAACTCAAGATGGTAACTTGCATTGTGAAATTGATACAATATTGAATGTAAACCTCCTGAAATTAAATTTTAAAAGGTTGCAAAAATATTGCAATACAGAAGTAAAAATTGTAAGCAATGCCAAATTAAGTTGATAATGTAATGTGAATTGGCAGCCAATACAGTACTATGCTAACTGTAGTGAGTTAGTAATGTTTAATTGACTAGCATTAGGAATGATGATAAACCAGTAAGGAGGAAAATATTTTAGGATTATATTAAATGTAAAACTTTATTAAATTTTGTAGAGAAAGGCTATTCTAATACTATTAACATGGCAGTGAGGAATTCAGTTTCTCTAATATAATCGAATGGCAGTCAATTGTTACAACTCTTTTTACCATCGAAACGGTGGCTACCAAGGGTTACCAGTCAGCTGGTGGGATTCTGCATTTCTTAATGTTGATTTTGCTTGGTAATTGTTTGTCTCTTTGGTGGTCATTATTTTATTTTCATTTTAAAAGTTTGTTTTGGTAGCAATTCTTCAGGCATACAAATCATGTGACTAAGCCAGCTTGGTTGGAGTTTATTGAGCATGGTTTCTAAGCTTGTGCATGCCATTCATTGTTGGGTATTTAATTGAACCTTACATTAACAAAGACAAAACTTGAAATTGCTTGAGGATACACCTGGGCTCACTATTCTACCTTATTTCTCTTTATCTTGTTTTATTTTGTTATTGTAGTTTATATATGAAAGATCTATTTTTATGTTATTACTGTTTTGAAAATATTTATTTGAATGGTTCATTACTTCTCTTGTAGTGTTTTTATTTCCTCGTTTCCTTCCCTCGTGGGGCTACTTTTCCCTGTTTGGAGTCCTTAGCCTTATAGCGTCCTGTTTTCCCAACTAGGGTTGTAGCTTCGCTACTAATAATGATAGTATATAGTACAGTACTGGTATGATCAGGTGTCAGTACTGTATTTTATTTATTTTGGTAGGGAAAAATCTTCAAAATGATTACAGTGCAGAGGAGTAAGGTCAAAGAATGGTTTTCAGCACCCTGCATTATTGCCTTACTTTGTTCTACTTTTTGTTTGGGTGTACAGTACATATGAGTACATATGTATTTAAATATTTTAATACTGCAGTAATAGTCCACCTTGTTTCTGTGCTGAATGTAAAATGTGCTTTGGATTAATGGTCAATGCATGAGAATGATATTTCATGATTAAGTTTGCTATTACGTACTATACAGGATTTTTTATCTTATAATTTGAGTTGAGAATTGAAAGATTATTTTCTGAATAGGGAATATTCATGATGATAAGAGAGGACTTTCTGCATATATCAAAGAAAGTGCTGCATCCTTCATTTCTTTGACATTGTTGCTTACAGTTAGTCAGAAATTTTAAGACTTTGCATCCCACATAAAGCAAATACAGTAGTATTTTGTAGCTTTTTAATTCATATTCTAGTCATGTTTTCACTTTTAACCTGTTATGCAAGTCATAACTATAATGTTAAGAAACCAAGTGTGTATGAGTGTATTGTGATGCCAATATAAGATTCTTGATTGCAAGTGTTCAAGTTTAATAATGGGTATGATCTTTATTTCAGAATCTGTTGTTTAAAGTTAATTGAACTATATTAGATTTCTTGAATTTTACATTTTGAGATCTTAAAAAAGATTTTGGAGTAACTAATGTGATAGTAAAATTTGACTAAAAGTAACTTTTTCATTTTTGTATTGGGTAAATTTTACTTTTAATATTTCAAGTACAGTATTGTAATAGATTATAACCAATAGATGTAGTATAGCATGTCTGAAGTTTTATCTCAGTAGGGTATTATCACCATGGATTTGATCCTAATTTGATAAATATATGTATGATATTTGGTTTAGCATACAATAAGATGCCCTGATCACAAACATCATCCAATAGATTTCCAAGAATTGTTGTTTGATTTTCATAGTGCTGGAAATTAAATGGCCAGTGTTCTGTTGTTTGAAAGTATAGCATGTTGATGTATATTTGAAAGAAGAAAATTAAGACGTGGGCACAGCTGATAAATCTAAAACTGAATTTGTGTTATTAGAAGAGACCCTATAATGATGATGATATATCTTATGGGAAGGATTTTTTTTCTGAAGATTTTGCTTAGCAAAATCACTTGATTGGTTGAAATTTGTGGAAGGTACTGACCCACTATACAATAAAGCGTATTTCAAATGGCCATGTAAATCAATCCATTTAAAGCATTTAAAGAATAGGAAATTGGTCTTTTTTCTATATAAATATTTTTTGTTCCAACACGGAGTACTTACCTTGAACTACTTTCTTAGAAGTATCTGGGATCTCCTCCCTAACCGACCAAGAATTTTGCGTAGTTCCCCCTCTCTCCATTACCTTTGTCGGGGCACTCCGGAGCAGATGGATACTCGCCCCGAGGCGACCCGGGGTCAGCACGCGAGGGTGCGCTGCTAGGTCCGAGTCGTCAGTAAGTGTCTGGTCACGGCGTAGGTCTCATCTCGCCACAATCTCTCAATTATCCCGTCCGATCTGCCTTTGTGTACCCCATATTCCATTGTGTTCCCCATCCTTTGTGCACCACGTGTTCCCTTTGTGTACCCTATCCTTTCTTTGTGTTACTTGTGTTGCTCGCGTGTTACGGTTTTCCAGTATGGAGTCTCAGCGTCGTCATCCCGGGCCCAAAGCTGTTATGTCTTGTGGGGCAGCCAGGCCTGATGTCGACCCGCACACGCTGTGCGCCTCGTGTAGAGGTAAGAAGTGCTCCCCTGCCTCCACGTGTCCGGAGTGTGAGTCCTGGCTGGAGTTACAGTGGACCTTGTTTGCTACGAAAAAGAAGGCGCCCAAACGGTCTCCCAAGAAGGCGGACATCACCTCGCCCTTGACGTCACCCTCAGCGCCTTCGGAGAGAGGTTCTCCTTCACCTTCCCCTACCCAGAGTAGGGGACGAGGTAAGTCCGTTGCTGGGAAACGGCCCATTGCCATTCCCCATGAGTCTGACATCGGGGATGCTGACTATGTGGGGCCTAAGCAGACGAGTGGGGGGTCTGCTAGTGTGGCGGAAGTGTGTGCCGTGGATGAGGTTCTGGTGCCTGCAGGACCTGTCTCCAGTGAAGACCCGGTGTGGGGGAGGCCTGAAACAGTTCCTAACCCCCCCCTCGTGGCAGTGTTTTACGGGTTCCAGGGGTGGCCGTGACAAAGAAAGGAGGGCCACGTGCTCTTTGGACCCCGACTCCATTGTTTGGACGGCACCAAGGACGCCCTTCAGGTCCCCCATGCGGCAAGAAGAGTTTGAGGGCTGGTTTGCCTCTCGAGGTGCACCTTGCACGCCCCCGGCGCCCTCAGCAACGCTTCCGTCGGACTTCATGCAGCCCGTCACACCGGTAGCTAGACCACGGGCCCCGAGAGTGGTAGTGGAAGATACGGAGGACTCCGACAGCTCCTCCTCCTCTTCATCGTCTTTGGACAGTTCCTCGTCCTACAGCTCATCCTCGTTGGAGGACTCAGCGGCCGGGAGGCGAGAAGGAAGAGAAAGAGATCCAGGAGAAGGAAGGCGAGCTCTTATGCAGGCCCTGCGAGGAAGAAGGCGAAGACCACGAGGAGAAGGAGCAAGAAGAAGAGTTCTTCCAGGAGGAAGTTTATCAGAGTGGCTTTTCCCCCTTGCGGGTCGAGCAGGGCAGCTGCCGCTCCAGTGCCTGCCTTGGTGGCCGCATGAGCCGCTTCCACGCCCTTGGCCAGTGTCTTGTCGGCTCCGTCCGCCTGTCGGGTGCAGCCGTTGGCACACTTTCCCTTGTCCTTGCCCGGCAAGTCACCGGCTCCATCCGTCCTGCGGGGGCAGCCGCGGATGAGACCCAGCAGCTCAGCTCCCACTTCCTTTGTCATACCGGCTCCGTCCAAGTCACGGAAACTGCCGCTGCCACAACTGAAAAGTAGTTCTCCACGGATTTTCCCGGGAGGGGGTAGACCCATGACGGCTACCTCCGCCCCCGCGGCTCCATCCGTGACGAAGGCAGCCGCTCCATTGACCCGGCAGGAAGGAAGGGATACCTCCGCTCCCACAGATCCCTCTGTGTTCGAAGATGCTGCTGACACGTAGGTTCAGGTGGTTGAAGAATTGTTAGATACCGGCGAGTGTTCCCTGGATGAGGTGTCCTCATACAGGAAGGTCCTGGCCCTAATACGGCACCATCACAGGTTGGACGAGCTGCAGCCTTCATCGGAGCAGGCTTGGCTTTCGGGTTTGGGCAGGATGGTAGACAATCCTGTGCAGCAGAAGCCATCCTTGACCCTACCCCTAGCGCCTGACGTTGCCCTGGGCATGGAACACGTTGATCGGTTTGTTGCTGGGCCTAAGAACTCCCTAAGAGCCCAAGGGTCCTTCAAGCCCCTGCCTGGACTAAGGACCCAGAAGAAGTTCTATGTGCCAGATGGTCGTCACTCAGGACCCCGCACTTTGGAAGAAGCCGTTGCAACCTTTTACCAGGGCAATACGGATGAAAGGAGCCTTATCGCCCCAGTGGTCTTCTTGCAAGCAGAGACCGCCATGATGGAGGACACCTCCCAAGATATTGTCAATGTGACCTCCTGGTTGGACTGGTGGGCGTGCACCCTAGCAGGGTTCCGACGAGCACACGACGTTTCGGTACCAGAGAACCAAGCCTTACGGCAAGAACCTATCCGTTTGGGGGGGAAAGCAATGAAGTTCCTCACGTTTCAGTCACTGACCTAGACGGCAAACTGGGTCCTGAGGAGGAGAGACAGTCCTTAACAGGCTTCCCCGTAGGCTCCCCGAACAGGAAGTAAAGTTCTTAAGGAATGCACCGGTGTGGGGCGAGGCCGTGTTCCCCTTTCAGGCGGTGGCTGAGACATTGGAGAGAGTGGGAAAACTGAAGGATTCTTCGGAGCCCAGGCATTCGGCGGCAAGACGTCCTTCCCACAGAAGAACATCGGTGGACGGGGCCTACCCGCCTATTCCTCCGGCTAGACAGGAGGCCTCCTCCCCTTCCTGGCGCCAATCCCCATGGCCCTCCCGCAGGGGCAGTGCTCCAGCCCAGGCCTCCATAGGCAAATGTATTCTGGCTCAAGGAGAGGCCGTTCAAACCGTCTCTCCAGAAGGAGATAGGGAGAGAGGCCCCCCACACCTTCCCACACCTTAGGTGGGGGGATGCCTCAAACAATATTGGCAAGCATGGCGAGACAACGGGGTGGACCCCTGGTCCGTGACAGTTCTCAGGGAGGGATACAGGTTTCACTTCCTGTCGGAACCGCCCCCTCTGATACCCGAACATCGGGCAGAATGGCTAGCACCCAAAGATCCCGAGAAGAGAGCAGCCCTGCAGGAGGAGGTGTCAGCCATGTTGAGCAAGGGAGCTCTACAACCCGTCCAAAAATCATCCCCAGGATTCTACAGCAGGCTCTTCCTGGTAGAGAAAGCTACGTGAGGTTGGTGACCAGTCATCGATCTCTCGGCCCTGAAAAAGTTCGTCAAGAAGACGTCCTTCAAGATAGACATGCCGAAGTCGGTGCTGGCAGCCTTAGAGAAGGGGATTTCATGATGTCTAGATCTCAAGGATGCCTATTTTCAAATCCCCGTACACCCCTCCAGCAGGAAGTTCCTCAGAGTGAAGTGGGGATCCCAATCCCTTCAGTTCAAGACCCTCTGCTTTGGCCTGTCAACGGCACCTCAGGTGTTCACGAGGGTGTTCACCTTGGTATCAGTCTGTGCGCACAAACGGGGCATCAGGCTGATCAGATATCTCGACGACTGGTTGCTACTTTCAGCCTCAGAGGCAGACTTAAAGGAGCAGGGGGCGAAACTTTTACAATTCTGTAGGGATTTAGGGATCACCATCAACTTGGAAAAGTCCCAGTTAGTTCCCACCACCAGGATGTCGTACCTAGGGATGGTCCTGGACTCCCAGTTAGCGAAGGCTTTCCCCTCCCAGGAGAGGCTGAACAACCTGGACCAAGTCATTCGCCCATTTCTGACAGACACACCAATGAGAGCCAAGGATTGGCAGAGACTCGTGGGACACCTGGTCTCGTTGGAGAAGTTGCTTCCTCAGGGGAGGCTCAAGCTGAGGCCAGTCCAGTGGAATCTGAAGGACCTCTGGTCACCGGGGGACTCTCCGCAGAACATAGTTAGGATGACCCCGGCCTCCAGGAACATGCTCCTCTGGTGGTCCGACAGGAACACAATAAAAGGGATACCGTTCGCGCCCTCTCCTCCGGAGATGCTGCTCTTCACGGATGCATCAAAGGAGGGGTGGGGAGCCCATCTACTCGAGGAAACGGCAGAGGAAAGTGGTCCCTAGAGGAAAAGACTCTTCATATAAACCTGCTCGAGCTCATGGCAGTGCAAAAGGCCCTCGCAACGTTGGCCCATCTTTGAGGAAACTCAGTAGCCCTCATGTGTGACAATGCCACAGTAGTGGCATACATAAAGAAGCAGGGAGGCCTGAGATCAAGGGAACTGTGTGACCTCACAGCTCAAATCCTGGAATGGGCCGAAAAGAACCACATCCTTCTTACAGCCAGGTTAATTCCGGGAAAGAGAAACGTACTGGCCGACGGCCTCAGCAGGACAGGGCAAGTAGTAGGGTAGGAATGGTCTCTACATCTGCAAGTAGCGCAGGAGGTTCTCCAGTTGTGGGGTTCACCGGCAATAGACCTGTTCGTCACGAGGCTCAATGCTCAGGTACCCGTGTTCTGTTCTCCGGTGCCAGACCCGACAGCAGCATTCGAGGACGCCTTCGAGGACGCCTTCCAGCACTCGTGGGACGGTCTCGACTTGTACGCTTTCCTTCCCTTCGGGATCCTCAGGCAGGTACTCAACAGACTCAGGCAGTCAAGGGCTATAAAGATGACTTTGGTGGCGCCCTGGTGGCCGGAGAGGGAGTGGTTCGCGGATCTGCTGGATCTGGCCACACTCCCTCCATGGCCCCTTCCAGTAAGAGAAGATCTATTGCGTCAACCACACTTCCGAAGGCTGCACGAAAACCCCCAGTACCTGCAGCTACATGCATGGAGGTTATCAAGCACCTGCTAAGGAAAGAGGGGTTCTCGGAGAAGACAGCTTCCAGGATGTCAGGGTATCTCCGAAAGTCCTCGTGCGTAGTGTACCAGGCCAAGTGGGCCACGTTCATGAAGTGGTGTGCCACACAGAACCTGAGACCCTTAGATGCATCAGTCCACAGAATTGCAGACTTCCTGGTTCACTTGAGGGACGACCTGGGAGTCTCTATTCCAGCCATCAAAGGAGTCCGTGTGGGACTGGGGCAAGTTTTCAACTCAGAGGCATCAACCTGGGGGCATCTCGCCACATCTCCATGCTCATCAGGAGTTTCGAGCAGTCTTGTTCTCCACTCGCCTCTGGGGTTCCGCAGTGGGACGTGGCCAAGGTTCTCAAGGCTCTTTCGAGGCCTCCCTTTGAACCCTTTAAGGACATTTTAGATAAAGACCTCACTCTCAAGGCAGTGTTCTTACTAGCTCTAGCCTCAGCCAAACGTGTGAGTGAGCTCCACGGCTTGTCCTTCGAGGTCGCACTCGAAAGGGTGGAAGGAACTGTCCTTTTAAGTTCCTACCCGAGTTCGTGGCCAAGACCCAGAACCCAGCAGTTGCAGATCCTAGGTTCGAAGAGCTCTCAATTCCAGCAATCCCTCACTCTGACAACCCGGAAGACTTGCTTCTGTGCCCAGTGAGAACAATCAGGAAATACCACAGTAAGATAGCCAAACTCAGACCAGCCATCAAAAGTTTGTTTGTCTCTTCAGGTCCAGTCAAGAGGGCAGTATCTAAGAACACGATCTCCTTCTGGCTCCGGCAAGTCATCAAGAGGGCTTACGACAGTGATGGATCCCCGGTTCCTGGGACCCCGCGACCCCATGATATTAGGGGCCTTAGCACTTCCTTAGCTTTTGATACCAACATGGCAGTGGGCCAAATCATGCGAGCAGGTACTTGAGCCAGGCAATCCACCTTTACGGCCCACTACCTGAAAGACGGTACGAGGAAATAACTGGACGCCGCCTCCATTGGACCAGTAATTTCCGCCATGCAAGAAGTGCAAAGGTTTAAGGCCCCGGGTAGCCCGTGGGAAGTAATCGCAAGCGACAAAAGTTTCCTCTTTACTCCCCCCTTCCTTGCTACCCCCTTTTTCCCCTTTCCTCTCCTACCATGTGAGAGATGGATGCTGTGGAAACCCATGTCTGGATTATACATAAAGGTGAGTTGTACTTAAGGTAGACTTCTGCGTGCTTTCCCCGACTCTCCTACCTGGTCCACTGAGTCGTCTAGACCTAGCCTCCTATCTAGGTCCCGTGCCCCAGTACAGTATGTTAATGGGATATTCCGGACTGTAAGCCACTCCCTTTTCCTAAAGTATAAGTCTCCTAAGAAAGTAGTTCAAGGTAAGTACTCCGTGTTGGAACAAATCACAAATTTTAAGTAATTTGTATTTTTCCCAACAGTACTTACCTCGAACTACTTTCGGGTTATTGCCCACCTATCCTTCCCCGAGTATCTTACAGGAGTTCGGGTAGTACTTGAATATACGCTTACTGACGACTCAGACCAGCAGCGCACTCTCGCGCGCTGACCCCGGGTCGCTTCAGGGCTAGTATC
Source organism: Palaemon carinicauda (assembly GCF_036898095.1). NCBI lineage: Eukaryota > Metazoa > Arthropoda > Malacostraca > Decapoda > Palaemonidae > Palaemon > Palaemon carinicauda. The sequence goes on along the minus strand of NC_090725.1, from coordinate 257,181,282 downwards.
CATCCTCCCCGGAGCGCCCCGACAAAGGTAACGGAGAAAGGGGGAACTACGCAAAATTCTTGGTCGGTTAGGGAGGAGATCCCAGATACTCCTAAGAAAGTAGTTTGAGATAGGTATTGTTAGGAAAAAAACAAATTACTTAAAATTTGTGATAACATTTGTAGACAAGGTTTTATACTTTGTTTCTGCAATTGATTTAGAATTATATTGTTTTATACATGGTACTGGTACTCTGCAATACATCTTGGAAATGTGTTGGTTGAATCCAACAGATAAGCATGTCGAGCTTGAATGTAACATGCAGAACCTAATTTTCACTTTGAAATTATCTGCTTCAATAGAGGAAGGGAAATCATTTGGCTAAAGACTTGGAACATATACATGAATTAGAGGCCAATGATAGGGTATTCAGTGTAGTCCTAAATATTCAATGAATTTTAGTCCTTTAAGTGCATGTTTTTTGTAGGACATGTATTGTTTATTGCTATTCAAGAAAATATTCAGGTTAGTGTTGATGGAAAATTCTTGTCTAGTATAAAATAAGAGGTAGCTTTGATGGTTTAAACAATATAGTGGTGTAAATTCTATATATTTTTGCAGTCAAAGGCAAACAATATTTCTGTAGTCTCTTGGTGTTCACACAAACAATGCCATTAATTTGATAGCTTTATCTTTGCCGTTTGATTTACTTGAGAGTTCTTAGCTGATTATTTCATGAATATAATGAAAACAAACAGAATTATTGGAAAGCTTGTTTCAATGTTTGTACCAGTGGCAGATTAAATATTGCCATAGATTTTGTAAGATACTTGGTGATGTGATCCGTTTGTCTTGCATGCGGACTAACTGTTGATTGTCGTCCTGAGTAACTAACCTGAGTGGACATCTCATCACTATTAACAAGTAAGTAAAAATACCATGTGCAGTTGCTTTCTAGTATCGAATATCATAAGGTTGAATTAGTATGCTTTTTGGACTACCTTTGCACAAGGCCCTATTTATTAATTTTCATTTCTAGTAGTAAATATGAAATGGCTTTATTTCACAGTAGTTATATTTTATATAAATTGCGTATTGGTTTTCATCAAATTTAGATATTGAAGTGAACTGTTTTTATCATCATTTTCTACCATAATATTTACCATGTTGATAGCATTATGTGTTAAAGATAGTTAATTATATAGTTATTTGATATATTGTATTCAGTGTCATTTAAATTTTATTTGTTGACATCTGCTGTTTTATATCAGTAAAGTTTCTACCTAATTTGTGAGAAAGACACATTTATAATCTAGTAAACTTGATATATTCATAATTATGAAAAATGAACATTATCACTGATGAGATTTTTCAATACAAATCCATTACTTATACTTAGCCCTTTATTTATATGTGCAAATTTCCAGACACTTCAACCATAAAAAAGATGAGGGAAATTGGCATCACATTAATTGGTTCACATATGGCACTAAGATAAGTCTATTTCAAATAGAAAAGTAATTTATTTGTGAGAGTTGGGGAACTATTTTGTTAGGCGGTAGGTCCTGAGACAAATGTAGTGTGACTATTGAAATTTTATACATACAGTACATATACCAAGGCACTTCTCCCAATTTTGGGGATTAGCCGACATCAAGCAAATGAAACAAAAAAGGGGACCTCTCCTCTCTACGTTCCTCCGAGCCTGACAAGAAACTCAACCGAGTTTGGCTGGTAATGCTAGGGTGCCACAGCCCACCCTCCCCCGTTATCCACCACAGATGAAGCTTCATAACGCTGAATCCCCTACTGCTGCTACCTCCGCGGTCATCCAAGGCACCGGAGGAAGCAGCAGGGCCTACCGGAACTGCGTCACAATAGCTTGCCATTCATTCCTATTTCTAACACGCTCTCTTGCCCCTCTCACGTCTATCCTCCTATCACCCAGAGCTTTCTTCACTCCATCCATCCACCCAAACCTTGGCCTTCCTCTTGTACTTCTCACATCAACTCTTGCATTCATCACCTTCTTTAGCAGACAGCCATTTTCTATTCTCTCAACATGGCCAAACCACCTCAACACATTCATATCCATTCTAGCTGCTAACTCATTTCTTACACCTGGTCTCACCCTCACTACTTCGTTCCTAACCCTATCTACTCGAGATACACCAGCCATACTCCTTAGACACTTCATCTCATACACATTCAATTTCTGTCTCTCTGTCATGTTCATTCCCCACAACTCTGATCCATACATCACAGTTAGTACAATTCATACAGAACTCTCTACATTCATGCCCAACCCTCTAATTTTTACTACTCCCTTAACTGCCCCCAAACAATTGCATCTTTCATTCACACTTTGACGTACATCTGCTTCCATTCCACCATTTGCTGCAACAATAGACCCCAAGTACTTAATCTGATCCACCTCCTCAAGTAACTCTCCATTCAACATGACATTCAACCTCGCACCACCTTCCCTTCTTGTACATCTCATAACCTTCCTCTTACCCACATTAACTCTCAACTTCCTTCTCTCACACACCCTTCCAAATTCTGTCACTAATCAGCCAAGCTTCTCTTCCGCGTCTGCAACCAGTACAGTATCATCTGCAAACAACTACTGATTTACCTCCCATTTATGGTCATTCTCGTCTACCAGTTTTAATCCTCGTCCCAGCCCTCGAGCATTCACCTCTCTCACCACTCCATCAACATACAATTTAAACAACCACGGCGACATCACACATCCCTGTTTCAGCCCCACTCTCACCGGAAACCAATCGCTCACTTCATTTCCTATCCTAACACATGCTTTACTACCTTTGTAGAAACTTTTCACTGCTTGCAACATTATTCCACCAACTCCATATAACCTCATCACATTCCACATTGCTTCCCTATCAACCCTATCATACGCTTTCTCCAGATCCATAAACGCAACAGACACCTTACCTTTTGCTAAATATTTCTCGCATATCTTCCTAACTGTAAAATTCTGATTCATACAACCCCTACCCCTTCTAAACCCACTTTGTACTTCTAAGATTGCATTCTCTGTTTTATCCTTAATCCTATTAATCAGTACTCTACCATACACTTTTCCAACTACACTCAACAAACTAAGAATTGAATGTTTCATTATAATTCAATTACTTTTAATTAGCATCAATAGCCATTTCAGAGGCTGTCTATGTAGTGGCAAGATTTGAAGGAAGAGTGTGAGGTTTTTGTTTTTTGTAGTACAGGCACTCCTCTTGAATTTTCTCAGCAATGTTTTTTTTTTTTTTATTAAAACACCAGTTTGGATTTTTAAATCTACACATTAGTAAAATACAATGTAGGCATCAAATGATGGTTGAAGGTTCAGAGAAGGAATGCCTATAACTATTTATGTGGCCCAGTAAAACCAGGTTACATTTTGTGGAACTTGACAATGTAGGGTCATCCCTGCTCTAGTAGACTTTGACAGTCAACAAATCCAACTTTTTATTTTCTATGAACCTCCGTGATGTTCATATTGCTTCTCTCCTAAATCTTGGTTAATAAGACTTCAGGCCTCTAATATAGTAATGAGAAATGTAGCAGCTAATGACAATGACTTGGGCAATATCCTTGTCTTTCAGTCTCTTAGACGTTTTAGGTGTGGCCGGCTCGGACCCTTACTCCGGATTATTTGGTTATTTAGATTTTTAGTGCTTGAGATGTCTTCACCTGGGTTTGTGAGTAATTACTTTATAGATTGATGTGAGGAATGCGGAGGTCTTACTGTTCCACTTACGGAAGAGTTTTTTATGGTTCTGGACCAAATTAAAATTTCAGAGCAAAATAGAAACTTTTTTTAAGTTTTTGAGAAAATCCAGAGAAGGCTTAAATTAATTCAATATAGCAGGGATGGTGGTGATAATGTTATTGGCGAGTGTCAAAAGGTTTCGTCGTCTTTAGCTTCTTTTTTTAAACCTTGAAAAGCCATAATTCTGAACTAACCTTCCCTATTTTGATTCCAGGCATAACTCCACAAGTTTTGCTTAGTGGTTTTACTGCACCATTTAGTAAGGGTCTTGATGGTGCTAAGTGCATCACAGATTTGAAATCCTTTCTTAGAACCTCAAATTCTATAATTATTTCAAACCCTTCTGCTGCAAACTCCTCCCCCCTTCCTGTAATCCAGATAGCCGTTTTAGTCCACTAGATTGTGAGCCAAAAGACCAAGTTGTTAGCTTGGATCATAATATTCCCCCGTTTGCTGAATTATTGGTAATTGCTCTTAACCCTTTTACCCACAAAAGACGTACTGGTACGTTTCACAAAACTCATCCCTTTACCCCCATGACGCACCAGTACGTCCTTGCAAAAAACTGCTATTTACATTTTTTTTTTTGTGCATATTTTTGAAAATTTTTTGAGAAACTTTAGGCATTATCCAAGAGAATGAGACCAACCTGACCTCTCTATGACAAAAATTAAGGCTGTTAGAGAAATTTTTAAAAAATATACTGCAAAATGTGCTTGAAAAAAAAATAACACCTGGGGGTTAAGGGTTGGAAAGTTCCAAATAGCCTGGGAGTAAAAGGGTTAAGCAACCTTTCGGTTTATATATAAAAGGTGTGCATATCGTAAGATTCCCTTACAGTAAATTATACCTGTATTACTGATTGGTTGCATCATGTTTCGGATGGCAGTGCATTGTTTGCTTACAAGCTCACCCACTAACATATCAGGTCTTGACTCTTGATGGTATAAATGAGGGGTGTAGTTCCTTAACTGCCAAAAGGAATCACTTGACAGAAGACAGCCTACTCAGTAAGAGTCAAACTTGACTTCTTGGTCTGCTTAATCACATCCCTTTTGATAATAATAAACATGACAAAAGAATGCACAGAGGTTCCTGCACTAGGTAAACAGATGGGAAGACCAGGAAAATTGATGAAGAACTCAACTCTGATAAAATGTGTTCTTTTCAATCATTAAGGAAACTTTTTTTTCAGAAAGGTATTCAAATAAGTTTCTCAGGGTAAGTTCTGATGCTGCTTATTCTTCTAAGTTGTCAGCTTATACTCCACAATTGTCACATAATTTGGATACTTTTGATAAATTGTGATCTTGAGAGCATAAAAAGGCTGCCAATTCAAGTTCTCGTTTAATGTTAAAGCCTTTTATCTCACAGAATCGTTCTGATGTATATATGATAAATAGATTACTTGATCATCTTCTAGGTAACAATCTAATGTCTTCTCTTGAACTTGTCATTAATGATAATAGACAAAAATCTGTAAATGCAGCATTTCCAACCTGGTTTATAGATAGATACTGTTTGTGGGTAATAAGGTGAGAAGTGTAGAGAACAGGTATGTAGTAGGGACAGTGTCTGACGAGCAGAAACACTTGATTTTCCCCTTATTTTCTGGCGTGTATTAGATGTAAATAAAATTGACAGTATGTGATTACTCAAGTGGGCACCAGGGCACAAAGTGATCCTTTGAGGTCACTTTCTAGGGATACCCATTTTTCTTTCTTTAGGCTACTTCATGATATTAAAAGTCCAGCTACTTTTTTCGGAAAGGGTTTTAGCAGCACTCAATGGTGTTACAAGATGGTTTACAATAAGCTGTGTTGGAGTTGTATAAATAAATTGTTAGGTACTGTAATGAGATGATGATAATGGAAAATAACCTAGTGTAAGATTAAGACTTTGATTTGAAACAGTGTTACTAAAAACTAGACTGAATGTGTCTAAGGTATAAGATAGATATCATTTTAACTGTAAAAAGCCTCTCTCCCCCCTGTCGACCCTCCTTCATCAGAATTTGGGAGTCAGTAATATATACATCAAGGGATGTTCTTAGAAATGAGTAGAATTTTTAAAATAAAATAGATTTCTATACAGTACTCGCCCAATGTTCCTATACATTCTCACCCTCCTCCCCATTGACTAGTGGCATTTAGGGGATAGGGAATGGTTTAATTTTCGAGACAAAGACAAAGATGGTATGGTATGACAAAGCAATTGTTATTGCCATTGTCCACTAGATTAGAGGCCAAAGTCTGTTAGAAGAAAGAAAACAGGAAATATTTTTTGAGTCTAGTAAACAGTGATATAAACAGTTTCCGGGAAAAAAAGCAATATGAACATCAGGTGAGCAAAGAAGTAAAATAATTTAATTTTTTTATATAACTATTAGGGAAAATTAACTCTGTATCTAGGTATAGTATACTACACATATGTGTTTCATAAAACATGGATGTTAAAATTTTAGCACTTTCTACATTGAAATATAATTCTAGTCAAATACTATACATGTTTTCACACATGGATAATTTTTTATATAGTATTTTTGTGTATTTTCATATTTAATCTAATAGTCTTATCACCAATAGTATAGCGTCCTATTTCAATAGTTTTTTACAAACACATGAGGGTAGTAGATGTCAATTAAATTAATTGTGTTTATCATCATTCTCAGCTGTTTAGAAAAGCTTAATGGTATGTCAATTAGTATGAAATAGTGTATGCTTTGATTTTTATAATTATAATAGTCGTAAATTAGCTTTAGTTTATTATGGAAATATGCAGATTGTTATTGTAGCTATATTGCTTGGATAAAAGTAGCTCCCTCAATCTATATTTTTGCAGTACTGAGAATGTCAAAAAAAGTTCTCTCTCTCAGGTAATGTTTTGATATTTTATCTATTACTCTTGTTACTGTAGAGAATTTCTGAAATAATTTAATTGCTCTTTATTCAGATTAGGATTATTTTATGAGCAATTCACATTTCTAAATTACAGTATCGCCAAGCAGTTGGTAAAGGTACTCCTCCTCAACTTCAGAAAAAGCAGCTCTCCTTCATTGCCTTTGGATTTGGTGCGGGTGGTACGGAGCCTACACGTCGTGAATCCCACATCAATATCAACGTGGCTCCAACCTCGCATGATGTGAATGACACTCCAGAGATAAGGAAATACAAGAAGAGATTTAATTCAGAAATACTCTGTGCCTCATTATGGGGTAAGTAGATGTTTGCTATGTGAATAAATAAGAGGTTATCACTCTATATTACTACTATGACAATTCATGGAGTCAATTCCAAAAATTTAATCATTAATGTTTTCAAATAATCAAATTGAAAAGAAAATTAGTAGAAAATATTTAATAAACTTCATTATATAATTTGTTTTAAAAATATATTGATTCTAGACCTCTCATTATCAGAGAGGGAATAATTAGAGCAAATATAAAATGTTTAATGCTGTTGAGACTTACAATCATCAAGAAGTTTAAAAAGCTGTTAAACTTTTGAATGATGACAATAAGATGGTTTAAGTGCTTTACAGTTCTGTTCATAAATGATACAAGCCAATACATTTGATTATTTCTATGAACCTTCCATGAATTTCATATTGCTGCTTCTCCAAAAGCTCAGTTTATTGACATATATCTCGAAACTCTCTCTCTGAAATTTTCCCATTATCTTTTCTATCAAAAGCTCTATGCCCTTAATAGAGTAATAAAACCATCTAGCAGTTAATGGTAAGGATTGTCATTATTAACACATGTTTGTTCCAACACGAATACTTACCTTCGAACTACTTTCTTTAGGAGATCACTGGTTATCTCTCTCTTCGACCAGAGTTTTTGAATAGATACCCCCCCCCCCGCTCCGCGCTCTCAGTAGCTCTTACCCCCGGCATCCAGGAATGTGCCCCGAGGGTAGGATTAACGGTAGGTCGCCCGTTAGTTGGGTCACGTTCCTCATTAAGTTCTCTGGTCGAGAGAGGTGAACATCTCTCGCTCTCGTTCTCTGTCGATCCTTTGTATGAGTTTTTTCCCAAGTGTTCCTGTGCGTTCACTTTTCAACCGTGTGCTTACCCAGTGTTTAATTAGTTTCCGTAAGTGCTTGTGTCGTGCGTTGTGTGCGTTATGGAGCAGTATTCCTTGATTTCCTTCAAGGAATTAATAGCTGAAGGGAACAATTTTTACAATAAATCATTCTTCCTCCCCTTATCCTCTGTGTTAGCCGTGTAGGGGCAGCTTATGTTCCCCTACAACCACGTGTCAGGACTACTAGTCCTGGAACGTAGTGCAGTGAGTGCACTTCGGCAGCAAGAGGAAGGATACATCCAAGAGGCTCATAGGAAGACGAGCCTCTCCTCGCCACTTACTTCCCGATGCCTCGTCGAATAGAGCTTCTTATACAGCCATCTTCCCCTACCCAGAGTAGAGGACGAGGTAAGTCAGTTGCGGGGAAGTGCCCATTGCTCTTCCCCAGGAGTTTGAGTGGGTGCGGTATAGCACCAAGAAGAAGTAGGCGACGAAGGGTTCGCCTAAGAAAACTACCGCCGGGGCCGAGCGTCTCGCCTGACAGAGCTTCCCTACCACCCTCTCCTACCCAGAGTAGGAGACGAGGTTGGTCCTTTGTGGAGAAGGTAACTCCTAAGAAGTAGTTCGAGGTAAGTGCTACTTTCGAGAGTGTGTGGGGAGACGGAGTCCTGGTGCAAGCAGGCCACGTCTCTTCTGATGACCCCATGTGGGGAAAAATGTCCCTAATTCTTCTCCAGTCTCTTTGGCGTATTTTTCAGTCTCTTCTGCAGCCGAGGGCCTCGCCGAGAAGGAGCCTCCCAGGTCTGTATTGCAGCGTTCCCCGGACTGGCAGCCCAGGGTTTTTCTCACCACAAAGGCCATCCTCCAGACGCAGATATAACCCTCGCAGGGAGAAATGCGAGAAGGCCTCTTCAGGCAGGCGTAAGGCCGCGAAGCTTCCGGTTTACCCCGCCAGCGGGTGTAACCGGGCTTCTTTACGGGCAGCCTGGCCGAATCAGCACAGCTGGTTCGGCCCTCGGACTTAAAGGAACGGTTCCCTCCGTCGGGTCAGCCCACGGGGATCCGCGTCCGCGTCCCCCAGAGAGAATACACGAACGTTAGTCCTCGACGGTACGGCGATGCCGGTTCTGTCCCCCGAACCGGGTGCGGAGCTCCCGCCGGGGAAGACCGGTACCACCGCAAGGGAGTGCCTGGTATTCCAGAACCGAAGCGCCCGATGGGGAGTACCCGGTGACCCGGCTCCTCGAGATCAAGCCGTAGGAAGGACTCTACAGGTAAGCGTAAGTCCCCGAAGCCTCCTGTTCATCCCGCCCAGCGGGGGGTAACGCGCTTCTTGTCGGGCAGCCTGGCCAAACCAGCCCAGCTGGTGCGGCCTTCGGGTCGGAAGGAACGGTTCCCGCTGTCGGATCAGCCCACGGGAACCGCATCCTCGGCACCCAGAGCCCTTGGGCGGACGAGAGTCCCCGCTGAACCAGCGTTGCCTGGGTTAACCCAGGCCCCTGGTGCGGATGTCCCCGCAGATGAAATCCAGTACCTCGGCAGGACGGCGCCCCTGGCCCCAAAGAACTAAACGTCCAGTCGGCGTGGCCGGTAACCCAGCTCCCCGGCCCCAAGCCGAGACCTCGGCTGACGGAGGGGAGGGTTCCCTGACGGAGGACTCCGTCTATAGGAGAGTGGTTAGCCTTTTCAGAAGGCACCACAAAATAGCGGAACCTGCGGCTACGGATGAAGTTTCCTGGAAGTCAAGCCTTTTGAGGATCATGCAGAATCCCTCCCAACCTAAGACCTCCCTAGCACTTCCTCTAGCCCGAGATCTAGTCCTAGAGCAAGAGTATCTCGGCAAGGTAGTGGCCAGCAATGCCGAGGCCCCCTAAAACCCAGAGGTCCTCAAAATTGCTCCAGGGCCTCAGACCCCAAGGCAAAGTCTATGTACCAGCGGGACGACGCCCAGGCCCCTTAAGGTGGAGTCAGCAGTAGACATCCTTAGTCAAGGCGTTTCAGACAGTAGAGCCTCTTCGGCCCCAGTCTGTTTCTCGCCAGCAAAAGCCTCCATGATGGAGAAAATGTCGAGGGACTTAGTAAACGTCTCCTCTTGGCTGGACTGGTGGGCTTCCACTTTGGTAGGTGTACAAGCCTCCTTCGACCCTGAGGACCCTGACCAGCAAGGCCTACTGAGGGACCTCTTTACCTCCGGGGGTAAAACCCTTAAGTTTTGACATATCAGTCTCTCGCACTAACAGCTAACTGGGTGCTCTGGAAGCGAGACACTGTTCTGGCGAAGGTGTCTCGGAAGGTACCAGACAGGGAGGCGCGAGCCATTCGCAGCCTTCCCCTGTGGGGAGAGTCTTTGTTCCTCTGAAGGAACTAGAAGCCATAATGGAGAAGGTCTTGAAAAAGGAGGCTAACGTCCCCAGACCTACGACTCCTAGGAGACCGCCCTATAAGAGGTCCGTCTCGGATAGTGCCGAAAAACCCCAAGCCTCTACCAGCACTACGAGGAGAGAGGCCCCCTTCTTCCTCCTGGTCCACAACGCCTCAGCCCCCCCGCAGGGGAGCTCCAGCGCCCTCAAGCTCCTTCAGGTCGGGTTTCTCCGCCTCTAGGAGAGGCAGATCAGGCCGCCACTCTAGAAGAACAGAGCCTTGGACAGTGTCCGTACTAAAGGAGGGCTACAGACTTCCTTTCCTAAACGTAACCACCCCCACTTATTCCGGCCAACCGGACAGAATGGCTAGCTCCCAAAGACCCCTTAAAGAGGACCGCCCTTCAAGAGGGGGTATCGTCCAGGTTAGAGAAGGGTGCCATGGAAGAAGTTCTTCTCCCAGGACCAGGTTTCTACAGTCGCCTGTTCCTGGTGGAGAAAGCGCCGGGGGGTGGAGACCGGTTATAGATCTGTCAGCTCTCAACAAGTTCGTCAAGAAGACGGACTCCAAAATGGACACCCCGAAGTCAGTCCTGCTGTCCTTGAGGGGGAAAGATTATATGATGACCATCGACCCCAAGGACGCATACTTCCAGATTCCGGTCCACACCTCGGGTCGAAAGTTCCTCCGGGTGAAATGGGGTTCCCAGATCCTGCTATTCAGGACCCTTTGCTTTGGTCTGTCAACAGCACCCCAAGTGTTCACGAGAGTCTTCACGGCTGTCTCAGTGGGGGCTCACGAACGAGGCATTTGCCTTATCAGTTGCCTAGACAACTGGTGGCTTCTTTCCGCCTCAATGGTCCTCTTGGAGGAACAAGGGAGAAGTCTCCTCCAGTTTTGCAAGGATCTGGGGATCGTAATCAACCCGAAGGAGTCAAATCTATCCCCATCCACCAGAATGAACTACTTGGGAATGACATTAGACATCATTCGGGGAAAAGTTTTCCCTTCGGAGGGCAAGATAAGAAACCTCAGGCACATTAGTCAGCCATTCCTGTCAGAACACCCCAGGAGGGCGAAAGACTGGCAGAAGCTGATAGGTCACCTGGTCTCATTGGAGAACCTAGTTCCCCAAGGGAGGGTAAGGCTCAGATCCATCCAATGGAATCTCAAGAACCTCTGGTGCCAGACGGATTCACAGCAGGTGCTAATCCCAGTCCTTCCAGACACGAGACCCTCCCTAGAATGGTGGCATTGCCAGTCGAACTCACTCAAGGGGACGCCCTTCGGGACCGGCCCTCCCAAGTTACTACTGTTCACAGACGCCTCCAACCAGGGATGGGGAGCCCTTCTCCTCGACGAAAACAGCACGAGAGACCTGGTTGGAAGGGGAGAGGCAACTCCACATCAATGTCCTGGAGTTGGAAGCAGTCCAGAAGGCGTGCCTACACTTCGCAAGTCTGTTAAAGGGAAACACCGTGGCGTTGATGTACGACAACGCCACGGTAGTGGCATACATAAAGAAGCAGGGTGCTTGTAATCGAAGGAGTTGTGCGTTCTCACCATAGAGATTCTAGATTGAGCAGAAGAAAATCAGGTGGTGATGTTAGAAAGGTTCATTCCCGGGAAGAAAACATTCTGGCCGACGGCCTCAGCAGAATGGGCCAGATAGTAGGGACAGAATAATCCCTTCTCCCAGAAGTAGCCAAGCTCATCATTCAACGCTGGGGTTCCCTGGTGATTGACCTCTTTGCAACAACCTCAACGCCCAACTCCCAGTCTATTGCTCCCCTGTACCAGACCCGAAAGCAGCCTTAGAAGACGCTTTTCAGCACAAGTGGGACAATCTGGATGTGTACGCCTTTCCCCCTTTTCACGTTGATAAGACAAGTGCTCAACAGAGTAAGGACGGCCCGAAACCTAAAGATGACTTTGGTAGCGCCCTGGTGGCCGGAGAGAGAGAGTGGTTCGCGGATCTAAAAGACCTATCGAGTCAACCGCCGTGGCCTCTGTCCGCCAGGTCAGACCTTCTGCACCAGCCTCACTTTCTCAGGTTCCACGGCAACCCACTCTCCCTACGTCTTCACGCCTGGAGACTATAGAGCGGCTCCTGAAGAAAGAAGGATATTCTTCCTCCACGGCTAAGAGAATGTCTCTATACCTGAGAAAGTCGTCAGCCGCGGTCTACCAGACAAAATGGGCCTCCGTCACGAAGTGGTGCTCTGAGAGGCACATTAGACCTCTTAAGGCCTCTGTCCCAGACATAGCAGTTTTTCTGGTGTTTTCTCAGGGACAAAGTAGGGATGTCAATCCCAACCATAAAAGGAGTTCGGGCTGCCTTAGGCCAAGTCTTCCTCCTGAAGGGCTTCGACCTGGGGGCCTCGAGACACATAGCGATGCTTGTCAAAAGCTTTGAGCAGTCTTGCCCCCCTCAGGCGAGGAGGGTGCCCCAGTGGGACTTAGACAAGGTCCTAAAGATGCTGTGTCGTCCCCCCCCCCCCTTTGAACCCTTGAAGGATATCGTGGACAAAGATCTCACCCTCAAGGCCGTCTTCTTGCTGGCCTTGGCGTCCGCTAAGAGAGTGGGAGAGATCCATGGTTTGTCATACGACATCTCTCACTCAAAGGGGTGAAAAGAAGTATCCTTCAAGTTCGTGCCTTCTTTTGTGGCCAAGACTCAGAACCCAGCAGTCTGGGACCCGAGGTTTGAAGGTTTCTCGATTCCTGCCATCCCTAAGACAGGTAATGCAGAAGACTTAAAATTGTGCCCAGTGCGAACAATTAGAAAATAACTGGAAAGGACAGCGCATCTCCGACCGGATGTCGAGAGCCTCTTCGTTTCCACGGGTATTAATAAGAAACAAGTTTCCAAAAACACAATCTCCTTCTGGTTGAGACAGGTGATCGCCAGATCCTACAAGGAAGCTGGCATAGCAGTGCCAGGCACTCCCAGACCTCATGACATCAGGGGCCTGAGCACCTCCTTAGTCTTTGAGAAAAACATGGCAGTAGGGCAAATCCTGCGAGCAGGTACTTGCTCGAGCCAGTCAACCTTTACTGCCCACTATCTCAAGGACTACTCAAGAAAAATCCTTGGACGGGTACTCCATTGGAACAGTCATCTCCGCCCTCCAAGCGGTGTAACGGTAAACCCCAGGCACATTCAAGACTAGCGACCGGTAGGCACAAGTGCGGTTTTCCTACCTCCTACCCAGTTGCTTACTTGCCTCTTCGGGGAGTACCGTCTGTTCCCAGAAAATCACACATTCTTCACGACTACACGTCTAGAAGAAACGTCGAAAGAAGTTTTCAAAAGGTAAGTTCCTAGACACTGACGTGAATTGTTTGAATAGTTACCCTCGCTTCCGCTCTCTGGTAGGTCTTGTTATCCTGAGGCCTGTTGGCCTCCACGACCGGGTCAGTGGGTCAGATTGGCACTCCCGCCTCCTAAAGTGTAAGTCTCCTAAAGAAAGTAGTTCGAAGGTAAGTATTCGTGTTGGAACAAATAAAAAATTTTAAATAATTTTTATTTTTCCTAACATACTTACCGAGAACTACTTTCGGGTAATGGCCCTCCCTTCCTTCCCCGAGTGCCTTCTTCCCTTACTAGCATGATGCTAATGCAATTGAACTTAATGACGAACGTGACCCAACTAACGGGCGACCTACCGTTAATCCTACCCTCGGGGCACATTCCTGGATGCCGGGGGTAAGAGCTACTGAGAGCGCGGAGCGGGGGGGGGTATCTATTCAAAAACTCTGGTCGAAGAGAGAGATAACCAGTGATCTCTTAAAGAAAGTAGTTCTTGGTAAGTATGTTAGGAAAAATAAAAATTATTTAAAATTTTTGATTTTTCAGTTGCTTCAGTGGTATCAAGACTTATCCCCCTTCCAGATTGTGATAAGTGTTTGTGTTTCAAGTTGGGTTCCCGGCTGAATGTGTTGACATTTCTGAACAGGGAAAGCTTGGTATTTTGAATAACCATTAAAGGTTTGTCACTCATGAATGGCACAAGCAACGTTAGAATAGATTTTTCATATAACTATAAAAACAAAAAAAAAAGGAAGAGAAATAATATAAATAGTTTACCCCAGTGTACCCTCAAGAAATTTCAAGTTTTGCCTTTTTAAATGTAAGATACCCTCAAGCAAGAGAACTCTACCCCAAGACAATGGAAGACCACGGTACACAAGTTTGGCACTACCCACGACTAGAGAACAATGGCTTGATTTTCGAGTGTCCTTCTCCTAGGAAAGCTTCTTATCATAGCTGAAGAGCCACTTCTAACCTTACCAAGAGGAAAGTAGACACTGATCAATTACAGCACAGTAGTTAACCCATTGAACAAATATAATTATATGGTAATCTTAGTGTTGCCAGGTGTATGAGGGTTGAGGACAGGAGAAAGTGAAACGAATCGTCATCATCACCATCGCCTGATGACCCAAAGGGCATCAGTCAGATTTCGCCAGTCGTCTCTATCTTGAGCTCTTAAATAAGTACTTCCCCATTCATCATCTCCTACTTCATGTTTTATAGTCCTCAGCTATGTAGGTCTAGGTCTTCCAACTCTTCTAGTGCCTTGTTGGAGCCCTGTTGGAAGTTTGGTGAACTAATCTCTCTTGTAGAGTGCGAAGAGCATAACCAAACCATCTCCATCTGCCCCTCACCATGATCTCGTCCACATAAGGCACTTAGGTTTAAGTTTGATCTCTGACATTCACACATGTTTACATCTGTTTTTCTTGGTTCCGGCAAGAATTTCATCATGCCCAAGAGGATAAGACCATTTCAAAATCTTGCTAACATAAGGAAGAAGAAAATTCGCTCTATTAAGAGTTCAGAAATGGGTAATATCTGCCTAATTAGTAGAGCTAGTGAAGGAGAGAGATGATTGGGAGGACCGTCTCGAATAAAGAAGTCTGCGTCAATGACCTTAGATGTCAGGATGCCAGAAAACCTCAAATCAATCACAGTCGGTCGCATAAAGAAGCAAGATATTGAGCAAAGGGATCTTCATTTATGATTAAATTATGATAAATAATTATGTTTGGGTTTATTAATATCTAAAAAGGAACATAAAATTCATAATAGTCACGATTTTATTAATATTGTCTTTGTACATATGTATAAATGCAAAGAAAAACTTTGAATGGCCACTTCTCAAAACTAATTATTGACCAAATTCTATCTTCTCCCTTAGTTTTAAAGATATAGCATTGAATTTTGGTATATAACTTGGAAAGATGTTATAAAACAATCAAATGTTGCCCTTTTTTCCAATTATTGTTTCATATTTTTTTCTTAATATTTATCCCTGATTTTTTTAGTTTATTTTTTACCAAAATTTAAAAATTCATATCTAGCAAAAAAATTACTTTTTGGGAAAAAATGCTGTATTAGATTGGAGTTCTACAGTTCTATATAGGGTAGTAATCTGAGGTCTTAATATTAATTATCAAGAGCGGAGATAGAATTTGAAAAACACTTGTATTCAGGATAAATAGCCTTGGCGTTGCGAAACCAAAGGTCCGAGGCAAAAATCCTATTCATTCCTAAGTCACCTTTTAAGTGGTATGAATATCAAAGTCATGTCCTTAAAAAACACCATTAGCCGGTCAGCCCCCTTAAGGACTGTGTATTCCTCCACAACATAACAATGCTAATGTTCCTACCAGAACCTCACAAGCTAGTTTATGATTAGTGCACCCCAGAGGGCATGGTAGATCGACACCCCAATATTTCAAAGTTACCCCGGAGTTTTGTAAACATGTGGCTAGGACTCATGAGGACAAAGCCTTGACTTGTGCTAACATCAAACTCATTAATTTTCATGATCAGCCACATGACAGTTCTGGGCCTAATGTTCATAATGCTTCATAACCAGGTCATGCGTTCGACGGAGCGACACTTTCATACCATTCTTTGCAAGCATAGAGAATGGATAAGAGACAAAGAGCTTTCCCCCTTCCCACGAGTTACACCTCCATCTGACATAGATGAGGTGACCTTCGTCGTAGACAAGGCCCACGCCGTAGGCACCCTATGTGGCAGCATTCAGAGAATTCTCTCTTCGTAAATCTGAGATAGACTTCAACTCTTCTGCCTTGCACTCTGTTGATATAGGCGAATGTATTTATAATTGAAATGAGCTTGACTCCTCCCGATCCGTCTCGTCTCTTATTCCCGTCATAATATAATTGACACTAGGTAAAGGAAGGACGTTCGAGGGAGAGTTAAGAACCAAGTTACTCGAAACAGAACAGCCAATTATCCCAAAAGTGGAAGAACCGGAACATTGATATTGTTATTATTTGACTCCAAAAGCAGCAGCTTAGCTGATGTAATCCCCTGGAGGTCCCGATGTCAGGCTCAGAAGCCTCACATTTTATTAAGATTGAATTATTCATCGTTTAGAAGGACTGGATGAGCCCTCTCACCCGGAAACCCGCAAAAATTGTCTTAATCTTTCGACAATCTCAAAGCTCCAGGTTAATACTCAAGTCTTATCAGAAAATTCACTTCCAAGGCCAGTCGGTCCTCAAAGGTACCGCCATTACCCATCATGCCAGAGATGTTTTTATGTACACTGACGCATTTCAGAGCCCACTCCTTTTTGTTTTTGTCGCTGATATTGTTTCTGATCCCAAAATAGCAAACATGGAGGCAGCAGCTATGTATGCAATCCAAACTTTCTTGTGGCTGGATCATTGGTCTGGAGCAGTTTCTCTCTTTGTGGTGACAGAAAACTTGCGGGAAGAACAGGCCTTAAGTAATCTTAGGAATTATCTCGAACTGGGGCTAAAGCCATAGAATATCTTTTGCATTAAAGCATTTACCTATGGAGTAATTGTATCCTAAAGAGGCGCGATGCTGTCTTAGTCAAATGCTCTAGACAGCTGTCTCCCAGGGACATGTTAGCCCTGAGAAATGTGGACTTAGTGAGTTCCCCTTCTCTATTCCCTCCCTCAGATGAAGCTACTGCTATAGAGAAGGTAGAGAGGTTAAGTTAAGCTCTGATGGTAAGGAGGGCAGTGGCACCAAGATTGCCTGCCTTCAGTAGCGACTAAGGAAATCCCCTTTAAGCCAGTTCCTCAGCAAAAAGACGACAACTGCATTCCAACAGTTGACAACAGCCCAAGAGACAAGCCCCTACACCTACCTTTCTTCTGAGAGGACATCCCTCTGGACGAAGAGGGCGCAGTCACTGAGGCTTCTGCTAGGGAAGTCATGGCCCCTAGCTTACCACTAGTAGGAGGTATATCTACAAAGCTTTTGGCTAAGGTGGCTGGACTTCGGGGCCGTACCACTCTATATCCTCCATTCAGGATATAGAGTCCCTTTTCATAGCCTGTCAGCTACCTCTGACTAGGACTCCAGCAATCCAATAATTTTATACAAAAGGCTCAGTAAAGGAGAAGCATCCAAATTGTTGGCTAAAGTAGCAGTGGAAGAAGTCTCAAGGGACTCAGTCTTACACTGATTTGTCAGACTGAATAAAATCTGAACATCCAAAGGAGCCAGAATAAGTTAGTATCTTCTAAGGAGTCAACAGAGGGGTGGTACCCAAACATATTGGAACTTCTCACGAAAACCGTGAGAAAATCTCCAGAATGACTACAACCTAATTGTTCAACCACACTCAGGGAAAGTTCTAGGTCACAATGCATTGTCTGTCACATCGCAACGGGAGACTAGTTGGTGGCACTTCTAAGAGAAAGGAGTTTGAGCCCAACTGCGAAACAACTTTTAAGATTTACCTGAATATTGCTCGCGCCAGTCTATCACAAGTGGAACCTTTAGTGATCGGGGTTATAAGACGGATATTGTCTGTCTCAATGCCACTTTCCCCTGAATATGGGCTATTGATAATCCCAAGGAACTAATTTCTTGTCAGTCAAGTCGGTATAGGACTACCGCCAGACCTTGAACCAAGTTTTCAAAGAGCTTGACATCCCTCTTTGGGAGATCTCTCAGCTCTTATTCCGGTTTTTAGCAGGCAGGGCGCCCCCCCCCCCCCCATTACAAAATCCCCCTCTTGGAATGTGGAGAAGGGTGCTCAAGGCTTTGAAGAAAGTCCCCCCCCCCATGATCCCAAGTATACACCTAAGGCAGGGGTCTAACCTTAAAGACCTCCTCCTTCCTTACCTTACCTTCAGCCAAGAAGAAAAAGCAGACTACATGGTCTGTTTCAACTTGTGTCCCATTTCAGAGAGTAAAATAATTGTTTCGTGTTCTTTGCTCTCGAGTTTGTGACCAGAACCCAGATTCAAGGTAAATATGGCATCAATGACCTTAGATGTCAGGATGCCTGAAAACTTTAAATCAATCAATCAATCAATCAAGGTAAATATCAGTTGGACTTTTTCGGGATCTTGTTTCCCAAGGAGGCCACTTATGATTCGGGTCTTATTTTACTCTGTCCAGTGAGATCAATTCAAAAACTTCATAAATGAATGGTAGATCATGAGCCAAAGCTTTATGCATCAGAGGAAGTTTTTTAAAATGCAACTTCTTACTGGTTGAGACATCTATCATGAGAACTTACAATCTTCAAGGGAAGCGTCGCCAGGGACCCCCCTCAAGTACATGATATCCGTGGTCCTGCCGCAACTCTAGCGTTCCGCAGAAACCATTTGGAACTTCCCATTGACGTTTCAAGAGAACTTCCAGATGGCTGAACCTACTACAACAATCGCACATAAGAAAGTTCCATGACACAGTGCATTTACCATCTCTTTACAGTTGAGACACTATCTAACATCTCCAAAAGAAAGTCCTTTTGACTCCAACTGCGAAACAGCTTTCCGGATATCTCCGGAAGTCTTCCATAACAGTATACCAGGTTAAGTGGAAAATCTTCTGTGATTGGTATCATAGTAGGACTGTTGCTCCACTCGAGGCCACTATTTCCCTGATTGCAAACTTTTTGGTGTTCCTGAGGAACAAGAAATCCCTTTTGTCACAGCAGTGAAAGGCTACTGCTTGGCCTTGAGCCAGGTATTAAAACTGATGGGGCTTGATCTCTCCTCCTCATGAGAAATCTCAGCTCTTATTAGGAGTTTCGGGCAGTCATGCCCTCCGCGAGAACTCAAACCCCCTACCTTGGATAAAACAAAAGTTCTATGGGCCGTAAAACAAGCCTTTTACAAACCTATGCATAAAGCCTTAGACAGGAACTTGACCTTAAAGACTACAGTATCTTCCTCTTTGCCTTAGCTTCAGCCAAGAGAGTAAGCAAATTACCTCACAGATTGCAATAATTACAGAGACATAACACTTACATCAGTATTTATGAAAATATAGTACAGTATGCTTATACTAAAGAGACTGGGGAGAAAGATTGATTAAAAGCTGAACAAGATGAACAAGTAGGATTTAGAAAAGGTAGAAATTGCTCTGACTAAATTTTCATTTTGAGACATATTTTACAGCAATGCGTCGAATATAGAAATCCCCTTTTGATGGCATTTGTGGACTATGAAAAAGCCTTGGATAGTGTTCACCAGCCAATTTTGTGGAGAGTCCTGTATTATAGAATTATTCTTAAATCTGTAAATTTGATTAAGTCTGCTCAGGAGCATCGCAAGAGCAAAGTTAATGTTGATGGCGTCTTATCAAATGAATTTCCAGTGAACAGCGGAGTACTCCAAGGGAATGTGTTATCACCCATGTTGTTTATCCTCATGGATTTTGTGATGCGTAGAACAGTCGGAGGTGATGGAGAAGGATTGGACTGGATTGGTGATAGGAATTTAGCAGACTTAGAGTATGATGATGATGCTGTCCTTGTTAGCAGAACACCACAATATTTGCAATGCTTGCTTACCAGAATGCATGAAATATCACACGAGGTTGGGCTCAAGATAAATAGAAGAAAGACAGAGATGATGAGAACAAGTATGCAATGGAAGAGGAAATATCATTGGAAGGAGAGGAGATTAATGAGGTAAAATCATTCAAGTGTCTAGGAACTATGATCTCCAACATAGGGTCATTAGAATTAGAGTTCAGTGAAAGATTGAAAAAAGCAAACCAGACAATGCCTAGGTTAAGTAAAATTTAGAAATCAAGTTGCCTGAAATTGCATATAAAACTCGGACTATATATCAGTTTAGTGAGTTCAGCGTTACTCTACGGACAAGAATCATGGCATGACAATGAAACAATCTCTAGTAGATTTGAGAACAAAGCCCTCAGGAGGATATGGGGAATTGAATGGCAGAACAGGATTAGAAATTAAACAATAAGAGAGATTACTCGAGTGCCATAAGTGAATGAGATAATGAAGAGGGGTACTTGGATGGCTGCTTTTCCGGTCCAATACAGCAGGGGAACCCCACTCTCTACAGGACCTCCACTGTCGTTTTACTTTGTTCGTTCAGAGTATTTAACGTTTCATATCGCATACTGTATTGTTCATTTATTGTTAAATCGTCACTGTTATAAAAAAAGGTGTTAGTGTTTGTTCTAGGTTTGTAGATTGTTACACAGGTAGTTATCCCTCACTGAAATTATCATGGCTCGTCTTTCAGCTACGCCGAAAGTATACCCTATAAATAGCTCCAAGTTTGTATACTAGGAAAAATACAAATTACTTACAAATTTGTTATTTTTTATTGTATTACTATTTAGTGTACAGTCATACCTCTCTTCACTAAAGAATCTGCTTATGAAATTTTCATGTTGCGAAATGAGATGTGATTTTATAGGTTTTGATAAGAATTACAATGAACTTTAGCATTTTGAGACTATTCTATAGTGTATGTGGAATAAATACAGTAATTAGCCTGATAGAGATTTTATTAGCCAGGCAGACAGTCTTTCAGTAATTATGTCCAGTTCTCTAGTAATGATGTGAATTTTTCATTGAAGGATTAATTTTGGGAGTAGGAAAAGTTGATAATCCTGCTGCAGAAGCATTAAGGGAACTATAGCTGCCAAAATTTAAATTAGTTTTGTAATGTTATCTTATGACATTGTATAGCAAATGGTTGCACTTTTTTTACCCTTAGATATTTACTGAGAATGCGAGTACAGTAGGGTCCCGAATTACACGTGTTCTAATTACGCGATTCCTCAATTACGCGATCGATAGTTTTTAAAAATTAATTTTCCTGTATTTGCGAGGAGCATTCTAAATCCGCGAGTCAAGCACCGCGAAGCGTAGGAAATCTATTGTTTTCTTAATTGTATTGGGGGGGGGGGGTGATGGTTCCCCGATGTCTGAGAAGGGGGGGGGGGGGAGAATGTGAGAGAAAGATTTCTGTTCAAACATTTTAAGATGAAAAATGTTAAGGTTTGCCCATCTGTTGTGTGAACTTGTCGCTAGGCCTAGCCTAACTGTCCAACACCTATATGTATAATATTCCATATTTGTACTAATTAATTTTTATACTTACGTTGTGATTATGGTGAAAAATCCTTATTCATTAAACTTTAAATTAAAAACCATCAAAATAAAGACTATTTTATATCATGCTACTGCCAAACATGTCACCACAACCAAACCCATTACTTTGTTTAGTACGTTCCATCGCCGATCATAACGAACTCGCTAACCAATTTTAACATCTGTCTATAGGTTAACTTTTGCGGCAAAAGATATCTTACCAGGTACTATGTAATAATAATGTTATAATTAATGTTTTATTTATCATTAGAAAATCAAAATATATGAAATATGAGCAATTTTGTTTCGTGTTGTTTTTTTTTTTTCCCTAAAAAAACGCCTTCTTAAAAGGAAAACGTTTTTTTTTACGTTTCATCGTCGATCATAAACGCATTTACTCCTGAAAGTGATATTGAAGAGCTTTTACTAAAGATGTTATTATAAATAAAGATTATAAATAGGTGGTAAAATATCTATAATTAAAGTGTAGCAGCATCAAGAAATATTGGGGTTCGCCCTTTACATAAGAATATATTGTACATTGGATTAGACAGAACGTAGAAAAAATCAATTAGGGAAAAATCGGTATTCGATATCCTCTTCATCAGCATCGTCATTCGTCAATCGGGCTTTCTATTTTTTTTATTCTCAGTCGCTAACTAGTTATCGCACTGCCAAGATCTGCACACATGCCGATAATTCACATTTGAAGGTTTTCTGGGAGAGGATGGATAGAGAAAATACCGAACTATATAAAATGTTTTTTTAACCTGTTAAGCGTCACCCACGTGATAAACCGTTCACCACGATCTACTCGGTACCCCCGCCTTCAACTGTATATTCCGTTCATGACTTTAATTGCCTTTTACAAGCCGTCAGTCTCGTGATGTTACTTTACTCGTATAGTAAGTATAGGATCACCACTTGGCAACACTCTCAGCATATGGGGACTGTGAATAGAAACTTATATGATGTCTGGCAACTTTTTCTGAAGGTAGCTTGATGTTACAAAACTCTGGTTTGAACTGGTTTCCTATCAGTGCGCTCGGGCGTTCATGCATAAGTGGTTATTTGTTGTTCCTTTTGTAATGAAAGGTCTAAAGAGGAAGGTTATTTCTTTAGATGAAATAAATGATATTATTGTTGTGGAATTTGATAATGATAACCCGTTTGATAATGAGAGCACTAGTTCTGAATCCTCCAGTGATGAGTATATTGAAGAAAGAAAGTTTTCTTTCGATGTCGAAAGCGAAAATGACTTCTCATTACCGAATGACTGGACAACGAAATTTCACAAAACTATAAAGGGAAAGGAAACGCCGAGAGAGAGAGAGAGAGAGAGAGAGAGAGAGAGAGAGAGAGAGAGAGAGAGAGAGAGAGAGAGAGAGAGAGAGAGAGAGAGAGAGAGAGAGAGAATAAAGTGGATAAATAATGTACAAATGTATGACGAACATATTTGAAAACTACAGGAAACGATATGAAAAGAGAGAGAGAGAGAGAGAGACCTATCCCTTTCCTTTTGTTGCTTATCCAGGCGTAAGATTTACGATTGAAGATAAAAAGACCCCAATAGAATATTCAGTATTATGTAGCCATTTGAAATTAAATAATAGTAGTATTAATTGTTTTTTTTACTCAACCATTTAATTAATATCCCTACTTTTAACTATAATTACGAATTATAAGCATAAAGAAATTATATTAACTTTGAAAAATTATCATTAGTGAAATGACCGCTCAGGGCAAAAAAAGCGTGATTATCGTACAGCAGCCTATTGCACACTTGAGCCTAGTGGCCGTGTAATTTTTAACTATTGCTAGATACGTACTGTATCAAACCTTGAAAACCCTTTTTTGTTTTTTGTATCTATAGGAAATAATTCTACATCATTCGGAAAATACTGAAAACAGTAAGCTATGCATAGTACAGTAGTAAATACTACAGTCATAGAAAATTATCAAAACTTTAACAACTTTTTATTGTTTTATTCATCCATAAAAGAAATTTTGTACAGTATTTTATAAAAAAAAATCTATAAGAAGGATTTCTTACAGTATCGTTAAGATAAAAGCTACAGTATATATATATATATATATATATATATATATATATATATATATATATATATATATATATATATACACACACACACACAGTGTATATACAGTATATATATAGCTAGAAAGCTAGAAATGGAGTGAAAAAAAAATTGACGGGTAGGTTGCTGTTTGCCGCCATGATGTGTTTCGAAATATACGAATTTCCAATTACACGAGGCCTTTCATCGACCAAATTCTCGCATAATTCGGGACCCTACTGTAGTTACACATTAGGGTATTTAAATGTCAACCCCCTGTAGATATTTATTTTTTATATATATGAATTAGGAGGGATTAACTGTAAATTGTTGTCTTCAAAATCTTGGAATGATTTTTTAAATAAAACCTACCGGTATGTGTTATTAGCAGAAGAAAAACTTTTTTTATTTTGGAATTTTTATTATTCAAATTTTATTTCTCTGTTCTGGTTAAAGTACCTTATAGTAATGATAATCCACAGTTTAACAGTGGAAGAAAAATTCTTCTAAGTTGTAGGGTTTAGTAACTTCCCCTTTTATTTGTTTATCCTAAATCACACAAACAAATACACAATCTGGAGCCATTCATACAACGGCATATATCACTCTAGTTTAACAATAGAACTGAAAATACTAAGGGATTGTGGTGTATAACCGTCGGGGTTACAATAATTGGTGTACAACCGTCGAGGTTACAGTAATTGCCATTAACTGTCAGATTGTCTCATACTTCACTAGATGGGTAAGGCTATTACAAGGAAAGAAAACAGAAAAGATTTAAATTTTATGGTAAATATCGGATTAAACCAAGCTTTGAGAGAAAAGCACAATGAACATCACAAGATTTTTATTATTAAAAGGCTTTGTTACAGTATCTGCACTGTATTATAGTAAAAAGACAGTGTGTTTGATAGTTTTAAAATGATTAATCTTGGTCAAAATATTTTTCAACTTTTCCAGGTGTTAACCTACTTATTGGTACAGAAAATGGTCTTATGCTGCTTGATCGGTCTGGAGTAGGAAAAGTTTATCAGTTAATTTCCAGAAGACGGTTTCAACAAATGGAAGTCCTCTCTGATCAGAATATATTAGTCACTATATCTGGGAAAAAGAATAGAGTGCGGGTTTATTATCTCTCATGGCTGAAATCCAAGATTCTTCGCACAGATGCTGTAAGTATTATACCATTTTTATTTCTATTCATAGGTATAGCAGTGACCATGAATGACTAATTTCATTTTAATGTACTAAGGAGCGAGCCTTCAAGCTCATCAATTTGTGGTAATGCAGTAGGATAAATTTTACAGTCGATGTGTTAAAGCACTGTATATTCTTAGAAATTGGATACTAGTCAAAGTTTTAAAGGTTTTGTATAGGTATTTAAGAGCAACTGGCATAGTGTTGAATACACCCAGTTTTAATGAAAGGCTTTTATACGTACACTGTGTTATCATGCTGCTTGCTTATTTGAAATTATTAAACATTAAATTCCTTCCTTCCGTACCTTGAAATCTCAAGTTACGTTAACCTGATCAGATCTGGAAAGAAAGCTTCTCTTCACATGCTCAGCACTCAAAAAGACATGGATTAGTTGAAAAATGATTTGGGTCATTCAGTATTGTCATATCCTTGTATTCTTTATTCACTTTATTTTACATGCAGCCTGTTCTGTAGCATTTTAGATATTTCTGATGGAATATTGGTAAGTGTTTTATTAATGAAATAAAAATATACAATATAAAATATTTCCCCAACACTGCAAAAGCAAGAAAGTAATTAATTTAAATAATCAGAATTAAAAGCAAACTACGATAACTAATATCAATTTAAATTCTGAATAGCAATTACATAAGCTCCATTAAGAGAACAAGCTAAAATGTACTGAAAAGCATAAAAAGAAGGTACAGCAACAGCACTGCTGAACTGGAAGCCAAGAGAATATCTCAAATGATGGTAATTTACAACACCCAAGAATAGCAAATGAAGCAAGTCACCCACTGAGAATCATTTAAACCCACTATAGAAAATTGAAGATAAGGAAACGAAATTATGCTAAATTTGCAGGATAAAAATTAAAACTAGATCAAACTACATGTTCGAAAATCAATTTACAAAATACATTAGTAAACAAGAATAAAGTACTTGTTTGAACCAAGAGGCCTGTGAGACATACTGTACATTTTCCTCAGTTTCTCATCCGAATCTTCCATCTAAAAGACTTCATTTTCTAAGGAAATAAAGTGCCATCCTCATAATTTCAATAAAGCTTTAGGTTTTGTGAGGCCTACTTAGCCTTGAGGAACCTGGAGCCAAAGTGAAAACTAAAGGGCTAAGCTTAAATTTATTTGTCCTGCTAACTAGAAAGGAACTTGAAAGAGAGTGAGAGGTTTTCTATCTGGTTAAAGTTCAGCTTGCAATTCCAAAATAGGAAACTTTGACAAAACTGTTTTAAGATAACAAGCATGTCGAATGTCATCTTAGAACTTTTCTTTGTCTCCCCGAACAGTAATTGTTGGTCTGCGTTGTTGTAAGATACAATTTTCTTAAAAGTTTATCTTTTGGGCTGATTTGCATGGTGTC
This sequence comes from Palaemon carinicauda, assembly GCF_036898095.1. Taxonomy (NCBI): domain Eukaryota; kingdom Metazoa; phylum Arthropoda; class Malacostraca; order Decapoda; family Palaemonidae; genus Palaemon; species Palaemon carinicauda. The sequence goes on along the minus strand of NC_090725.1, from coordinate 257,155,065 downwards.
TGATTTATTGCAAGAAGCAAAGTTCATGCTGTAGTGTCTTCCTGGAAATTGAAATTTGATTAAGAGCTCTCTGCCTCCCTTTGTTGAAGTGTATGAGATTGCCATAAAACTTCTCTCACGTTTAGTCCTTTTTGGGACCAATTGGTTTTTATGATTGATAAGGATTACTTTGCATCCAGTGCACCATCATCATATGTCCTTATTCCTAAGGCACATTTTAAACTTTTGTTTGTTCTGACACTAATACAAACTTTTACATGCTTTATTAGGGTACAGTCATGCCTCTCCACGAAAGATCTACTTACGAAATTTTCACGCTGCGAAAATGTTTATGACTCACATTGCAAAAAATGTTTCATGATAAGAAAAGAGGCCAGCCAGGCCGAAAATAAAGTAGTCGCCCATTAAAAATATGAACACATACGTTATTGCACAATAGAAAATGTACTCAATAGTAAAGGTAACTCTAATAGTGCAGTAGATATGGTATTGTATATTTTGTATATGTACAGTATTGTACTGTATGTATTGTATTATTTTCCATTTATTATTGCATTATGTTCTAACAACTACTTAATTTACAGGTATAACAGTTAGTTTAGGAAAATTGAATGGTTCAAATATATTTGTCTGTACAGTATTTCATTGTGGTTATACTGTAGCTTTATTATAAGATTTAATGTGGTGTTTTTGTAGGGTGTGCAACGAATTAGGAGATTTTCATGTGAATTGTGTCTCGTAACACAAAATTTTCACGAAACGAAAGCCACTCCAGAACGAATTAGTTTCGTGTTGTGAGGCATTACTGTATATATTTTTTGCGGAGCTGGAAGACTAGCGATAAGACTTTTAGCGAGGTATAACTACCCCACCACTAGTTAGCGATGGGCTACGGGGTAGTACCAGCTACTGTACCCCGCTTACCTCATCACTTTTGCTTTTGGCCCGGTGGAGAGTAGACACTCGTCTCTCCCCCTCGCCCAACCTTTTTTGACTGGCCTTTGACTAATGAGTTCTTTTATTTTCTATTTCACAGGTGTTAGTGTTGCTGTTTAGGAGACGGCATAGTGTCGGATTTTTCCTCAAGGGTGGAGAAACTTTTTCTTACAGTTTCTTCCCTTTAACGCCGGACAATCCTTAAGCTGGAGGACTCCCCGCTTCCTCTAGAGCAGCGGCTCTGTCCTCCGCAGGGAGTCGTTATGCGCGTAGATGTTGCTCGCATCCTGCAAGTTCGACGGCGGGAAGGCCGCTTGTGGCCAAACCCATAGTTTGTCTTCGGTCTTGCTCCTCAGCACTAACTATGGTGCACTCCATTGTTCTGCGATGGCAGCCTGCAGAGGAAGTGCAAAGTCTGAAGCATGTTCCTGCACCTCTTGGGGGACACCTTTCTCATTCGTGGGTTAGGTTTTCTTCAGTGCTGACAATGACGCATTCCCTTGTTCTGTGATGGCAGCCAGTGGGAAGAGTGCAAAGTTTGAAGCATTTTTCCTGCATCTCTCAGGGACACCTTTTCCATTCGCGGGTTAGGTTTTCTCCCAAGTGGTTTTCTTCATCACTGATGATGACGCACTCCCTTGTTCTGCGATGGCAGCTGGCAGAAGGTGTGCAAAATCTTAAGCATGTTCCAGCTACTCACAGGGGACACCTTTCCTTTAACCCCCCCCCCCCCTGGACAACTTCCCTTGCGAGGAAAATTAATCTCCTGCAAGTATTGGGCAACTTCACCTTCCAAGGGAGAGTTGCCATTCACCTTCGATAGACAGCAATTTCCTTGCTTGCAGGTAGAATCACCGACGTTATAACTAGGAGATCTCCTCGTTTGCCGTATCTCAACAGGAAGGTAGACTTAATCCTACCTAACGAATGTCGCAGATAAGAAGGTTTTCCTACTTTCTTTTGCCTCTTTCCTATGTAGTTCGGTACAAACTCGGGAGTCTTACTTCGAGGTATATATCTAGAATTTCTATTGATTAGAGAACTCTCGGATATCTCACTTGGTTTCGGTTTTCGGGATTCCTTGTAATCTCCACCTTACTCGGTCATGCCCTCTTGGAACAATGGTCTCAAGCCATAAACTTTTCATGGTTTTTTGCTTTTTATTCCCTATGGACTAGGGGATGGAATAGACGTATTCATTTGTATACAAACGTTGGCAACACGGATTCAGGAGTTCTCTTCGCTTCGTCAGCAATCTGTTCATGAACGTTTTATTGTTCACAAGGCTATAGCTACTCGTAAGTGTTAATCCAGTCAGGGACACAGGAAGTACTTTAGCTTCCTCTGAAGTGTCCAGAATGTTCCTTTCGAAGTCTGTCGGTAATGAATATCGACAGATTCTGTAGTATCCCTGACTGATTCTGTCTCCTCGCTCACCTTGACTCCCTGATACCACTTGCGCTGGCTCCCTTGGTACTTGTTTAGGAGCAACATTCCCAAGAGTATCCTTCAGAAAGACTAAATATGGCCAACCCAGAGCTTGACCTTGGTCTTGCTCATTTCAGGGTCCTGACGACGATACTCCCCCTCTGCCTTAGTGATGTAACTCCTAGACTGGGGCAGTTGCGTTCCTCTTCTGCGATTTTTCTGAGGACACGCCTTTTCTTCAATCACAACTCGTCCAACCAAAAGGACTATTCGATTCAGCTGATTCTTCTAGTCCCTGTTGCAAATCTCTGGATGGATTGCTCAGTATCTCTCGTTTAGCTCCCATGGGAGTTCGAACGAGTAACATTCATGTGACTTCGATTCATGAACAGGTAATCCAAGTTGACAAAGAGCTCTCTCCTGCAGTTTTCATGCGAACAAATGTTACAGTATTTCATGAACCCTAGGTGACCGAGTTAACTCAAGGGACAGAATATTTCACAGGTTCGGCAAGAAAGGCATGGATACCTTGCTATCTTTTTAGAGGTGTCAACAAATTTTCTCAACATCCTACTGGAACCCAAGCATTCACACGGACATCGGAACTCAGGCTTTGTCATTCATGTATGAGTTTTTTATTTCATCACAAGGTCACGAGAGAGGGAATGACACCTTGCGACCTACTGTCCCCCAAGGAGAGTAACACGCCTGACAGTGGGGTCTCCAGGCTTCTTCAGTCTACTCTTTCTTGCAGAAAGGCTCCGGTAGGCTGGATACCAGTTGGCGGACTCCCCATCCTGAACAAGTTTTAACAAAACTTCGTTCAGGTTGGGGAAGGCAGATAGTCAGACCCGAGGACTTCATGACAACGCTGGAATGGGCGTGCTTCCTCCAGATTTCAGTTTTCTCCCTATTGTCAACGGGGACTCCCAGGGAAACTTCTCTCTCTCAAGCCACTGGGCCAACTGGCTTTTTCTAGCAGGATCGGGAACTTTCCTTTCTCCGCCGAGTCAAGTTTCTTGAGTTAGTTTTCTGCGTCTGCGGATCCATGCCGAGATCTAAATCTTTGCGATTCTCCTCTTAACCTTCCTCGTGCTGTCGGACAATCCATTCACTTGGGGACAAGCTCTTGAAGTTCATTTGTGGTGACACCTCAGAGCCATGCCTGGGCATAGAAACCGCTGATCTGGGTTATCAGTTACTTTACGGTTATTTTTAATCAGGAAGGGTCTGAACCCAGAATTTGATACTAATGGACCTTAAATCTTGCGACAAGCTCAGGGACGAAATCTGGAGACCCCATTGTCAGGCGTGTTCCCCCTCTTTGGGGGGACAGGAGGTCGCAAGGTGTCATTCCCTTGTACCTTGTGATGAAATAACGAACTTGTACATTGATTACAAAGCCTTGATGGACAAGTAGTAGATGGTGGGGCCAGATGTTACTCAGGATTAAGTCAGGGATGAATGATAAGTGAGACTGGCTCCTCCTTTTTTTTTCATCTTTCCCTCATTTGGGGAATAGCACTTGAGGTACTATGCCAGCTGGCCTTCACTGTCTGTACGTATAACCATTTCCTTTGTGTAACCGGGTATAGATATATATGCTTGTTATGTCCCCATTCCCCTTTGTGAGTTGAGATTTGGGTAACGTTTATGGTTGGTTCAAGGAATCCTACGTTGAGATACTACCGCTACTGTTATTGGGTCCTTTGACTGCATTGGATCCCTCTATCTCTGGTTACGGCTCATTTCATCTTTGCCGACAAATATACAGAATAGCCTGGCCTATTCTTTAAACATTCTGCTCTTTCCTCATACATATGACAACCCTGAAATTACCAAACAATTCTTTTTTTCTCAGGAGGTTAACTGCTGCATTATAATTGTTCAGTGGCCACTTTCCTCTTGGTAAGGGTAGAAGAGACTTAGTAGCTATGGTAAGCAGCTCTTCTAGAAGGGCACTCAATAATTAAGCCATTGTTCTCTAGCCTTAGGTAGTGCCATAGCCTCTGTACCATGGTCTTGGGTTAAAAAATCTCTTGCTTGAGGGTACATTCAGGCATACAATTCTATCTTATTTCTCTTCCTCTTGTTATTTTGAAGTTTTTATAGTTTGTATATGTAAGATTTATTTTAATGTTGTTATTGTTCTTAACCTTCTCTTGTTGTTTATTTCCTTTCCTCACTTGGCTGTTTCCCTGTTGAAGTCATTGGGCTTATAGTATCCTGCTTTTCCAACTAGGGTTGTAGCTTAGTAAATAGTAATAAAAATAATAATAATAATAATAGCAATTCTTGGCTAGACGAGTCACATGGCTAGTACAGTAATACCTTGAGGTACGAGTTTAATCCGTTCCGGGACCGAGCTCGTATTTCAATTTCCTCGTATCTCAGATGAATTTTTCCCATATAAAATAACTGAAAACAAATTAATTCTTTCCCATCCCCTGAAAAACCCTAAAAATGGTATATTACAGAGGAAAAACATGTTTTTAATTGTTGTAATCAACATCCTACGCTAACAAAATAACAAAGGCTATGAACTGGTTATGAAATGTAACATTATTATGGAGTTCTTACCTTCGAGGAAGACGGTAGCAGCTAACGGCGGTGTTTGAGGGGGAGGAGAGAGACTTGACGGCAACACGTTCGGTAGCAAACACTTTTGTAACACTATGTAACATAACCTTAACTTTAAATTCAACTTAGATGAAATTCAACTTGAGATTTAACTTAAGTGAAATTAGCTTACTGTACGCACACTTGAAAATAAAATTTTAATCTTACGTTACACTAAACTTAATTCTACATTTTGTTTTCATTTTCATTTTTTTACTTTTCTTCTTCTTCCAGCTTGGCTCTTTTTGCCTCACTTACACCTGCACTTTTTGACAGCCTTTTTAAGAGGAACCTATCTAGGGATGTTTGCTTTTGTCTCCCCTTCAATATGTTGCAAGTGTAGCCACACAAGGCTAACGCACGACCACTCGCCAACTTGTCCAGGTGCCTCTTTTCCATAAAATTAGAAAACTCCTACCACTTTGCTAACATGTATTTGATTACTGCTGTAGAAGGGCAGCCCTCGTCTTCCACCTCCTCCTCGCTACTGAGCTCCTGTAACACCTCCGAATGTTGCATCTCCTGGAGCTCGATCAATTCCTGTGCCGTGAGCTCTTCCTCGTCTACCTCCAGCCCCATGGACTTTCCAAGGGACACGATTTCATCTGTCACAACAGGTTCGGGGTCATCAGGGTCTGTCGTATCGAACCCTTCAAAGTCCCTCTGCGACGGAAGCTGGCCACAATTTTTTCCACGCTGAATTAAGAGTTCGTTTTGTGACACCCTGCCATGCATCGTCTATAATTTTCAAACAATGGACACTGTTGAAATGTTCTTTCCAAAATCCCCGAAGAGTGAGATTGGTGTTGTTTGTGATATCGAAGCATTTCTTGAACAAATGCTTCGTGTACAGTTTTTTAAAGTTGGAAATAACTTGTTGGTCCATGGGCTGGAGGAGTGGTATGGTGTTGGGCAGGAGATAAAGGACCTTGATGAACCTGAATTCATCAAGAATGCCCTCTTCGAGACCAAGAGGGTGACCAGGGTCATTGTCGAGGACCAAGAGACATTTCAATGGCAGGTTTTTCTCAGCTAAATATTTTTTGACTGCCGGACCAAAGCATAGATTAACTCATTCTGTGAAGAAATGCCGGGTAACCCAAGCATTAGCATTACCGCGCCTCATCACATGCAGTTTCTCTTTCAAGATCCTTTGGCTCCTGAAAGCACGTGGGTTTTCAGAATGGTACATCAGCAGTGGCTTGACCTTACCGTCACCGCTAGCATTGGCACACAAGGCTAGAGTTAACCGGTCCTTCATGGGTTTATGGTCCGGTAGTCTCTTTTCCTCTACCGTGATGAAAGTCCTCCTGGGCATCTTCTTCCAGAAAAGGCCAGTTTCATCACAGTTGAAGACTTGTTGGGGGATGAAGCCATGTTGGGCAATAACCGAGGCAAAGGTTGTGACGAAGTCCGGCGCGGCTTTCGCGTCGAAACTTGCTGCTTCCCCATGCCTCACAACCGAAAGTATCCCATTCCTTTAAAAATTATCCAGCCAGCCACGACTGGCTTTGAAGGTTTCTGGCGTCGAAGTCTCCCCTTTCTCGGCTGCTTGCTTCCCTTTCAAAGTCATCATAGATTCGACTGGCCTTCTCGCATATGATCGTCTCGGTCACGCTATCTCCCGCCAACCTTTTCTCCTTTATCCAGAACAAGAGAAGCCTCTCCATCTCATCGTGAATATCACTACGCTGCTTGGAAAGGATGGTTACTCCTTTGGAAGGCTTGGTGTTCTTTACAGTATAGCATCCTTCTGCTTGAGGATGGTACAATTAGTCGATGTACTCCTCTTGTAATGGCGTGTCAACTCAGTCACTCTTATGCCACTCTCATGTTTTGCGATTATTTTATGCTTCATCTCCATTGTCATCATAAAGTTTTTCTTCTCACTACCCTTGTTTATACTCGCTTTCTTTGGACCTATTGTTTTTTCACTTAATTCTGCATTGATTCACACAAAAAACACGTAAATAAACCTCGTGAGCAGCCTCTCGCACACGCGGCCGCATGGGGAACTACTTTACCTCATATCTCAAATTTTTCCTCATCAGAATAAAAATTTGCTCGTAGCTCTCCTCGTATCTTAATTTTCTCGTATGTTGGGTCGCTCGTATCTCAAAGTATTATTGTATATTACAATCACATGGGTTGCTCAGGCCACTAAAGCATGCTATTGCTCGGAGTTCTAGCAAGGTAACAGGGTTTCCTCTTTAAGCGTGCAAAGTAGGTGGGAAACCCCTGGTTAAAATCCGGCCAGTTGGTTAGGACTTCACCCACCTTAGGGACAATTCTTCCCTAATAAAGAGCGAAAGGGTTTGTATTAGTGTTGGAACAAATAACAAATACAAACCATTAGCTCTTTATACAAATTTGTTCCACAATCACCTATCCCCTACAAGTCTTGCCTCTTATCTAAAGTGACGAGATAACACACCCCACTAACTAGCGGAGAGTTAGTTATCACTAAAAGTCTTATGGCTAGTCTTCCAGCTTTGCCAAAAGTATGTTCCCTAATAAAGAGCTAAAAGTTTGTATTGTTAGGAAAAATGCAAATTACTTCCAAAATTTTTTATTTTCACTAATGTCCTTCATGTTAGTGGTTATTTCATTTATAGATAATTTGTATGAGCTGACTTTTACAACAGCCCAGAATAAATAAATTGATTCTTGTGTAGTTTTTTATCCTTTTGTTATCCAGGTTTCCAATATTACTTCCTACTGTATTGCCTTATATTTTCTTCCAACCTAAATAACTAATTTTATTAAGTATTTTATAGTTATTAGTTTTCTATGAGCAAGTTACATTATATAGTATAAAAAAATACAAAAACCATAGAAATTCTTGTTGCATCTCTTCATCCCACCCTGGATTTAGAGGGGCCACGGAAGTATGATGTATATAGTGGTGTCTTATTTAATGGAGAACATACAGTACTTGGAAGATATTTTTTCTTTTATTATTCCTGACAGGTTGGTAAGACTGGGATTCTATGGTATGAAAGCAAGGGATTTTTACAAATAAAATAAGATTCTTTTTGATGATCTGTATTGTTTCATAATTTCTACATTGACAAGTTAGTGTAGCGCACATTTCAAATGCAGTTTTTCTTTAACTAATTTCACTTTACCAAACAGCTTTGAGTAAATATCTTTATATGTGCAAGACTTTTCATTTACATTGTGTATCTATCCCTGTTTATTCATTAGGGCTTTGTTCCAAAATGATAATGTATATATTCTTAACCAAAAATAAAAACTCAACACAGTATCATCAGTAACCTCTTCCATACATTTTTTTTTTCACAGACTTCAACTATAAAGTATAAGAATATGAATCTGAGCAAAAAAGGTCGGTAACCAAAAGGTTACGATATGGAGAATTGTTTACATCTAAACCCTTTCTGTTGTCTAAACTGGTCTTTTATTTTCTATTACAGCAACAAGTAGAAAGGCGTAATGGCTGGATTAATGTGGGGGATTTGCATGGTGCAGTTCATTTCAAGATAGTCAAATATGAGCGCATCAAGTTTTTAGTTATTGCTCTACGTGACTCAATTGAAATCTATGCATGGGCACCAAAGCCATACCACAAGTTTATGGCATTTAAAGTAAGTATTTTTATTCCTATTTTTTCTGGTTTTCTTGGAGGACATTGACAGTGAAGTGGAGAATTGGCTTGATAAATCATTTTGATGAGCTTTAGAAGTTTTGGTTAGTCTTCATCATGATCGTAAACATTTTTATAAGATTTTTTTTAATTTTTTTCTGCAAGTTTTCAACAGTATAAATGCACCACAGTTTACAATATCAAGGTTTATTTTTCAAGTCAACAATAGCGATACAAATATGGCATTTTTTAATTGGTGGTTCTTGAATTCGCCGTGTAAAGTGAATATAGTGAAGCACTTTGTGTTGGAATAGTTTACAATATGTTGATAAGGTTCCAGAGTAGTTTACTCCAATCATTGAGGTCAGTGGTCATTTGGCTCAAATACTGTTTGTTTTGCTTCAATATCCCTCAAACCAAAATATTATAGGTCTGGTGCTTTAAAGGAATAAGAGTATGCAAGTACACACCAGTTGTGTACCAGGCTCATTGTAATAGTCTTGCACGGGAGTACTTGAGTACCTCCAAGGCAGTTTCAGTAGGAGGAGTAGATGCATGCTTAGCCCTGTGCTTAACCTCTTCAGCACGACCTGTCACCGGAGCGTCAATATAAGCATTCCGACTTTTTTCCGTCGCTCGTAAACGCACCAGAAATCAGCCAATTATCAAATATAACCATTTATCTACTAGTATAAGTGTGTGTGTGTGGTTGTGTGTGCCTGAAGTGGCGCGTGCGTGTGTCCGTCCGTATGCATGTATATATGTATAAGTGCACATACATGTGTATGTATATACTTATGCGCAACTGTGTTTACATATGTTTGGTATGTAAATGTATGTGTAAATCTACTGTGTGTGTGTGTGTGTATATATATATATATATATATATATATATATATATATATATATATATACATATACATATATATACATATACATATATATACATATACATATATATATACATATACATATATATATATATACATATATATATATATATACATATATATATATATACATATATATATATACATATATATATATACATATATATATATATATATATATATATATATATACTGTATATGTATAATATATATATATATATATATATATATATATATATATATATACTGTATATGTATATATATATGTATATGTATATATATATATATATATATATATATATATATATATATGTATATATATATATGTATATATATATGCATATATATATATATGCATATATATATATATATATATATATATATATATATATATATATATATATATATCTATATATATCTATATATATCTATATATATATCTATATATATATCTATATATATATATATATATATATATATATATATATATATATATATATATATGTATATATATATGTATATATATACATATATATACATATATATATATATATATATATATATATATATATATATATATATATATGTATATATATACATTATATATATATATATATGTATATATATACATTATATATATATATATATATATATATATATATATATATATTATATATATATACATTATATATATATATATATATATATATATATATATATATATATATATATATAATGTGATGTTTGGTGAAATGTCTGGTAGTGTGTCTGGGATTGAAAGGGGAAGAGCGAGAGAGGGTGTGGCTTTATTGCTGAGTGAATGGATGACAGGTAAAGTAGTGGAATGGAAGGAGATATCTTCTAGGTTAATGTGGGTAAGGGTTAGGTTGGGTAGGGAATGTTGGGCGTTTGTCAGTGCGTATGGGCCAGGTAGTGAGAAAAGTGAAGAAGAGCGGAATGAGTTCTGGAATGAATTAACTAGGTGTGTAGAAGGACTGGGTAGAAGGAATTATGTAGTTGTCATGGGTGACTTAAATGCTAGAGTGGGCGCTGGAGAGGTAGAAGGTGTCATTGGGAAGTATGGCGTACCAGGTGAAAATGAGAATGGTGAGAGACTGGTAGATATGTGTGTTGAACAAGAGATGGTAATAAGTGCTAGCTTTTTTAAAAAGAAAGATAAAAATAAGTATACATGGGTAAGAGTGCCAACTGGAAGAGTAGTAGAAAGGGCATTAATGGATTATGTGTTGATAACTAAAAGAATGTTCGGAAGATTGAAAGACGTGCACGTGTTTAGGGGTATGGCTAACGATATGTCCGATCATTTTTTGGTGGAAGGAAAATTAGTTGTAGCAAAAGAGTGGGGGAATAGAGTAGGTGGAAGTAAAAGGGAGCTAGTGAGGGTTGAAGAGCTAATAAAACTGGGGGTAAAAAGTAAATATTAGGAAAGGTTGAAAATGACATATGACGAAGTGAAAGTACGAGAAACTGGTGATTTAGAGGAGGAGTGGAAGTTAGTAAAAGAAAATTTTGTTGGGATTGCAAGTGATATGTGTGGCAAGAAGGTTGTTGGAAGCAGCATGAGGAAGGGCAGTGAATGGTGGAATGAAGAAGTGAAGGTAAAAGTGGAAGAGAAAAAGAGGGCTTTTGAAGAATGGCTGCAGAGTAATAGTATAGAGAAGTATGAAAAATATAGAGAGAAAAGTGTGGAAGTAAAGCGCAAGGTACGTGAGGCAAAGAGGGCAGCTGACCTGAGGTGGGGTCAGGGACTGGGTCAGTCATATGAAGAGAATAAGAAGAAGTTTTGGAAAGAAGTGAAGAGAGTAAGGAAGGCTGGCGCAAGTATTGAAGAGATAGTGAAAGATGGAAATGGAAGGTTGTTAAAAGGAGAGGAGGCAAGGAAAAGGTGGGCGGAATATTTTGAAAGTTTGCTGAATGTTGAGGATAATAGGGAGGCAGATATAATTGCTGTTCCAGGTGTTGAGGTGCCAGTGATGGGAGATGAGAATGAGAGAGAGATTACAATAGAGGAAGTGAGGAAAGCACTAGATGAAACGAGAGTAGGAAAAGCATCTGGTATGGATGGTGTGAAAGCTGAGATGTTGAAGGAAGGGGGTGTGACTGTACTTGAATGGTTGGTGAGATTGTTTAATATGTGTTTTGTGTTGTCAATGGTACCAGTAGATTGGGTTTGTGCATGTATTGTACCACTATATAAGGGTAAGGGAGATGTGCATAAGTGTTGTAATTCAAGAGGTATTAGTTTGTTGGGTGTAGTTGGAAAAGTGTATGGTAGAGTAATGATTGATAGGATTAAGGATAAAACAGAGAATGCAATCTTGGAAGTACAGGGTGGTTTTAGAAGAGGTAGGGGTTGTATGAATCAGATTTTTACAGTAAGGCAGATATGCGAGAAATATTTATCAAAAGGTAAGGAGGTGTATGTTGCGTTTATGGATCTGGAGAAAGCATATGATAGAGTTGATAGGGAAGCAATGTGGAATGTGATGAGGTTATATGGAGTTGGTGGAAGGTTGTTGCAAGCAGTGAAAAGTTTCTACAAAGGTAGTAAAGCATGTGTTAGAATAGGAAATGAAGTGAGCGATTGGTTTCCGGTGAGAGTGGGGGTGAGACAAGGATGTGTGATGTTGCCGTGGTTGTTTAACTTGTATGTTGATGGAGTGGTGAGAGAGGTGAATGCTCGAGTGCTTGGACGAGGATTAAAACTGGTAGGCGAGAATGATCATGAATGGGAGGTAAATCAGTTGTTGTTTGCGGATGATACTGTACTGGTAGCAGACACAGAAGAGAAGCTTGACCGACTAGTGACAGAATTTGGAAGTGTGTGTGAGAGAAGGAAGTTGAGAGTTAATGTGGGTAAGAGTAAGGTTATGAGATGTACGAGGAGGGAAGGTGGTGCAAGGTTGAATGTCATGTTGAATGGAGAGTTACTTGAGGAGGTGGATCAGTTTAAGTACTTGGGGTCTGTTGTTGCAGCAAATGGTGGAGTGGAAGCAGATGTACGTCAGAGAGTGAATGAAGGTTGCAAAGTGTTGGGGGCAGTTAAGGGAGTAGTAAAAAATAGACGGTTGGGCATGAATGTAAAGAGAGTTCTATATGAGAAAGTGATTGTACCAACTGTGATGTATGGATCGGAGTTGTGGGGAATGAAAGTGATGGAGAGACAGAAATTGAATGTGTTTGAGATGAAGTGTCTAAGGAGTATGGCTGGTGTATCTAGAGTAGATAGGGTTAGGAACGAAGTGGTGAGGGTGAGAACGGGTGTAAGAAATGAGTTAGCTGCTAGAGTGGATATGAATGTGTTGAGGGGGTTTGGCCATGTTGAGAGAATGGAAAATGGCTGTCTGCTAAAGAAGGTGATGAATGCAAGAGTTGATGGGAGAAGTACAAGAGGAAGGCCAAGGTTTGGGTGGATGGATGGTGTGAAGAAAGCTCTGGGTGATAGGAGGATAGATGTGAGAGAGGCAAGAGAGCGTGCTAGAAATAGGAATGAATGGCGAGCGATTGTGACGCAGTTCCGGTAGGCCCTGCTGCTTCCTCCGGTGCCTTAGATGACCGCGGAGGTAGCAGCAGTAGGGGATTCAGCATTATGAAGCTTCATCTGTGGTGGATAATGTGGGAGGTTGGGCTGTGGCACCCTAGCAGTACCAGCTGAACTCGGCTGAGTCCCTGGTTAGGCTGAAGGAACGTACAGAGTAGAGGTCCCCTTTTTTTTTGTTTTGTTTCATTGTTGATGTCGGCTACCCCTCAAAATTGGGGGAAGTGCCTTTGGTATATGTACGTATGTATATATATGTGTGTATGTGTATATATGTATACTGTATATATATATATATGTATATGTGTATATGTATATATGTATATATATATATATATATATATATATATGTATATATATATATGTATATATATATATATATATATGTATATATATGTATATATATATATGTATATATATATAATATATATATATATATATATATATATATATACATATATATATATATATATATATATATATATATATATATATATATGTATATATATATATATATATATATATATATATATATCTATATATATATGTATATATATATATATATCTATATATATATATATATATATATATATATATATATATATATATATATATGTATATATATATATATATATATATATATATGTATATATATATATATATATATATATATATATATATATATATATATGTATATATATATATATATATATATATATATATATATATATATATATATATATATATATATATATGTATATATATATATATATAATTTACATATTTATATTACTATTACCATGACCATGTTCTGGAAATACAGACCAGTAGTCAATTGGAAAAAACATTATTTTGGATTTTATGTTTTGTTATCAGTAATCGTGAAAATGTACAATATGTTCTAATTGGCTTTATTTTAGAACTATTGGTCATTGCTTACTTCATATCATGTACTCTTGTTATTGATTGGTAAAAGTTTTTCCGGGGTTATTTTACACCTGTACTTTTGTATTTCAGAGTTTTGGTGACCTAGTACAGAAACCTTGTTTAGTTGATCTAACTGTAGAGGAAGGTTCACGTTTGAAAGTGGTCTACGGTTCCACTCAGGGTTTCCATGCAGTAGATGTTGACTCTGGTCAGGTTTATGACATTTATCTTCCAAAACATGTAAGTACCATGCATTAATTTCCAATGCTAATAATGTAATTGATAAAATTCTTTGGGCATTTTTTATCTTTACCTCATTAATTGTGTGGCCTTATGCCGTCAACAACATTAGTTTCCCTCCGTAGCCTTGTCAAAGGCAGCTCATCTTTTCAGGAAAACTACCTCATCCGCATTCATTACATACCGAGCTGCTTGCAGTTGTGGAATTATGCTTACAATACTGTAGGCAGTATAAACTCTAAACTCTGATTTTTTTTCCATTTGTTACTACAGTATTTACTAAAGAAATGTAAATCTTACATATAGAATACACTAAAGTAATACATTAAAATACTTGTAAATGGAGAAGTTTAGGATGTTTACAATACATTGCAGGCTCTTTATTTGTGAATGTAGTTTGCTCTAAGATAGCATAAAAAAGAAAGATTTTGTAAGGTTGAATAACAAATTAAGGTATTAAAATTATTTTGCAATAATATAAAATAAACTTAGTTGTTATTTACCAATATTTACGTTCAATATCTTTGATTACATCGTTTACATAGATGGCTATGGATCGTCAGTGTTAACTGCTGATTCATCTGTTGTTGTTTGATACACATTTTAATAAGAAACTGGTCGAGAGTTCTTTGAACTGTGTTGTTCTTTTCTTCAAGGATTAAATGATAGAGAGAAAAATCATGTCGACAATACTCAGTTAATTATATAGCATAATCGTGATACTGTCGTGACCTTGAAAACAGCTGACTACAAAACCAAAATCAAAACAATCGGTAATTGCTTTTGGTATGATACATCTTAAATTGATAGTAGAAAAGTAAAAAAAATTATTAAGCGAAGTTCAGATAACATCAAAAAGCAGGATTATTTTAGACATCTTTCTCGCATGCATTATGCTGTTGGCTAAAGCTACAGATCAGCGTACGAAATCGAATGACGTGTTTTAATCCCAGCCTACGATTAAACATAGATTTAAGCAAAGAAAAAATTTATTTTGCATGTAGTATTTAGCTGACACTTTCTAAAGAAACAAAGACGACTCTGTTAAATCTGTTGTATGTGTGTGTAGTAAGGTACCTCTGAGAGAGAGGGAACATATTTGTATCATGACTAATAATAGCAGCTATAAATGAAATGTATGAAAATTAATTCTATAAATTGGTGCTGATGTAATTTTCTTTAGGAATTTATATTGAATGAGTTAAGAATTTATATACTGTATATTCTCATTACACTTGAGACTGGCTGATCATAACCCCCCCCCCAAAAAAAAAGTAATTCTCAAATTCTGAAATAAAAAAAAAAATAACAAAAATGTATTCATATGATTTTATATAATTTTATTCTTAAGTCTTGTACAATAATATGATTTTGTACTGTAAATGTTAGATATGTGAACTACGATAGAAAACCCCACTGTTTAGCTCTTAAAGACCGCTAATTATGTGAACGATTACTGTAAGTGTAAGTATTTGAATATGGTTTTATATTCTTTAATTCTTATTTATTGTAACATGCTTAATGATATTCCAGTGATATGACTTCAATACTTGTGGTGGACAGATGGAAAGTCAAACAAAATAACTCATAACTCTTTTAGTTTACCATGTACTGTATTTTTGACATTTGACGTAAATTTGAAACAGACTTAACTCAAAACGATGTAAGCTGAGGTATACCTGTATAGGGTGTATGGTATTGTACAAACACAACTGTTGACAGTTGCTCAGGTCTTGTAATTTCATGGGGATTCTTTAAGCAGTTACCGGATAATGATGGTGTTCTGATGATTTAATGATATTTTTACAACCAATATTTTTTAACATTCTAATGCTGCTTATAATTTTTCAGATCCAGGGTAATATTACACCACACACTATAGTGACGCTACCTAATAGTAATGGTCTTCAGTTACTTATATGTTATGACAATGAAGGTGTATATGTAAATACTTATGGAAGGGTAAGTACTGTATGCAATAATGGTAGTTCATGTGAATGAACACTAATTTAGCTGATAATATTTTTATAAAAAATTAATATACAAACAGAAACTGGCTTAGAAAAATAATTACATGAATTTTATTGACATAATTAAGGATGTGCAAGTAATACATTCAGTACCACCAAGGTACAGTACAGAATGAACATATATTTTTAAATATTTAACTTAGCCGGTGAATATATATAGCTGCAACTCTGTTGCTCGACAGACAAAAAACTGTAAAAAACTCGCCAGTGATCGCTATACAGGTTGCGGGTGTGCCCATCAGCGCCAACTGTCGGCCAGATACCATACTCAATGTAAACAAAGACTCAATTTCTTCTCTGTCGACGTGTCGACAAGACTTACTTTACTCGCTGTTGAAACCTGGAGTTTTTCCCATCATCTTTGGTGAAGTACTTTATTTTGGTTTTGAGCTTTCGCTGTGCAGGGTTTTTCTTCAAATAAATCCTTGAACTCTTTTTTGTATCGGATTCATTGTTGATGACTTAGATCGTTTTTTGGAATTTTCCCTTGACCAATTCAAAATGGCTGACCTTTCACAAGTTCCCAAGTTTATAAAATGCAATGCTAGGGACTGTTCTAGGCGTCTTCCAAAGGCTTCTCTCGACCCTCACACTGTTTGTTCCAATTGTCGGGGTAAAACCTGTCAATTGGAAGATCGGTGTGAGGAATGCGTGGGCCTTTCGGAATTCGATTTTATCGAATTTGAGAAGTACACACGCAGGCTAGAGAGAGATAGAGTAAGGAGAAGTTCTTCTAGGTCCATAGATTTTTCCTCTCCTCATGCCCCTCAACCTATTCTTTCCCCTGTAGTGGTTGTTCCTAACCCCCCTCCTAGCACTCAGGAACCATCGATGGCTGACATGATGCGTGCTATCCATGCCTTGGGGGAGAGAGTTGAGTCCCTTGCAAGTGACCGCAATCAACTCATGGCGGATGTTAAGGAGCTAAAGTGCCAAAGTGCCGCGGGAAGTGATAAAGTGCCTAGTGAAAGTGTTGTGAACAGTGTTGCGCTTGAGGGTTCGTCTGTTCGTGCCTGTCGTCCTCCTAGTCCGGGACCTCTTGCAAGCTCCCAAGCCCAGGGGAGAAGCAATGTCGTACGACGCATGGGTTCGAGAGGCCTTGATCAGCGAACAGACGTTCCCTCCATGGTATCAGGCGTATCTCCCCAAGATCGCCCCTACCTACGTAAGACGAGAGAGCCCGTTTTTACCTCGTCGTCCGAAGGTTTTTCTCGTAAGAAACTTTGGACCAAGGTCTCACGACCTTTAAAACGTAAGTCGGTCCCTTCAGGACAAGTCCAACGTCCCGGTTGTAGCCACTGGGTCAGTTCGGACTCGTTGCCGTCATCTGATGACTGCTCACCGCCTAAGAGAGGCAAAGCGGTACCGCCTCAGTCGCTAACCCCGTCTGTTGCCGCACCTGCTCCCGTAGACCCTAAATGGGCTTTGCTGCAAGACATGCAGTCCAAGCTTGCGTCCTTGATGGAGGACTTTAATGCGGAGAAGGTTGCTGCTGAACCTTCTGGCCAACAACCTTCCAAGCGGTCTGTTGTGCGTCCTGTTGACGCTGAGGTAACCTTCTCGCGTCTACCAGTTGAGGTGGTTCCTCCACCGATGCGACCCAGTGTGGGTTGCCAGCCCCACGTTGACGTTAAGCGACGCTCGGAGGTGGTTGTTGACGTTCAGGACGTTCAACAACCATCAGAGGTGACTTGTTTTGACGCGGTGCGTCAACCTCCGCAACCCGGTATGGTGTTGACTGCACAACCCAGACGGTCTAGACAGTCTCGGGTGGACGCTGTGCGTCCTCGCGCACCCATGGTTGTTGACAGTTCACAGACTGTGCAGCAGTTTCATGACGTTGCGTCCGGCTCCGTCACGCATGCACCAGTGCGACCGGACTCAGCGAGCCAGACGTTGCCCACTCCGTTGCCGTTTCCTCATCAGTTTTCGGATGAGGAACTATCTGATGAGGACGTTGCTGAACAACAAGACGACCAACCGTCAGAACTGGACGAGCCTAAGGCAACTCAACCATCATTGGACTTTAGAAAAGTCATGGCTGTATTCAAGGAGTTGTTTCCTGACCATTTTATTTCTGTGGCGCCTCGTTCTCCGCCGTCAGAGTTTGTATTAGGCATGCCTGCTACTGCACCGGCCTTTACTAAACTCGTTCTCTCACGCTCATCCAAGAGAGCTTTGCGGCTGTTAGGAGACTGGTTAGAGTCTAAGAAGAGTTTAGGGAAGACAGCATTTGCCTTTCCCCCATCTAAACTCTCGTCTAGATCGAGCGTCTGGTATGCCATGGGAGAAGTTCTCGGCTTGGGAGTTCCTGCCTCTGCCCAGGGCGACTTCTCAAGTCTTGTAGACTCTCCCCGCCGCCTTGCCATGAGACGCTCAAAGATTTGTTGGTCACCATCGGACCTGGACCACCTTCTTAAAGGGATATTTAGGGCTTTCGAAGTCTTTAACTTTTTAGACTGGTGCTTAGGAGCCCTGAGCAGGAAAATCTCTTCTGTAGATAAGGATATTTCTTTGCTCATTATGTCCTGCATGGACAAGGCCGTCCGTGATGGGTCCAATGAGCTTGCTGCCTCATTCACGTACGGAGTCCTGAAGAAGCGAGAGTCTCTCTGTTCGTTCCTGTCTGCTGGAGTTACGCCATGCCAGAGATCTGAACTTCTCTTTGCTCCCCTTTCCAAGTGCCTGTTTCCTGAAGTCTTGGTAAAGGAAATTGCCGCTTCGTTAGTTCAGAAGGACACCCACGATCTAGTTGCGTCCTCAGCTCGCAAAGCTCCCCCTTTGCCTACATTGTCTGCTAGACCGAGGATAGACACTCCAGCATCTCGCTTTATTCCGCCCTTTCGTGGCAGAGCCTCCAGCAGAGGAGGTGCTCGTGCCGAAGGGAAGCGAGGGAAGAGGAAAGGACCCAAGTCCTCCAAGGGCAGAGTCTGACTGCCCGCAACTTCAGACAGCAGTGGGAGCCAGACTCAAGAACTTCTGGCAAGCCTGGGAGAAGGGAGGCGCAGATTCACAATCTGTGAAGTTACTCAGAGAGGGGTACAAAATCCCTTTTGTACGCAAACCCCCTCTAGCAACGTCCCCCATCGATCTCTCTCCCAGGTTCAGAGAGGAAGTAAAGAGACAAGCCCTGAAACTGGAAGTGTCTCTTTTGCTAGAGAAGGGAGCGGTGGTCAAAGTCTCGGACCTTCGATCACCGGGATTTTACAACCGTCTCTTCCTAGTTTCAAAGAAGACAGGAGGTTGGAGACCGGTGCTAGACGTCAGTGCTCTGAATGTCTTTGTCACAAAGACGAAGTTCTCCATGGAGACCACAAAGTCAGTCTTAGCAGCGGTCAGAAGGGAAGACTGGATGGTCTCGCTAGACCTAAGGGACGCCTACTTCCACATCCCCATTCACTCAAGACTCCCAACCTTTTCTGAGATTCGTCTTCGAAGATGTGGTCTACCAGTTTCGGGCCCTGTGCTTTGGCCTAAGCACAGCTCCTCTCGTGTTTACGAGGCTGATGAGGAATGTGGCCAAATTCCTCCACTTATCGGACATCCGAGCCTCCCTTTATTTGGACGACTGGCTTCTCAGAGCCTCTTCCAGTCGTCGCTGTCTGAAGGATCTCAAGTGGACTCTAGATCTGACCAAGGAATTGGGACTCCTAGTCAATTTGGAAAAGTCGCAGCTGGTCCCATCCCAAACTATTCTGTATTTAGGGGTGGAGATTCACAGTCTAGCTTTTCGGGCTTTTCCATCGGCCCCCAGAATAGATCAAGCCCTGCTATCCATTCAGAAGATGCTGAAGAAGGAACGCTGCTCAGTCAGGCTGTGGATGAGTCTGATAGGGACGCTGTCATCCCTGGAACAATTTGTATCACTAGGAAGACTACACCTCCGTCCTCTTCAATACCATCTGGCTTTTCACTGGAAAAAGGACAAGACGCTAGAGGCGGTCTCGATCCCGATTTCCGGAAAGATAAAGTCTTGTCTGACTTGGTGGAAGGACAATATCAACCTAAGAGAGGGTCTTCCCCTGGCTGTTCAGACTCCCAACCACGTTCTCTTCTCGGACGCATCGGACTTGGGCTGGGGCGCGACACTGGACGGTCGGGAATGCTCAGGTCTGTGGAACTCGAGTCAGAGGAGCATGCATATCAACTGCAAGGAGCTGTTGGCAGTTCATCTGGCCTTGAAAAGCTTCGAGTATCTCCTTCGAGGCAAAGTGGTGGAAGTAAACTCGGACAACACCACGGCCTTGGCGTACATCTCCAAACAAGGAGGTACCCACTCATTGACGTTGTACGAGATCGCAAGGGACCTGCTCATCTGGTCAAAAGGTCAAGACATCTCCCTAGTAACGAGGTTCATCCAAGGCGACTTGAACGTCATAGCAGATTGTCTCAGTCGGAAAGGGCAAGTAATTCCAACCGAATGGACCCTCCACAAGGATGTGTGCAAGAGACTTTGGGCCACTTGGGGTCAACCAACCATAGATCTCTTTGCAACCTCGCTGACCAAGAGGCTTCCAATCTATTGCTCCCCAGTCCCGGACCCAGCAGCAATACATATAGATGCCTTCCTCCTAGATTGGTCACATCTGGATCTCTACGCATTCCCACCGTTCAAGATTGTCAACAAGGTACTGCAGAAGTTCGCCTCTCACGAAGGGACAAGGTTGACGTTAGTTGCTCCCCTCTGGCCCGCGAGAGAATGGTTCACCGAGGTACTTCGATGGTTAGTAGACGTTCCCAGAAGTCTTCCTCTAAGGGTAGACCTTCTACGTCAGCCACACGTAAAGAAGGTACACCAAAGCCTCCACGCTCTTCGTCTGATTGCCTTCAGACTATCGAAAGACTCTCGAGAGCTAGAGGCTTTTCGAAGGAGGCAGCCAGTGCGATTGCTAGAGCAAGGAGAGCGTCTACCATTAGAGTCTACCAATCGAAGTGGGAAGTCTTCCGAGACTGGTGCAAATCAGTTTCTGTATCCTCGACCAGTACTTCTGTAGCTCAAATAGCTGATTTTCTCTTATACCTGAGAAAAGGACGCTCCCTTTCAGCTCCCACTATCAAGGGCTACAGAAGCATGTTGGCATCGGTCTTCCGGCATAGAGGCTTAGATCTTTCCAACAATAAAGATCTGCAAGACCTCCTTAAGTCTTTTGAGACCACCAAGGAGCGTCGTTTGGCTACCCCTGGATGGAATTTAGATGTGGTACTAAGATTCCTCATGTCAGACAGGTTGGAGCCGTTACAATCAGCCTCCTTGAAAGATCTCACCCTTAAGACTCTCTTCCTGGTATGCTTAGCCTCGGCTAAAAGAGTCAGTGAGATTCATGCCTTCAGCAAGAACATCGGATTTTCGTCGGAAAAAGCTACTTGTTCGTTGCAACTTGGTTTTCTAGCCAAAAATGAGCTGCCTTCTCGGCCTTGGCCTAAATCTTTCGATATTCCCAGCTTATCGGAGATCGTAGGCAATGAACTAGAAAGTCTTATGCCCTGTTAGAGCTCTTAAGTTCTATTTAAAGCTTACTAAACCTTTACCAGGCCAATCTGAAGCTTTATGGTGTTCAGTTAAGAAACCATCCTTGCCTATGTCAAAGAATGCTTTGTCATACTTTATCAGATTGTTAATACGAGAAGCTCATTCACATCTGAGTGAGGAAGACCGAGCTTTGCTTAAGGTGAAGACGCACGAAGTTAGAGCTGTAGCAACTTCCGTGGCCTTTAAGCAAAATAGATCTCTGCAAAGTATAATGGACGCAACCTATTGGAGAAGCAAGTCAGTGTTCGCGTCATTTTACTTGAAAGATGTCCAGTCTCTTTACGAGAACTGCTACACACTGGGACCATTCGTAGCAGCGAGTGCAGTAGTGGGTGAGGGCTCAACCACTACAATTCCCTAATTCCATATCCTTTTAATCTGTCTCTTGAAATGTTTTTAATGTTGTTTTTTATGGGTTGTCCGGAAGGCTAAGAAGCCTTTCGTATCCTGGTTGATTTGGCGGGTGGTCAAAGTCATTTCTTGAGAGCGCCCAGATTAGGGGTTTGATGAGGTCCTGTTGTATGGGTTGCAGCCCTTGATACTTCAGCTCCTAGGGGTCTGTCAGCATCCTAAGAAGATCGCGAGGCTCCGTAAGGAAGACGTACTTATAAGGCAGAGTAATCGTCTAAGTCGACTTCCTTACCAGGTACCTATTTATTTTGTTTTTGTTATTTTGATAACTTCTAAAATGAAATAAAAACTCTTAGCTCATAAGATGTAAACATATTTAACTGGTCTCTACCCACCACCCTGGGTGTGAATCAGCTATATATATTCACCGGCTAAGTTAAATATTTAAAAATGATATTTTAATTATAAAATAAATTTTTGAATATACTTACCCGGTGAATATATAAATTAAACGACCCTCCCTTCCTCCCCAATAGAGACGCAGTGGGATGAGAAGAAATTGAGTCTTTGTTTACATTGAGTATGGTATCTGGCCGACAGTTGGCGCTGATGGGCACACCCGCAACCTGTATAGCGATCGCTGGCGAGTTTTTTACAGTTTTTTGTCTGTCGAGCAACAGAGTTGCAGCTATATATATTCACCGGGTAAGTATATTCAAAAATTGATTTTATAATTAAAATATATTATTAATTAACACTCTAAAATTATGTAGCAGAAACACCCTTATTTATCAGGATAGGTCCAAGCCCAAAAATAAAAAATATATCATGTAATGAACAGATTACAGTATAGGCAACTGTCTCCATCTGATTGTGTTGGAATCATAAAAATTTGGTTGTAAGTGATCAATCAGAGAAGGAACCAGTTATAAAAGATTTTAATCCTGATATTTTTGTAGACAATCAAATATATGGAATTGATCTTAATAGTATACTATAGATTTTTTTCAATAACAATGAGCACAGTTACATTATTTCACTGATTCTCCTTGAACTTCATTAGCTATTGCTTCTCTAAAGTGTGATGTGCTCACGCTGGGGTCACCAGGCTCTGGTGCGACCTATCATTATTAGTCAGTATTTCTGTTTTATGAACCATGTAGTTGCATTTCATTGTGCTCCTTATGTTGTGTATTTACCTGTCCTCTTCTAGTTTGTCTTGCTTTCCATTGTCATAGGATAATCTGGGGTACTTTTTTATTGGGCAAATTAGTTTATATAGCCGAACTTCAAAGAACTATACTTCTACAGGCAGGCAGGAATAGTCTACAATTGTAAGTATTGCTGCAAAATTGACACTTCACCGTGTGAGAATCAGTACTAACACTAGAGACAATGTATTGCCATGCTATGTGTTCCTCTTCATGGCAATGATCTTTCTTCCAGTCATTGCAGCAATAAGTAATATTGTTTTCTCTTATCATTCTAAGGGAATTTGAATCAACTTTTAATGAGTACAGTTGATCACATTTGGAATTTATTACCTAATTCATATCACTATTATGTTAATTTTAAAACACAATCTACTATTTGGTTGTTTGTTTTGATAATTTAAGCACGGTCACACATGCCATTACAGTTTCTCCTTTCTGACAGCAGTGGAATTGATGACAGAGTATTTTTATCATTAGCTGTGTAATATGAGTTTGTTCCAACACTAAGTACTTACCTCGAACTACTTTCTTAGGAGTATCTGGGATCTCCTCCCATCCGACCAGAGTTTTGTGTAGTTTACCCTAAACCCATTTTCTATGAGGGGTAACCTCAGGCGGAGTGATACGCGCCCTGAGACTAACCCCGGGTCAGAGAGCATGCCTGCTCAGGTCTCGACCTCCAGTAAGTTCTCTGGTCGCGTCACGATACCATCTCGCCGCTCTCCTTAATCCCAGTGTGACTTGTGTGTCCCCGACCCTTTGTGTCCCACGTGGTTCAATTGTGCTTTCTCTTTGTGCTTTCCCTGTGCGCGCTTGTCTCGTAGTGCTTCTCCTTCATCATGGAGCATCCTCGCCGTTGTCCTGGGCCTATGGCCGGCAAATCGTGTGGAGCATTCCTCTCGAAACCCACAGTTGACCCGCACTCGTGTTCCTCGTGCAGGGGCAGCGTGTGTTCCCCTTCCGCCACGTGTCCGGAGTGCAAGTCATGGAATGAGGTGCAGTGGGTGTGGTATAGCACCAAAAAGAAGGCGGCGACGAAGAAGTCCCCTAAGAAGCCCAGTGTCCCTTCCTCCCTTGCTTCGACCGGCGCCTCATCGGTCCAAGCTTCTCTTCCAACCTCCCCTACCCAGAGTAGGGGACGAGGTAAGTCCGTTGCGGGGAAGAGGCCCGCGGCCCTTCCCCAAGAGTCTGACCTTCAAGACGGTTGTGGCGTCATTCCAGGCGAGTGAGGGGCCTGAGGGAGGGGCGGGAATGTTTTCGGGAGACGGTGGCCTGGTGCCTGCAGGTCACGTCTCCTCAGATGACCCCATGTGGGGGAAAAATGTTACTAATTCCTCTCCAGCCTCTTGGGCGTGTTTTTCAGGCGGTTCAGCAGTCGAGGGTGACGTCGAGAAGGAGCTTTCCCCGCCGTCGGACCCTAATGCGTGGATTCCCACAAGACGCATTTCAGGTCCCTGATGAGGATGGAGGAAGACTTCGGGATCTGGTCTCCCATGGGAGAGCCTCCTCGCTCCCCCCCAGCGCCGTCGGCCGTCTTCCCAGAGGTGTTTTTGCAGGCGCCGTCTTCCACGGAGCGTCGCAGGAATCCTCCTACACCGAGGGAGGCGAGGCCTTCGAAGAGGGCCTATAAGTCGTCGGTCTCCTCAGTGGAGGAGCTTTCCTGCTCTTCGGAGGACGAGGCGCTGAGGAAGCTCAGGAGACGAAGGGAGAAGTCCCGCAGGAAGTTGTCGCGCTCTCGCTCCCCCTCGAGGTCGCGCCACGAGAGTCGTCGCCCAAGATCCCCCAAGAGCAGTGAGTGGGTGATGGTCCACCGCGACAGGCTGCTGGAGCTAGCTGCGGCGCCGGGCCCTTCAAGTTGGCGTCCGAGGACGAGCTCCCCGGATAGATACTCCTCCGGCAGCAGCGGCACCCGATGGAGGGACTCATCATGGCAGGTTCCAGTTGACAGGCGTAAGACCGCGAAGGTTCCGGCTCCATCCGCCCAGCGGAGAGAGTCGCCCCTTCGGTCTGGCAGCCGAGTCCTGATATCCAAGGGCCACCTAGCTCGTCACGAGCGCAACCCTCGGCTTTCCTCGACGGGCAGGCCCACAGATTCGAGAACCTCTGGAAGAGATGTTGGACCCAGGACGGAGGTCCCCGTTTCGACGGCGATGCCCGTCCTTCGTTGTGAACCCCCGCGAAAGCGTCGGTCCAAGACTCCCCCACGTGCGAGGTCCTCCGTCGGAGTACCCCCGTCACATGTGCCAGCACCCCTGTCGGAGGAGCTCGATGACCATGGAGAGAGGTCGGCAGCGGAGGTATCGGCCTATCGGAGGGTGATAGGCCTCATCAGAAGTCTACCTCAGGCTGGACGTACCGGAACCCTCCTCCGAAGATGCATGGCGTTCCAGCCTCAACAGAATAGTGGTCCAGCAGCGCCCCTCCTTGGCTCTTCCTTTGGCGAGGGACGTTAATTTGGGAAGAGTCCACGTGGACAAGATCGTGGCCAACCACGCCGAGGCACCCAAGAGCCAGAGCGCCTCCAAGCTGCTCCAGGGCCTGAAGTCCCAGAGCAAGTTCTACCTCCCAGAGGGACAGCGAGCGGCCGCCTGTGCACTGGAGCCAGCACTCACCGTGTTGGGGCAAGGAGCCTCAGAAGAAAGGGTGTCCACAGCTCTGATCTGCTTCTCTCCTTCTGAGGCGGTCATGATGGAGGAGATCTCGAAGGACCTAGTCAATGCCTCCTCCTGGCTGGACTGGTGGGCCTCCACCCTGGTGGGCGTTCAGTCGTCCTACGACCTGACAGTACAGGAGACCCAGGCCTTACTCAAGGAACTTATCAGTTCGGGAGGTAAGGCCCTGAAATTCCTATCATACCAGTCGCTAGCCCTGTCCGCCAACTGGGTCCTACGAAGGAGGGACACCGTTTTAAGCAAGCTAACTAGGAGGCTGCCGGACAGAAAGGCCAGATCTCTGAGAAACCTGACCCTATGGGACGACGCGATCTTTCCCCCGAAGGCAGCGGAGGAATCGATGGAGAGAGTTCAGAAGCTGAAGGAACCGTTCGAGGCCAGGCCCCACCTGGTCAGAAGGTCCTCCGTCGACGCGCCTCGCCCTCCTCGTCCCTCTCCTAACCAGCCTAGGAGAGACAACTCGACGACAACATGGTCCCAGTTGTCTCAGCCCTCCCGTAGGGGATCAGCCTCGACCCAAGCCGCCTATAGGCCGTCCTTCGCGGCGTCCAGAAGAGGGCGTTCAGGCCGCTCCTCAAGGAGAAGATAGGGAGGGAGGCCCCCTACTCCTGCCGAAGCCTCAGGTGGGGGGATGCCTCAAACGTTTTTGGCAAGCATGGGAAGAACACGGTGCAGACCCGTGGACCGTGACAGTTCTGAAGGAAGGGTACAGGTTGCCCTTCCTAGTGGACCCTCCACCTCTGATGCTGGACCAGCAGGCTGAGTGGCTAGCCCCCAAAGATCTCTTGAAACTGACAGCTCTGCAGGGAGAGGTCTCAGCGATGTTGGCAAAAGGGGCAATGGAACCTGTCCAGGACCCAGGTCCGGGGTTCTACAGCAGGCTGTTCCTGGTGGAGAAAGTGACAGGAAGATGGAGACCGGTCATAGACCTCTCAGCCCTCAACAAGTTCGTCTGCAAGACCGACTTCAAAATGGACACTACAAAATCAGTCTTGGCATCCTTGAGAGAAGGGGACTTCATGATGTCAGTAGATCTCAAGGATGCTTACTGCCAGATCTCAGTTCATCCCTCCAGCAGGAAGTACTTGTGGGTAAAATGGGAGAACCAGATGTTGCATTTCAAGACCCTCTGCTTCGGGCTGTCCATTGCCCCCCAAGTCTTCACAAGGGTCTTCACAACGGTCACAGTCTGGGCACACGAACAGGGCATTCGCCTGATTCGTTACCTGGACGACTGGTTGCTACTTTCAGCCTCAGAGGAAGTACTGAAGGAGCAAGGCACGATGTTACTGAGGTTCTGCAACGTTCTGGGGATCACCATCAACCTAAAGAAGTCCCAACTGATACCCTCCACCAGGACGACCTACCTCGGAATGGTTCTGGATTCCCGGTTAGTGAAAGCCTTCCCCTCCGCAGACAGGCTGGACAACTTGGACCAGGTCCTCTGCGCCTTCCTGACGGACCAACCCAGGAGAGCGAAGGACTGGCAGAGACTGATAGGCCACCTTGTGTCTTTGGAGAAAGTGGTCCCCCAGGGTAGGCTAAAGCTCAGGGAGGTCCAATGGAACCTAAAGGAAAGCTGGAACCAAACGGATTCCCCCCACAGAGTGGTCCCGGTGTTCCCGAACACGAAACGGGTTCTGGAATGGTGGAGCTGCAGGACGAACACCCTCAAAGGGATGCCCTTTGCAGCCGACCCTCCGGAGATGCTTCTGTTCACGGACGCATCGAAGGAGGGGTGGGGTGCCCATCTGACAGGGAAATCAGCAAGAGGGAACTGAACAGCCCTAAAGAAGACCCAGCACATAAACGTACTAGAGATGAGGGCAGTACAAAGAGCGTGCCAGGAGTTCGTACACCTACTCCGGGGAAACACTGTGGCGTTGATGTGCGACAACGCCACGGTAGTAGCTTACATAAAGAAACAGGGAGGCCTAAGGTCGAAGGAGCTGTGCGTCCTCACGTTACAACTTCTGGAATGGGCCGAAGTGGAACAGATAAGAATCTCAGCAAGGTTCATTACAGGGAAAAGAAACGGCCTCGCCGACGGCCTCAGCAGGATGGGGCAAGTGGTAGGGTCCGAATGGTCTCTACACCCGGCAGTAGCTAGGTCCGTCATTCAGAAATGGGGTTCTCCGGTGATGGACCTCTTCGCAACAAGGCTGAACACGCAGCTCCCCGTGTTCTGTTCTCCTGTCCCAGACCCAAAAGCGGCGTTCGAGGAAGCCTTCCAACATCCTTGGGACAATCTCGACGTCTACGCTTTTCCCCCCTTCGGGATGCTCAGGCAGGTCCTCAACAGGGTAAGGACGGACAACCTATGGATGACTTTGGTAGCGCCCTGGTGGCCGGAGAGAGAATGGTTAGTGGACCTAAGGGAGTTAGCACAACGGCCGCCCTGGCCCCTTCCGGACAGGCCAGACCTTCTCCGGCAACCACACTTCCAAAGATTCCACGATAATCCTCGGTCCCTCCGCCTTCACGCGTGGAGGTTATCGAGCGCCTCCTGAGGAGGGAAGGCTATTCGTCGAGTACAGCAACGAGGAGGTCGGGCTACCTGAGACGGTCATCGACAGCTGTATACCAGGCTAAGTGGGCCACCTTTACCAAATGGTGCGCCGCTAGGGACATCAGGCCCCTGAAGGCCTCCATCCCGCAAATAGCGGACTTCCTAGTTTACCTTAGGTACGTGGTCAACATGTCCATCCCAGCCATCAAGGGAGTCCGCGCTGCTCTGGGCCAAGTTTTTCTCCTGAAAGGCATAGACCTGGGTAACTCCAGACATATCTCAATGCTCATTAAGAGCTTTGAGCAATCATGCCCCCTGCAAGCGGTGTAGGTGGCACAATGGGACGTGGCAAGGGTCCTGCAAATGTTATCCGAACCTCTGTTTGAGCCCCTGAAAGACATTGTGGACAAGGATCTCACTCTCAAGACTGTTTTCTTGCTGGCGTTAGCATCAGCTAAACGGGTAGGCGAGATTCATGGTCTGTCCTACGAAGTGGCTCACTCGAAAGGTTGGCGAGAAGTCACGTTCAAGTTCGTCCTTTCCTTCGTAGCTAAGACCCAGAACCCTGCCGTGTGAGACCCCACATTTGAAGGTTTCTCAATTCCGGCAATCCCCCGGTCGGACGACGTGAAGGATTTGCGCCTATGCCCCGTCAGGGCAGTGAGGAAATACTTGGAAAGGACAGCAAGACTCCGGCCCGGGATCAAAAGTCTTTTTGTTTCCACAGGCCTCGTGAAGAAGCCAGTCTCGAAGAATACCATCTCCTTCTGGTTGCGGCAGGTCATCATCAGGAACTACAGTAAGGCAGGAATCCCCCTGCGGGGGAAACCCAAGCCCCATGACATTAGGGGCTTGAGTACTTCATTGGCCTTCGAGAAGAATGTGGCAGTGGGACAGATCCTAAGGGCAGGCACCTGGGCCAGCCAGTCTACCTTCACGGCTCACTATTTGAAAGACTATTCAAGAAAATCCCTTGACGGGTTCTTGATAGGTACCGTCGTTTCCGCGCTCCAAACTGTTTAAAGGCATAGCCTCAGTGATAACTGCGGGTAACAAGCACAAGAGACACAGGTTCGTTCCTTAAACCCCCTTGTACCTTCTTTTCCTTTTTCCGCTTCAAGTGGGCTCTGTGAGGGCCCTGAGCCAGAGACGAGTACCTCAACAAGAGGAAGACATGTCCCCTAGGATTTCTTGCACAGGTGAGTTTCTTAGACACTAAGATGGGTTTTTGTGTAGTTTCCTCTCGATCGGTTTTCTATGGGGTCATCACGACCTAGCCTCCTTCCTAGGTCTCTGGATTTTCCAAAAGCACTGTCTCAAGAACTTGTATGGCCACGCCCACCTCCTAAAGTATAAGTCTCCTAAGAAAGTAGTTCGAGGTAAGTACTTCGTGTTGGAACAAATCACAAATTTTAGGTAATTTATATTTTTCCTAACAGTACTTACCTCGAACTACTTTCGGGTAATGGCCCACCCTGCCTTCCCCGAGTGTCCCCTGGTGTCCTTAGAGACCTTAGATGTCAAGAACTTACTGGAGGTCGAGACCTGAGCAGGCATGCTCTCTGACCCGGGGTTAGCCTCAGGGCGCGTATCACTCCGCCTGAGGTTATCCCTCATAGAAAATGGGTTTAGGGTAAACTACACAAATATGGTCGGATGGGAGGAGATCCCAGATACTCCTAAGAAAGTAGTTTGAGGTAAGTACTGTTAGGAAAAATACAAATTACCCAAAATTTGTGATTTTAATTCAGTTAGTTAGCCTAGCTTGAGCCGTGGTTTTTTGGGGCATAGCCTAAAATTATCACAATTCAGATGTAAATACATGAAAGATTTATTGTCGTTAATTGGTTAAAAAATGTTCAACTAGCATGGCTCGGTGTGTGTGCTACATGTACATCCTATATTTTTATGTGAATATTTTTCCCCTTTCCAAATTTATTTTGGCATGCTTTGTAAGAAAAGAACTTTACTCATCAGGCTGATAAATCTCATTTTGATAAATATCAATTTTTATATATGTATTATTGTGCCGTGATGTAACTGATGCTAGTTTTCTGAATTTTCCATGGTAGGGTATGCAATTCCTTTCTATGGCCCATACTTCACTTTTCAACCTGAAAATCAAAATCATATGTGGGATTCATAATTTTGAAGTCTATAAACTTGAGCATTTATTTTATACATATATAAGAGTGAGCATGTGTTTGTTTAGAATATCCTTATAGTTCACATTTTTTTATTTTATGTTGATATAACCCGTAAAAAGGAATACCATAATAGTCGAGTGAATATCTCGCGTATATTTATTAGCCTATGTTCTGTAGAATTACATTACTTATGCTGTCGGGAATGTGTTAACATGATAATGTGTGGATTGGCCTCCTTCCTCCCCAAGGTAAGGATTATTTTCACAATAGAGGGCATAATTCCCCTTTAGTGACTGTAGTTAGATATCCCCCCCCCAAACATATCTAGTCTTTAGGGATGGGTATCTGGGGAGGTTAGAAGGGCTACTCGATTCTGGAGCTATGCCTGGAGCACTTTGGTTTATTTTTTCCTACCCAGCGGCTTCATAACGCCTGTAGGTGTTGAGTATTACTAGGTAGCTAGGGAAAAATGGTTATCTAACATCCTCAATTTAGAAACCTTTCCTTGCCCTCCTCTAGTTGGAGGGTTTCGAGTGTTGCTATCACAGTAGCCACTTTGCCTCTTAGGAGCACAGCTCTGGAACCATAGAATTTCTGTTTATGTGAACCAAGATTTCTAACATTTAAGAATAAGGACCCATTAGCAGACTTCAGAGATTGTGGATTTTTTTTTCCTTTCAATGTGGGTGAAAGATTTTGCTAAAATTTTGAGCTCCTCACACACCGTGGGTTTTGGCTAGATTGCTTGTAAAGTACCGGCTCAGGTTTCCACTGGCTTTTCTTGTAAATGCCTAAGTTATTGCTAAAATAGATTAGTTGAGGCATTAATTCATTACCTTGATAGTGGTTCTTTCCAAAGACTCGCTATTCCCAGGAGCTCCAGATTTACTCCACTTCTGTGTTACAATCCCGGAACCTTGTGGTGTTTGCACTCCATGGCTTTCAAGGTCAAGAAAAAACTTGATAGGGTATTGACTAATTGGACACTTGTCCCCGGGTTTGGTAATGGGAGAGGAGTCCGTGGAAGTGGGTTCTGTTATGGATATAGAGGTGGAGGATTTGGTGGGTCTGCGCTTTCTGAACATCAATACCTTTCCTGACTCGCATTGACATAATTAGGAGCCATCTCCTAAGGTTTGTACCCAGCTAACCCGCAAAGATGTGCTACTATTGAAGCTAAAGAGGGTTTGAGAGAGACAGTCTCCTATGCGGGTCATCACTCCTAAATCAAAAGGGTTTTTGAGGTGACTTGTTGAGATGACAGTGTGAGGCCAGAAGATATAATTGACCAAATTGTCAAGATGGTGTTCGAATCAATGAGGGATGTTAGTTCATTATGCATGTTGCATAAGATTATTAGAATTAAGCATGGATCTATACCCTTCATTACACTATCAGTTAACTTTGGTGAGGTTAATATTGAGGCGGGATTAGTCTTCTTATTCAGCCGGATCATGTGGTTCTTTAAGAACTACTGTATTTCCTGTGTCATAAGACACCCCTTTAAAAAGAAAAAAATGCCCCCAAAAATCGCCCTTCATCTTAACACCAAGAAAAAGTTGTATAGGGGAGTTTGACAACCCTCAAACACCCAACTCATGATATTACAAGCACTTTCACTTACCAGCCATAAAATATAAACCTACTGTACAATTATCATTCATATGTAACAAATTAATGTATTTTTTATTGCACTTAGTTTCATGTAGTACAGTAGAGTTATTTGTTGCTTTTGGTGATAAGCTGATGACTCACCAACCCCTTTTACAAGGAAACATGTCAACTAGTGGTCTCCTTGCAGATAATGCTATGGCATATTAGTTGTTTATTATGCAGTGTCTATTTTCTCATATTTTGTTGATATTCTGTTATGAGTTCCAAAATAAAAAAAATGACAGTTGCTGAATACGACCTTGGAAAAAAAATCTCACTGTTAGTTGAGGGCAGTGTTACTAAGGTAGTAGGTTGGCCAGGGCACCAGCCACCCATTCAGATGCTTTCGCTAGTGAGTTATGGGGTCCTTTGACTGGTCAGACAGTACTATATTGGATTCTTCTCTCTGGTTACGGTTCACTTTCTCTTTGCCTACACATACACCAAATAGTCTGGCCTATTCTTTACAGATTCTCCTCTGTCCTCATACACTTGACAACACTGACATTACTAAAGAATGCTTCTTCACCCTAGGGGTTAACTACTACACTGAAATTGTTCAGTGGCTACTTTCCTCTTGGTAAGGGTAGAAGAGACTCTTTAGGTATGGTAAGCAGCTCTTCTAGAAGGACACTCCAAAATCAAACCATTGTTCTCTGGTCTTGGGTAGGCACATCCTCTGTACCATGGTCTTCCACGATCTCTTGGGTTAGAATTTTCTTGCTTGAGGATACACTCGAGCACACTATTCTATATAATTTCTCTTCATCTTGTTTTGTTAAATTTTTCACAGTTTATATAGGAAATATTTAAATGTTATTACTGTTCTTTAAATATTTTATTTTTCCTTGTTTCCTTTCCTCACAGAGCTATTTTCCCTGTTGGGGTCCCTGGGCTTATAGATTCCTGCTTTTCCAACTAGGTTTGTAGCTTAGCAAGTAATAATAATGATAATAAGTAACCAAGTCTAGAGTCACATACAGAAGCAAAGGTATTCCACCTTGAGGAATTTCTAGAGACTTCTTTGATCAATAATTAAGTTGGTGTGAAAATGTATAGGCTCTTTGATGAATTTGGAAAATATTACTGGAATTTTACATCTTTACCAAAACTTTATTGAGAACATTTGGCAACTCTGCTTTTATGTAAACAACATTTGAAACACTAAACATGTAGTTGTAGTGGTAACTTCGACTGATTTAGTGATTTCTTATACACCCGGCCCTCGTTCTTCACGGTAGTTAGGTTACAGACACAGGCACGAAAAGGGTATTTTCTCGAATAAATGCTGCGCAAGGGTGGGCTATTTCTAAACTAAATAGTCAATGCCCCTTGCCACAAGCTGGTGCCTGAGCTGATGATTAACACAGTAAATACTGCCTAATATTGTTTTAATTTGGTTTCTACAACAGTTTATAATCACATGTACAGTACACTTGCAATACTGTACACTACGTACTAAATTCAGTAAGGCTACATCACCTTATTATGCTAAAGTAAATATTTACCGAGTCGTCGTCATCCCTTTACTGTTCTGTATAACAAAAGTTGTTTCTATCTAGTAATATTACTGTATATATATATATATATATATATATATATATATATATATATATATATATATATATATATATGGGTATGCGTGCATGCGCGGCGACATGCACATGCACATGCACATGCATATACAGTAATATCACTACAGTACAGCTCAACTGTACTTCCTGTAAGTATTCGGTGTTTTCGTTCTTACGACTCGTAGCCAATGCGTTTTCTTGAAGCATTACGCAACTTCTTATGAGCCGTCTCTTGCGCACTATGTTATATCTATACTTTCTTAAACAGAAATAGAGCTTATTTCATAAACTAAAAGCATAAATATCTTTATAATAATGCATTAATATTGGATAAAGTTAAGTGAAACCAGTTTAATCAAAATGGTTTATTTTAAATATTGCGTAATTTTTTACCACAGTAAATGGATATACACTGTACAGAGAGCTAGGACCAACTGGGTGGGGAGATAGGTAGTGGCTCGCAGCACTCTCAGTGTAAAGGAGTGTGGGCTATTTCAAATCATCGCCCAGCTTGAATTTTATCTTGAATTTTATGAGAATTTTTATTTAATAGGTAGTGGAACCTCTACATACGATTGCTCCAACATCCGAAGTAAAATTCGATTTAATTTTCGACTCAACACCAGAAGTCATGCTCCAACATCCGACGTAGACCATACGCGTAGAATTTTCTCGAAGCATCGGTCATAGTTATTTGTTTACGCCGGTAGACGGCAGCACGTTGGATGGATGCCATTGAGCGTCGCATCAGTCAGTTCTGTGTTCTTGTGCGCATCGTGTGGTAGTCCGTTATTAACAGTGCTTATTATCTTCCTTTTCTCATGTTTCATTTTTTATTATACGTATAATCATGGGTCCTAAGAAGCTTAGTTTCAGTACAGGTATTAGTAGTAGTGAGAAAAGGAAAAAGGCAATACTTTCATTAGAATTGAAGCAAGAAATTATAAAAAAAAATGAGCGCTGTATGCCTCCAAGTGATCTGGCTAAACAAAATGGCCGGAATATGTCTACGATCTCGACGATCATCAAGCAGAAGGAAGCCATTAAAGCAGTCAAACCATTGAAGGGGATCACCATTATTTCAAAACGTCACAGCCCTATCCTGGAAGAGATGGAATGCCTTTTGTTAATATGGATAAAGGACAAAGAGATTGTTGGCGATGTGATCACTAAAACGATCATTTGTGAGAAGACCAGCGCCATCTATTGTGACTAGAAAGCGGCAGTCTCTAGGGGTGATGGGGGAGAGTTCAACTGATCCTACAACGGAGGAATTCAAGGCGTCTCGCAGTTGGTTTTGAGAAATTTAAGAGATGGACCGGGATTCATTCAGTTGTTTGGCACGGAGAGGCTTCTAGTTTAGACACCAAGGCTGCTAACGATTTTGTTAAGTTCGAAAAGATCGTGGAGGATGAAGGCTATGTAGAGTAGCAAGTTTTCAATTGTGATGAAACGGGTCTGTTTTGGAAAAAGATGCCTAGTCGAATATACATCACTGCCGAAGGGAAGAAAATGCCTGGACATAAGCCTATGAAGGATCAAGCTTATGAAGGATCAGTCGAGTCTTGCCCTATGTGCCAACGCCAGCGGGGACTGCAAAATAAAGGCGTTATTGGTTTATCATTCCAAAAACCCTAGGGCATTTAAGGCACATAGTCAATAAGGACATGCTGCATGTTATCTGGCGTGCTAATTCTAAGGCTTGGGTTACTAGGCATTTCCTTGTTGAATGGGTAAACCAAGTTTTCGGCCCTGCTGTCAAGAAGTACCTTAAGGAGAGGAATTTGCCTTTAAATTGCTTGCTTTGCTTGGATAATGCTCCCGCTTACCCCCCAGGACTCGAAGATATCATCGACCAGTTCAAGTTCATCAGAGTGCTGTATCTTCCACCGAACACCACCCCTATCCTCAAGCCCATGGACCAGCAAGTCATCTCAAATTTTAAGAAGCTCTACACCAAGGACTATTTAAGCAGTACATTAATTTCATGCAAAGCACCAACTTAACCTAGCGTGAATTTTGGAGAAGCCATTTCAATATCGTGCACTGCTTGAAGATCATAGATCAGGCTTGGGAGGGAGTAACTCGACGGACACTGAATTCAGGTTGGAAAAAGCTTTGGCCTGATGCTGTTTCTCCCAGAGATTTTGAAGGTTTTGGCTGAGCCTGAACCTGTGCTTGCTGTGGAGGAAGATGTAGAAGAGATTGTATCCCTTGGCAAGTCCATGGGTCTGGAGATCGATGAAGATGACATCACCGAACTCGTCGAGGAGCATCATGAAGAGCTCGCCACCGACAAACTCGAGATGATAGAGCACATCTTAAGTTCGGCTGAAATAAAAGAGGTGTTAGCACATCATCAACAAGTGGTTGACTTCATTGATAAGTCTCACCCACAGAAACTTTTAGGTTTGCCGTGTAGTTTCGCAATTCGATGATGTCTGCTTAACCCATTTCAGAAAAACTCTGAAAAGCTGTACCAAGCAAATTTCTCTCGCTAGTTTCTTAAAAAAATCTACGAAGCGGTCTGGTGATCGTGATGAAGAGAAAGAAAGTGAAGCAAGGAAAACTAAGATTGAGTGAAAGTGATGAAAATTAAAAATCTCTACCTCTTCACCGACCGACCGTCCGTCTCCTCCTGCGTAGCAAAGCCTACACCTGCGTTGGCCTGTCTCTAAGGTAACGTAACAGTAAAAACCCCCTTTTTAGTTTATTTCTTTATAATTATTCTTTTTTACATCTCTATTATATAATGCAATTGTATTATTATGTGTAGTAATTTATTAAGGAGCTATCATAGGTTTTTGGGCTGTAGAACGAATTATACAAATTACAGTGTATTCTTATGGGAATATTGGCTCCAACATACGATCGTTTTAACATACGAACCAGGTCCCTGAGCGAATTAAGATCGTATGTAGAGGTTCCAGTGTATTACATTATTCTTGGCCGTGAAAAAACGAAACTGCAAGGAGAGAACCCGCGATGAAAGAGGGCTGACTTTATGAAAATGTAATAAAATTGGGATAACTGGCATGCAGCTAATCAATATTAACTAAAACATTTCATAATGCTCCCAAAATGTTAAAATTTACTGCACAAGACAAAAATCTTGCTATAGCCGCTGACTAGGAATTGCTGCTAAGAAAACATAAAACCTCAATTTATATTATTCAGAAAACTGTTTTGCTAATTTAAGGGTGTGTCTTACCATTTGAAACACGGGAAATAATATTTTTTATATTTTATTCCCACATACATGATTATATTGGAATGGTGAAAATTATTTGGGGTCAGCTGTTCTTATTGGTAGTTATCCTTCCATATTCACTGATATGAGTAATGGAGGGGAGAGAAGAGCGGTTTGATAGAATCATTTGATATGGGAATCTCATCCTATTTTAAGGTTAGAAGGTAGACTTATTTCTTCATACCCAACTAACAAGTTCCTTACGACATAGCTATCCGTGTTCTCATGACTCATACCTTACTCCATAGAAAAAATCCTTGGTCATTAGCATTTTTTGCCAATATACAATTTCACAACATCCAGAGCTTTACTGCATTGGGTGTTTATAAAATGCTACCTGAAACAAATCCAAGAGGTACAACAAGCATGTGTGGTGTTTGGGTTGTTTATGGCACCTACTAATGGAAATCGGGTAGCTAAAGGAGACCTTCAACCAGGTCACTTAATAAAGGCACCATGATGGACATCAAGCTCCTTCCCAAGGGATATTCTTTAATGAAGTGAGTGAATGACTTTTAAGTCTTTTCCTTTCACTTGTGTATACATGAATTGGATGTTTGCTTTGTTGTTAGTTAGTTAACCTTTGTTGTAAACAAGTTACCTTAGTTTTGCTTTGGTATTAATCTTGGGAACCAAACAGCTGCCTAATAAAAAAAAAAGTTATTTGATAAAGGAAATATATCACACCTCCATAGACTTATGAAGGAAAGCGGAGCATAATTGAGACTTGATCCCGGCATAGAAAGATGGTTACCAGGTGGGGAACAAATGCCTAGGAAAGTGTTGTCTGCAATGTTGTTAGTATTGGTTCTCATTGGGTGATGTGTCATCAGATAGTAGAAGTAAATTCAGCATTGGAGGTGCGGTGATATGGTTAATAGATCCTGAACCTGTATGTCTCCCTTAAAGACACAAGTATGTTCTTTGCACGTTGATACACCGAGTCTCAGGCAAAGAAGACACTATTCCTTTGGTGTATCATGTATTGGATTCAGTTTTAGTCTTAACAGAAATGTCCTTGAGGAACCACACATTATCTCCCAAAATAGATTTTTGTTCACCAAAAACCCTTTTATCACATGTATTGTTTTTATCAGCAAATTAAATTAACAGCCACATAGCTTGTATCAGTCTAGAGTGAGGATCTTCTATTGTCAATTCCCACCCTTTGTCACTCAAGATTATAATTATATCAAAGTTTACAAAAAAATGTTAGATTATTGTATACTTGAGTACAAATATATCTATATCTATAAAAGCAAGTTGTACTCCATTTGGTAACTATTTGTATGGCATTTATGTATTTCAGATACCATCAGTTTGGAGATATATTGTATATTTGAATACTAAAACTGCATTGTTAGGGTGTTTTTAGTCTTATTATATACTCAGTATTACTCATTCATATGTACTTCCTCGAGAGTGAAGACTAAAGGAACTTTTAAATACTTAATTATATATCTTGATGTAGCATCATGATGATGTACCACTTTCAGTACCTAATCCCATTTATTTTCCTTGAATATATATTCTCAGTTTGATCTTCTACACCAAGTTGATGTAAAAATAGACTCATGCATACTAAATGTAAATTTTTTATTTGTTCTTTTAGGTGACAAAGAACATGATGCTACAGTGGGGAGAAATGCCTACATCTGTAGCATTCATCGGCACTGGTCAGATCATGGGCTGGGGTAACAAAGCCATAGAAATTCGTTCTGTAGAAACTGGTCACTTAGATGGAGTTTTTATGCACAAGAAGGCACAGAAGCTGAAATTTCTTTGTGAGCGTAATGATAAGGTAAGATTAAGATTTTGTAGTATTTACCTGATTTATTTGTTAGATTATCCATTGATATTTGAGCAGTCATTTTCTTTGCAACTTATTTCAATTTTACCTAAATGCAGAGTGGTCCTCTATGTGTTGATATCTAGTTGTTTGCACACTAGTACAAAACTGTATTTTACATAAGATGGATAACAGCGAAGATGGAGTACAGTACTTAACAGTCAAACTTTTATAACAAGGTGTAAGTTAAGTGGCCAGTAGTTGCTGGGTCGGGGGAAGCCTAACCCCCCTGGTTGCTCATTGAGCAGTTGCTTTGATTTTGTCAGTTAGTGAGAACAGACAAGGTCAAAGGCGCAACCAATGTAGGAGAGGTAAACGAGGGCATTGCATGTGTTAGTAATGATAGTCCTCCTACAATCCCACCTGTGGGAGGAGGCCTGCAACCCCAATGGATGAGGTGGCAGTATCACAAGGGGAACAGTGGACTGTGGTTGTTGTTCAGTCCAGGTACTGCCTACTAATCAACTTTCCCCTTCTTTGATTCGGCCACCAGCAACATCATCATCCTATTGACAGGGATCGGTGATGGGCTTAGACCTTCAGGCAGAAGTTTAGTCCATGCTGGAGAAGGATGCTCTTCAAAAGGTCTGTGACAACTCTCCAGGCTTCTTTAGTAGACTCTTGGTTGTAGAAAAGCCTTTTGGAGGCTGGAGGTTCTGCAAACTTCATTTAAGACGGAGACTCAAGGCAGGTGATAAGGCCATTACACTTCATGATGATGATCGACTTCAAGGATGCCCACTTCCAGATCCTAACCAATCCCGCCCCCAGGAAATACCTCTATTTTGTCATAGCAAGCAATGTACCAATTCAAAGTTCTTTGCTTTGGTCTGTCGACAACTCCATAAGTTTTCACTCGAGTATCAGCATGGGCACACGCCAGCAGCATTTTGTTTTCTGCAATACCTGAGCAATTGGTTGATTTTGTCAGACTTCGAGGACGACTTTCTTCTCTTCTGAGACGAGCTTCTCTTGTTCTGGCGTGATATGGGGATCTTGATGAACTGAAAGAAGTCAATTCTAATGCCCAAGCAAGACTGATTTAGGTATGGACATCGACACCAGTGTTGGAAGTCTTCTTGTCTTGGAACAGACTGATACACTTTCGAGAGTGGGGTCTCCTTTACCTGTAACAGCCCTATCTGCCACCACAGCTTTGGCAGAAGTTGGTGTCATATGCTCTCCTTTGAACTTCTCATTTCAAACAGTCGTCTCTACCTGCGATCTCATCAGTGCGAGCTGAAGTGACACTGGTCGCAAGTCAGCCACTCTCCTCTGTCATTAATTCTGATAGGGAAGGATTTCAGGCTCAATCTGGAATGGTGGCTAGATGAGAGACGTTTTAGGGGCTCACCCTTTCGTCGCATCCACTAAAGCTTCTGTTGTTAACGAACACGTCAAAGGAAGAATAGGGATCTCGCCTCCTAGAACACCAAGCATCAAGACAATGGACCAACCAGGAGTTTGATGCCATATGAACATGGAGCTGTGAGTGGCTCTCCATGCGCTCCAAATATTTTGCCCTCTTTTGACCGGTCACCTGGTAGTGTTGACACCCCACTGTCATAGCGGCACATATAAAAAACAAGCCGGTAATATTTCTCTGCCGCCTTGTCAGCTACCAGTAGAAATTTGCGTGTCGGCAGCTCAACTCAATCACGGTGACAGCCTGTTTTATTCCAGGCAAGAACACTGCGGCAGACAAGCTAAGCAGGACGTAGATCATTGGGTCAGAATAGCCTTTGCATTCTCAGCTAAGGAACACGATCCTGCCTTTGTGGGCTTCCCCGACAGTACATGTTCGCAACATCTCTATATTGTAAGCTTCCGATATACTGCTCACCAATGTCAGGCCTTGGAGCAGCATTTGAGGATGCCTTGCAACACACTTACAACGGCCTCATCGTCTGCCTTTTCGCTGTTCTACCTGATGCGTGCATTGATCCAAGTCAGGTCTTCTCCCAATCTCAATATGACTAGTAGCCCCAAAATGCCCCCAAGTAAAATTGTACCCAGACCTTCTACTTTTGATAAGGACTATGAGAGAATTGCTTCCTCTTCCTCTCCTGTTGTGCCAACCTAATGTCCAGATATTCCAGTTAGGTGGAAGATTACAGCTTCACACATGGAGGTTATCTAGCATCTACTCTCAGCTAAAGGCTCTTTGCACAAGGTTATGTGAGAGATTTCTGGATCCCTCCGAAATCTTCAACTATTGTGTATCAAGACAAGTGAGCCATCTTCTGTGGTTGGTGTTGTGGGAAGTGTTTCTTCCTCTCAGAGCCTCTATCCCATTAATAGCCAAATTTTTACTTTTTTTTTTTAAAGTAAAAGCTCTATTCAGTATAAGCGGTGAAAGGCTATCGCTCAGCCTTAAGCCAGGTTTGAGGCTGAAACGAGTTAATTTTTCCTCTTTGGCAGAGGTCTCCATGCTCATACAGAGTTTTGAGCAGTCCTGCCCTCCAATAAAGGTGAGACAGGTACCGTACCCTCAAAACTGTATTATTGCTCCCCATAGCCACCTCCAAGTGGGTTAGATCTTCAGGATCTCTCATTTTGCATCGCTCCTACCAATCACTGAAGGCAGGTCTTGTTCTTCGTCTCCGAGTTTGTAGCTAAAACCCAGAATTCATGAATTCTCAAGTCTAGGTTTTCTGTAGAGTAGGATGCTAAACTATGTGGTAATGATAAGGCCTTCTGGAAACTTTTCTAACTGCAATGGTTTGTAATACTGTATGATTATTGGTTAATATTTGGATAGATGGGACTACGACATTCAGTGTCGCATTGCAAGCACTTGGTACCGCTGAATCTTTCAGCCGTGTACAGATATTACGCGATTGTGATATTGATTAGATATGAAATAAGAATATTGTAAAAAATATTTTTCCACTTGTCATTCACACTCATATGTTTAAGAAATTAGTTTAAGAAACATCCAAATATTAGTGACTTTTTTAACCTAGAACCAAGTTTCCTTTCCATACTTATTTCATATAGAATGCTGTTTTTGACCATATTTTTGTTGTGCTTTTATTTAATCATTAAGTCCAGTATAAGAAAAAAAATTGCAATAGAATATTGAAAAGATTTTAACACAATTACTTTTACAGGTGTTCTTCTCATCAGCAAAAGGAGGATCTTCGTGCCAAATATACTTCATGACGCTCAACAAACCGGGTATGGCAAACTGGTAGGCTTGATAATGTGCGTGTCACTGTACTTGATTGCGTATGTTCTATCACCAAAGGAGAGTCTTCCTAAGGAACAACTGCCATTGTCACATTAAAATAAAATTCCAGCAAGCAAATAAGGACGCAGGTGCTCAAGTATTTTCAAGTTCCATGACGACATATTTGAAGTGTAATAAGTCACTATGAGAAATGGACACATTCCTATTTGCTACAAATCTATGTAGTTAACCATGGGAGAAGCACTTCTTGACTTATTGCCGTAGAATAAATAGCCATGCCGATGCTCTTGATTCTAAGAGTCCAAATCTTCGATGAGTACTACTCCTTGGTCAGTGGTTGGGGGAGGGTGTTTAGGACTTCAGTAGTTCATGATATGGCTCTACAAGTGTTTTTTAAGTTGCTGAAACTTTATATACACATATATATTTATATATCAGTGGTGATTCATGAACTTGATCAAATTGAAATATGATCAGATTGGCAGAAAATATTTTTTACCATTTATTTGTTGCAAGCCATGAAAATGTTGCTGTTTGATGTTTTAAACCAATGTTCTACACCGTGAGCATTTACACAAAATTGGTGTTCTAATCATACAGAAGTGTAACCACAATAAGTGCATTGATAACCAGAGAGTTTTTATTTTTTCACGCAAGAAATTACTGTACCCCATATTTTATTTAAGGGTCAACTGCTAAAGGTTGGAACAAAATCCTAATCACATGTAGTCACAAGGGAAGTTGTCATGCTTAAAATATATTCAGTGGCTCACAAATCAGATTTGTGATGCCCATATTATTTCTCGTTAGGTTCTTCCTTCTCGAACCTAACATAGCTGCTTTTTGGGAAGTACTATAGTGCTAAGAGAAGATTAAGATTATTCATGACTTGCTCAATTGGCAACCTATGTGAAAGCAGAATAACAGGACTAACCCAATGATATATAAACTTGTTTTTGGAATTGTTTCAACTGTTTTTCGGGACTAGGGAGATAGTAATCAGTATTGTGAACTTTTCATATCGGCTTCTGTAATTTAATTTTCTAGTTTTTCATTATATTATTGCTTCAGAAAATTACCATTGATCTTGAGAGTTCTTGCCACGTGGTTGGTTGCAGTTTGTTTTATATATTGAATACCAGATTTATTGAGTGCACTCATGTTAGATGTTATTGTAAAGTGCAAGAATAGAGCATGTATCCTAATTGATTTAGTCATT
Organism: Palaemon carinicauda; assembly: GCF_036898095.1. Classification (NCBI taxonomy): domain Eukaryota; kingdom Metazoa; phylum Arthropoda; class Malacostraca; order Decapoda; family Palaemonidae; genus Palaemon; species Palaemon carinicauda. Next base: position 257,111,668 of record NC_090725.1, on the reverse strand, counting down.
TTTTTTTTCATTTAAAATTTTAAGATTTTTTCACTTGAAGGAAAGGGATATTCCATATTCAGCTGGTATGATTGAAAAGTTTTTATACATTGTTTCCCAAGAAGTTTAGTTCTTTTGTTATCAAGAATTTGCTTAACACTACCACCAAATGTTTTGCATAGCACTTTGGAGAATTTTACTTTCTTATACAGTATCTGAAGAATTGGATATTTTCTCTCCCATAACACCAAAATTTATATGCTTAAAGATCTTGTGTATACCCTACCAGTTGCAGCTTTACATTTATGGACTACATTACGTGAAATTTAATCCCTTGTTCTTTTATTAGATTTTTCATGATCTTGAAAGTACTGTATGCTTCTATGCATTATTTATTATAAATGAAGGTGGTTACATAGGTAATTCCAATTTTTAATACCATCAACACTACCTTTACTTTCTTTGGTTGTATTAATCTGAGTAGGTAAGGAAAGGACCATAATCTAATAGTTATCCTCTTTAGTTAATCTTTACACTCATGCTCTTTTATTTTCTTCATATGCTCATGTTTTTCTCAACAGCATTTAAAGCTTAGCCTTACTATACTCCATTCTTAATATTTTCATTTTGTAGTAAATTTACATTACTGTGATTGAATTATCCTTTAGATTACATTTTGACCTTTTTAGGACTTAGTAAAGTTTATTTAGTGAGACACTCCAATCTGACTAGGTACTGCATTTCTGTTTTCCTAGGGGTATATGATTAGCTGATGCTCGTAATGTTCTAGTCCTAAGTTAACTATAACTCGTTTCTGACTTAACATTTGCAATTGCTCATTATTAAAAAGAACTACTTTTCAGGGGGGAAAGAGTTCCTCCTTTAGTGCCAAGTCTTTGGTTTTGTAAGTTACAGATTTTGGTGCAATTTCCGACCTAAGATAGGTGCTCTTTATGTTTGTAAACAATTACAGCATAGGATTTCAACAACACCCAGCATGCTGGCCATGCTTCAACTTGCTAGGATTTTTCTTTTTTCAAAATTCCATCTTCTAATGAAAAGAAGTAGGTTTACTTATAAATTTTTTCAATGAAGGTAAAAAATGTACAGATATTGCAAATGGTATAGTCATAGTTGTTAGTATAATTTCTTCGCATCTGCAGTTTTATGTTTTCCTGACTTCTATTTACACTGTTCCTCTATACCCCAAACCTATCCATAAATTTACTTTTAAAACGCAGCTAACTTGCATTTGCTCTCTATATGTATGAATTTCTCCGTGGAGTTAATAGACCAGGAGGTAAAATGCAGGTATAGAAATGTACTTCCTTGAAATTTAAAAACTAGGAATCTTATTGAGTAGCTTGGAAATAAGTTTCCACATTAGTATGTCTCAAATTTTGTTTTGTCATCATTTGTGTGTGTGCTTCCAGTGCAGAATGAATTGAGTCTGTTATTCTCTTTATGATCTACTGTGAAGTTTTCATAACAGATATGCAGATAAGGTCTGTGCATAAATTTATGGTAATCTTTGGTATTTGGTTGCAAATTAATATTATTGCATGTTGTCCAATGGGACAGTGATATTCACTACAACTATAACAAGGGTATAAGTTTGTTTTATGCATTTCTCCACTGAAAATATTGGCCAAATATAAAGCAACAGTAGGTTGTGCCACCTGCTACGTACAGAAGGGGGTGATTGCTTCCGTTATGAATTGAGTACAGGTTTTTAGTCTTCGTAACTTTGCTTTTTATAAAGCTACTCAAATCATCTCTTGATAGATCTGTAAATATTCCAAAAACAACTTGTACAGACATTATTTATATGGATAGGTAATTTTTTATGATTTAAATTTGTCTGAGTAAATCAGTATTTTATTTTGTATATTTTAGAGTATAGGTAACTTTACAATATATAATTTGACATTATCATTACCATGTGCCAGTGAAACCTAATACAGTATATTGTGATTTGGAAATTGATCTATTACTTAAAAAGCCCAGTCAAGGTTGGAAAGAAATTATTAGTTGTGGATAATGTGTCTATATACAATTTCGCCCTAGTTCAATCTCAATGATACAACCATGCTTTCTTACACTATTATTACTTAATCCCCCTGTGCAAAGTGGGCACAATATTGTTTCTACCTTAAATTAACCATGAGTGGAGTATTAATGCCATATATTTGAAGACTGGTATCCTTGGCAGATGGTAAAGGTTTGGTATCTTAATTTTTATGTCTATTACGTGGACTGGCAAGTAACAATTGAAATAAATTCCTTCAACAATATCTGTATTGTAAAGTACTCAATTTAGCTAGACATCTGATAAGTTAAAAAGTAATATCATCCAAACTACACACCACCCAATCCAGTTAATGCCATATCACCAAGCAACAAAAATGCCACCTTTGTCATTCAACTTTTTTTTTTTCTACGTATAGCAGTTAATAAATATAGGCCAGTGCCTTTATATAGGAATGAGAAGTTTTGTGTAATTGTGTCAAGAATTGATGATAGTGTCACAGAATTGATACATCATTCCATTTTTTACATAATGCAGTTGTCAATCATGATGTCCCATTCCTAATTGTAGACTGTGCAATGTTAATCTGAGCTTTTAAGTTAAACCAAAGTATTAAAGGTTTGAGTTAGAATTCAGATGTTTGACCACCTTTTGATCGTATGTGTATTATGTAATGGGCTTCAAATCTGTTTTATATGGTGCTTTTCTTATTTAGTTTTCTTTACAAAAAAAGTTCTGTGTTGTTTTAGAGAAGCTTGAGTAAGATCTGTTCTTTTGATATTGTGATTATTATTAGTGCTTGTAAACTAATTCGCAAGATATTTTCTACAGTGTTCATGTATTCTGAATATTTCCTCAATGCCAAAGGTATATTAGTAGTACCCAAACCTCTGGCATCAGTGAAGTGGGATGTGGCGATAACAGAGACATATTCATTTCCATCACCACACTCGCTTTTTTAACGCTCTCTCTTCATTCTGGTCCATCTGAAAATTTTGGTTGCTTTTTAATAAGTGCTCGGAATTCTTTAGTGTACAAGTTTTTTTTTCTATCGTGAACATCCTCGTAGTAACTTTAAATCAAAAATACTTCATAAGAAAATTGAAAGTGACAAAAAAAGTAAATTTTTTTTTAGTATGCCTGTTCAAGGATTCCAGTGCAGAAGAGGATGTCATGAATTATTTCTTCGGTATTAAATTTCACAAGGACTTTTGGTTCAGATTATACAGTGGACAATAGTTGTACAGAGAGTTTTCAGTACACTTGTGAACTAGACACTGGACGTGTTACCGCAAGTGTATAATGTATTTGTGAGAAGCAACTGTGTCACCGGCTATATTCATAAAATTGTAGTTTGGCCTTTCTTGCAAAAGTCAAACAGAAGAAGTGTGTTTTCTTGTGAAGTATGATCTCCCATGATTTTCAACTTCAAGAAAACCTCACTAGTAAGATAAAGGAAGTGCAAACCAATGATTGCCACTATTCTTTCTCTCTCCTCTTATTCTGTCCTCTTTATATCATTAGCCTAAACAGTCATTTTATACTTTAGAAATATCAGAGCCTTTGTATTATTATGAGTGTTTAAAGGTAAGTTCTTTTTTAACTTATACATCTACTAGCCAGGCACAATATGTGCATTTACTTGGGACTCCTGTGAATATATTGAACCTATCCTATTTAATTTGTTTATTTTACAATACTCCCATGGTAATTTTGAAGAAAAAAAAATACTGTATATACTTTACATTATTTGTATAACAATTATACAGATCAAAAGGCATTCATTACTTTTAATGGAGCTGATAGCTGTCAGTTATAATATGCACATGAATTTCAATAAAGAATTCATCAGATTTAACCTTTCTTTTGCACATTTTTTATCTTAAGGTTTTCATTTGTGAATAGTCTTAAAGTTGGAAAGGGGTTATAATAATACAATGAATTTCTTTCACCAAAAACCAATACAACCTTTAAGCCACCTCAGTATTGAACGAGAATTATTTGTTTATTGTTATGACTTTAACTCCTTTAATTTTCTTTACCAATTAGCTTCAAGTCAAGATTGTTAGGACTAAAAGTGTTCACTACATGTGACGGAGCCGAGAGAGGGTTGTGAACTCAAAGGCAGGATGCAATAGACTGAGTTGTTTATTAACCCTGGATAGGTACGGTCCTCGGACACCCCTTTAAGGGTATACTCGGACGCGAACGACCCCGACGCCAAAAAAAATTCTTGAAAAATCAGTTTTTGCAGTAACCTCCTTTTTTCTTTTGCCAAAAAAAACTTCAATGAATGCTTAAAACAACTGTAAAGATAAATACTACTCATCTGCAGAAAAACTATTTATTATAAATATTTTAAAAAATTAAGTAGAAAAAAAAAAGACCTGACATAAAAATTCATAAAAAAAAAGTTTATACATATATACACAAATCCTTTTAGGAATTGATTCTTGAATGTTTAGGACACATCTTGATGTATTTTGGATGAAGTCAGACCCATGGAGGTGAAGATCTGAAATGAGAAAAAAAGGGTAACTTTTTTTGGCCAAAAAAAATTGTCCAAATTTCATGAATTTTTTTGAGTACCCAAATGAAATAGGAAGTGGCTAATTTTTTTAGGGAATAAACATATGTTATCCTAAAATAGAAATATGTAAAAAAATCTTCATTATTTTGTAAATTACATTTATATCAGGGGCCATATCTAAAGGTAATTTTTTGAGTACTTGGAAATTTCGTAAAAAAATACATATATTTAATATATAATATGATATTTATGCAGGTAAAAATAAACCAAAATATCACAAATTCTATAGGGAACAAGAATATATATAGATAGGGCAGCTTACGCTTCGGATATGTCCACAAAATGGCCGCCAACCACACTGACTCAGACTCCCTAATCTGCCACTTGAAATGTAGGAAGGGTATGTCAATTTCAAGGTGTTATTTACTAATCTAATTATTATTGGATATGCATAAAAATTGTATGGTGGGTTGCTGGATAATTGTCGATTATTTTACGACTATAAAATTAAAATTCTGACCCAAAAAATTTTTTTTGAAGGGAAATAAAATCGAAAAAAAAAATGTAAAACAATATTTTAGCTAAAAAAATTTGATGATATTCAATCAAAAAAAAAGTAAACAAAATTTTCCGACAAATAAACATCTAGAGGAATCATTACTCTGTGATAGTTCCTTAGTACGTAGTAATTTTGAAAGAATTGGGAAAAAACGAAAAAATGGCAATCACCGGAAAATCGAACACATACCTATATATACGCCATATCTGGCTAAAAAAAAGATAGGCATGGGTAGCCAGATCATCTAGAAACACTTTCCAACACTATAAAAATATAAGTTTTGCGACACTACTTGCCAATTCCTTACGGTAACATGACTAAGCAAAAAAATGCAAAACAAATAAAAAGGGGCACTCGTGGAAAAATGGCCATTCTAATATACGGCATTTCAGAAAAAAAAAATTTCAGCCACGTGCTAGGCAAACCATCAAGGCATATTTTCCGACAAATAAACATATAAATGAAATATTACTCTGTGATAGTTCCTTAGTACGTAGTAATTTTGAAAGAAATGGGAAAAAAACGAAAAAATGGCAATCACAGGAAAATCGAACACATACTTATATATACGCCATATCTGGCTAAAAAAAAAATAGGCATGGGTAGCCAGATCATCTAGAAACACTTTCCAACACTATAAAAATATAAGTTTTGCGACACTACTTGCCAATTCCTTACGGTAACATGACTAACCAAAAAAATGCAAAACAAATAAAAAGGGGCACTCGCGGAAAAATGCCCAACATTCTAATATACGGCATCTCAGATAAAAAAAAAAGACATGCACGTGTTAGCCCAACCATCAAGGCACACTTTCTAACACATAAACATGAAAAAAAAATCAATAATATACGGCAATTCCTTACTACGTAGTAAATTTTTACAAATATTGAAAAAAAAACAGAAATTGGCAACCGCAGTTAAATACCCAATATACCAATAACTACGTCGTATCTGACAAAAACAAAATCACGCATGGGTAGCCAGATCATCTAGACACACTTTCCAACATTAAAAAAGCAAAAGTTTTACGACACTATTTCGCAATATCTTACGGAAAAATGACTTGGCAAAAAAATTAAAAAAAATTAAAAAGGGACACTCGCGGTAAAATGCCCGACATTCTAATATACGACATCTCAGATAAAAAAAAAGACATGCACGTGTTAGCCCAACCATCAAGGCACACTTTCTAACACATAAACATGAAAAAAAAATGAATAATATACGGCAATTCCTTACTACGTAGTAATTTTTACAAATATTGAAAAAAAAACAGAAATTGGTAACCGCAGTTAAATACCCAATATACCAATAACTACGTCGTATCTGACAAAAACAAAGTCATGCATGGGTAGCCAGATCATCTAGACACACTTTCCAACACTAAACAAGCAAAAGTTTTACGACACTATTTGGCAATATCTTACGGAAAAATGACTTGGCAAAAAAATGAAAAAAAATGAAAAAGGGGCACTCGCGGTAAAATGGTCCTCGTGGTGATGAACGACATTTTAACTAAAAAAAAAAACATGCACATGGTAGCCAAACAATCCACCAAGACTTTCCACAACTGATAACCTATACAAGTTGCACCATTCTACGACAATTTCATAATACGTAATAACTTTGATAATTATGCAAACTACCTCAGAAGGGTAAACTCGGACGCGAACGACCCCGACGCGTCTCAGAAATCGGGGAAGGAGTACAGCTACAGCAATGCACATCTGGACACTACTAGAGCGTGTAGGGGAGACACCTCCTGCAGGTCGATCACCCACAAATTCAGTCACAGGGGTGAGTCACGTGAGAAAAACCTGTTTTTTTTTGACGCTCGGGGTCGCAAACGACCCACCGTACCTATCCAGGGTTAAGGAACACTCTCCTTTATATACAAAACCTCAAGGCAACAGGACGTGACATGTTCGAGAGACAGACAATGATACAGAGCAAAACCGGAGACATGATCATTCAGGTTCTTTTTAGTGCGAGGGAAGAGCGCAGATACAAGCATAATATATACAAAAGGAATTATGTACAACTGTGTGACACGGTTGGTACACTACCTTCCACATCGAGTATAATGGGAAAACATGTGAGATAAAGGTAACAGAACTTGAAAATACCTGAATATGCGGAAAAATAGTATTTATTGAATAGTATAGTTTGCTAGAGTATATTTTATAATTAAATTATACATCAAAATTGCATACATGATTAACAGCAACCCTATCAAATTCTTAAATCAGTGGCATTTAACAAATAAAATTATTAGTTGCGCAGTGTAACAAAAGGTTTAGTCTTCATTACAATCCATTAATCACAAGTGAGTTTCCAGTCACATACAAGTCAAAACACACACTAAGTGTTAACTTGCTCACCTAATCCTGTTGTGTAATTAAATAGCATCTACAGTAATTTCAAGATCGTTGCTGCATCAGTTCACTTTGAGGGTACTTTCCTCCCGATGCTTGTTTTCTCCTGTTATCTTCATGCGAGATCTATAATTTGAAAGGATCCTGCTATTCAGTTTATTTATCATGTTTTTAATGTTTTTATTTTTCAAAATCCAATTCTTAGTCTTTAGCAGATATAGTACAGGGAACGAGAAGGAGAAGGAGACCAAAACGAAGGTGGATAGACTGTATCAAACAAGACCTTCGATCAAAGGGATTAACCGGTGATGAAGTGTGGGACAGAGGTAGATGGAGGAAGCTGACCAGAAACATCGACCCCACATAGAAGTGAGAAAAGATGCAGACAGAGAAGAAGTAGTCTTTAGTAGATATAGTGAAAGCAAGAGAGAAATAATGGCAAGTAAAAAAGGGTGAGGGGGAAGAGCAATAACAGCTGATCTCCACCCGAGCCAAAAGCAAAGTGAGGCTCACAGCCCAGATGTTTGAGTGAGAGGGTTAGTTACTACCCCCCCCTAACTACCGGGTGGGTGGTTAATATTGCTAAAAATCTAATGGCTCGTCTTTCAGCTTAACCAAAAGTAATACCCCTATAAATATATACCGTAGTGACGGAACAAACACTTTTCCTAAATAGAGACTTGTGTCGGCCTGTTCAAAACTACCTGATTAGGAAGATCATTCCACAACTTAGTTACAGTTGGAATAAAACTTCTAGAATAATATGTAATATCGAGTCTCATGATGGAGAAGGCATGACTATAGCATTCCATACCTAGTATTACGATCAGGATGGTACCCCCCAGGAAGATCTGAATAAAAAGGATGGTCAGAATTATGAAAACAAGCTTAAGCAGCATGCATAATTCTTATTATTATTACTTGCTACGCTACAACCCTAGTTGGAAAAACGGGATGCTATAAGCCAGGCTCCAACAGAGAAAATAGCCCAGTGAGGAAAGGAAACAGGAAAAAAATAATTTTTAAGAACCGTAACATTAAAATCACAAATTTTAAGTAATTTGTATTTTTCCTAACGGTACTTACCTCGAACTACTTTCTTAGGAGTATCTGGGATCTCCTCCCTATCCGACCAAGAATTTTGCGGTTCCCCCTACCTCCGTTTCCCTTGGCGGATCGATACGTGCCCTGAGGCGACCCGGGTTCAGCGCGTGGGTGCGCTACAGAGTCTTTGTCACCAGTAAGCATATGGTGTTTTTACCTCGAACCCCTGTAAGGCACCCGGGGCAGGAGGGGTGGGCAATAACCCGAAAGTAGTTCGAGGTAAGTACTGTTAGGAAAAATACAAATTACTTAAAATTTGTGATTTGTTCCAACACGGAGTAATTACCTCAAACTACTTTCTTAGGAGACTTACACTTTAGGAGGTGGGGGTGGACTTACAGGTTGGAAGACCCACCACTACCATCTCAGGACATGGGACCTAGATAGGCAGCTAGGTCCAGACGACACAAAGAACAGGGTAGGAGAGTCGGGGGAAGCACGCAAAAATCTACCTGTTTGTTTAAACTCGACTTCATGAATAATTCGGACATGGCTTCCAAAACATCCATCTCTCACATGGGAGGAGGGAAGGGAAGGGAAAATGGGGAGTAAGGGGGAAACTTGTGTCGCTCGCAATTACTTCCCTCGGGCTACCCGGGGCTATAGCCCTAAACTTGTTGCAGGGCGGAAATCACTGGTCCAATGGAGGAGGAGTCTTTCAGGTAGTGGGCCGTAAAGGTGGACTGTCTAGACCATGTGCCTGCTCGCATGATTTGGCCCACTGCCATGTTGCTGTCAAATGCCAAAGAAGTGCTAAAACCTCTAATATCATGGGGTCGCGGGGTACCCGGGACTGTAGACCCCTCACTAGAGTAAGCTCTCTTGATGAGTTGCCGAAGCCAGAAGGAGATCCTGTTCTTTGACACTGCCTTCTTTACCGGGCCTGAGGAGACAAACAGACTTATGATGGCCGGCCGGAGTCTGGCTGTCCTGCTAAGGTATTTCCTGACCGTTCTCACTGGAAACAGGAGCAAGTCTTCCGGGTTGTCCGAGTGAGGGATCGCCGGGACCAAGAACCCCTCGAACCTTGGGTCTGCAATGGCCGGGCTCAGGCAGAAACTTAAAGGACAGGTCCTTCCACCCTTTCGAGTGCGAGACCTCTAATGACAAGCCGTGGAGCTCACTCACACGTTTGACTGAGGCCAGAGCCAGTGAGAACACCGTCTTGAGGGTGAGGTCTTTATCTAGGATATCCTTGAGGGGTTCGAAGGGAGGCCTTGTCAAAACCTTGAGAACCTTGGCCACGTCCCACTGCGGGACCCGAGCGGCGCGGAGGGAACAAGACTGCTCGAAACTTCTGGTGAGCATGGAAATCTGGCGAGAGGCCCCCCAAGGTCGATGCCTCTGAGTTGAAAGACCTGGCCCAAGGCTGCTCGGACCCCCTTGATGGCTGGAATGGAGACCCCCAGGTCGTCCCTCAGTTGGACCAGGAAGTCTGCAATCTTGTGGACTGATGCATCCAGAGGCCTCAGGTTCTGCGTGGCACACCTCTTCACAAACGTGGCCCACTTGGCCTGGTACACCACGATCGAGGACTTCCGCAGATACCCTGACATCCTCAAAGCTGTTTTCTCCGAGTATCCTTTTTTCCTTAATATCCTTTTTTCCTTAATAGACGCTCGATAACCTCCAAGCATGTAGCTGGAGACACAGAGGGTTTTCATGATACCTTCGAAAGTGGGGATGCCGCAGGTTTTCCCTTATTGGTAGGGGCCACGGAGGAAGGGTGGCCAGGTCCTGTAGATCCGCGAACCACTCCCTCTCCGGCCACCAGGCCGCTACCAAAAACATCATTGTTGCCCTTGATTGTCTGAGCCTGTTGAGCACCTGCCTGAGAATCCCGAAGGGAGGAAAGGCATACACGTCGAGTCCGTCACTTGAGTGCTGGAAGGCGTCCTCGAACGCTGCTGCCGGGTCTGGCACAGAACAGAACAGAACACGGGGAGCTTCGCGATGAGCCTTGTAGCGAGCAGGTCTATCACCGGTGAGCCTCATAACTGTAGGACATCCTGGGCCACTTGTGGGTGTAGGGACCACTCCGACCCCACTACTTGTCCTGCTCTGCTGAGGCTGTTGGCTAGAACGTTTCTCTTCCCCGGAATGAACCTGGCTGTAAGAATGATGTTATTCCTCTTGGCTCATTCCAGGACTCGAGCCGTGAGATCGCACAGCTCCCTTGATCTCAATCCTCCTTGCTTCTTTATGTACGCCACCACGGTGACGTTGTTGCACACGAGGGCTATTGCGTTTCCCCTCAGACGATGGGCAAATATTGCGAGGGCCTTTTGAACCACCAGTAGTTCGAGCAGGTTTATGCGGAGGAGCTTCTCCTCCGGGGACCACTTTCCCTCTTCTGTCTCTTCGAGCAGATGGGCTTCCCACCCCTCCCTTGACACGTCCGTGAAGAGCAACATCTCCGGAGGAGCAGACGCGAACGGCACACCCCGTAGGGTATTCGCCCTGTCGGACCACCAGAGGAGCAAGTTTCTGGTGTCTGGGGTCACCATGTCTAAGGACTGAGACGGGTCTCCCGGTGACCAGAGGTCTTTCAGATTCCACTGGACCGGCCTCAGCTTGAGCCTCCCCTGAGGAACTAGCTTCTCCAATGAGACCAGGTGGCCCACGAGTCTCTGCCACTCCCTGGCTCTCATTGGTGTAATTTCAAGGAATGGCCACTGATAGGGTCAAGGATGGTTTCGGCTGTACCGGGTTGTCTACCATCCTACCCAAATCCGAAAGCCAGGCCTGCTCTAAGGATGGTTTGGGTTCATCTAGCCTGTGGTGGTGCCATACGAGTGCTAACACTTTCCAGTAAGAGGATGCTTCATCAGGCGAACACTCCAGCATCTACTAAGCCCTCTACCACTTGATCCTCCGTGTCGGCTGCTTCTTCGATCACGGATGGATCTGTGGGGGTGGTTGTATCCCTGGCATCCGGCCGGCTCGACGGAGCGGCTATCTCCATCACGGATGGAGCCCTCGAGGCGGAGGTAAATGTCATGGGTCTACCCCCTCTGGGAGGAATCCGTGGTGAGTGACTGCCATGCTGTGCCAGCGGCTGCATCCGATGCCTGGATGGAGCCGGTGAGACTTCGGGCATGGGAGTCGTGCTGCTGGGCTGAGCCAGCGGCTGCCTCTGCTGAACAGATGGAGCCGGTGACTTGCCGGGCAAGGGCAAGGGAAAGTTAGTGTGCCAACGGCAGCATCCGAAGCGCAGACGGAGCCGAAGAGACACTGGGCAAAGGGATGGTAGCGGCTCCAGCAGCCGCCGAGGCAGGCACTGGAGCGGCAAGAGCCCTGTTCGACCCGTAAGGGGGAAAAACTACTTTACCTAATTTTGCCCTCTTCTTCTTGGAACTCTTCTTCTTGGAACTCTTCTTCTTGCTCTTTCTCTTAGCAACTTTGGCCTTCTTCCTAGACGGGCCTGAGTTCAAGCTCGACTTTTTTCTCTTCGACTTCTTTTTCTTTTTCCTCATCTCCCGGTCGCTGGAGTCTTCCGACGATGAAGAGCTGGAGGACGAGGTATCGTCCGAGGAAGACGAAGAAGAGGAGGAGCTATCCAAGGCCCCTGAGTCCTCTTCCACCAACATGGGGGCTTGCAATTGTGCTACCAGGGTGACGGATTGCATGAAATCAGGAGGTAGCGCAACAGAAGGCGCCGGAGGCGTGAGCAGTGACCCACGTGAGGCAAACCAGCCAGAAAACTCTTCGTCCTGCCGCATGGGTGACCTGAAGGGTGTCCTTGGCGCCGTCCACACAATGGAATCGGGGTCTGAAGACAGAGAATATTGTTAAGATATAGACCAGACTATTCAACGTATGTGTAGGCACAGGGAAAATGAACCGTAACTGGCTAGTCAAAGGACCCCATAATTGTCTAATTGAATGACAGTACCATAGATTAATAGTATCTAGATCAGGAATAAGAAATTTTATAAACCATAAGTTCCGCCCTTATGATTAACACGGTAAAAGGCGGAACTAACATCAAGGCCAATCATGAGAACTTCCTGACCACAATCAAGCAAGTGTTTTCTGTACAGCATTCAAGATTGTAATTAGGGCATCACATAATGCTAAATTGTAAACTAGGGAACAGATGATTACCTTTGGCAAACTTTAAACGTTCCTGCTTCTCATTCCACGTCGCAGCTGAGCTACTGTGAAATAGAAGCCTCCAACGAGCAAAATGGCGGGGAAAAGTAGGAAGTAACGTGTGGCCCATCAGGACGACATGGCTATCTCACCCAAAAGTATATTTTTCTATGTCAAAATATCAAATTCTTAGTAATTTGTATTTTTCCTAGCATACTTACCACGGGCTACTCTCTCAGGAGTTACTCTTTTAGTTTAAACTTGCGACCAAAAAATTTTTCCCCCAACCAGGACTCCATTCCAGGTGAGAGGCATAAAGCCTCAGGCCGGTAATATGCCCCAGGGTATGACCCACAATGCACCAAGAAGAAGGCCGTGTCAGGCCTGATAAGGACAGGGCAAAGGTCGCCATTCGTACTCTATCCAGGTGCCACTGTTGTCTCAATGCCAGCTACTTCTGAGAACTAGCGGGGTAGGTTGGGTGGGACATACCTTCGAGAGTAGTCCGTGGTAAGTATGCAAGGAAAAATACAAATTACTAGGAATTTTATATTTGTTCCGATGCATTGTAACCACGGACTACTCGCTCAGGAGACTTAGGCATAGGAGGTGGGAACTAAAACGAGGAAGGGGCGGAAGACAAGGTGATATGGAAGGCCTGTTGGGGAAAAAACTTAAAGAAACCTGCAATAACACTCACCCAAGTGGGGGACATCCATCGACGTAGAACTGTCACATGCGCCATGTAGCAGGAGAGGGGGGTATGGAACTCGCCACGTCTCCCACCTCGGACGTTAACACTGTGTGCAAGTCATGACATTAAATCCCGGTGTGCCACCACAGTGGCCGAGTCTGTACTCATCTCGAGACACTAAGGAGCAGTCTTTCAGGTAATGGGAAGTGAAGGTGTTCTGTCTCTTCCACACACCTGCTTTAAGAACTTGTGCCACTGACATATTCTTTGAAAAAGCCATTGATGTACTGATGGACCTGACATCATGGGGCCTGGCAGACGAGGGTGCCGGCTTGCTCTTCGCTACATACGCCCTTCAAATTACCTCCCTGAGCCAGTAGGAAATTATGTTCTTCGAAATCGCCTTCCTCACTTTGCCCGTGGAGACAAACAGGTGTTTCATGGCGGGCCTTAAGCGTTACGTCGATGCCAGGTACTTAAGGAGAGCCCTAAACGGACACAGCAGAAGGTCCTCTGAGTCATCTGACTTAGGGATGGCTGGGATCACCACCTCCGAGAACCTTGGATCTGAGACCGCTGGGTTCTGGGTCTTGGCTATGAGGGAGGGCACAAAGGTTAGGATTGCCTCCTTCCAGCCGATGGAGTGACTAACGTTGGCTGCCAGCCCATGCAATTTGCCCAACCTTTTGGAAGAGGCCAGGGTGAGGAGGAACACAGTCTTCAGGGTCAATTCTGTGTCCAGAGCTCGAACACTGGTGTCTTGAGGGAGTCCAAGACCAATAGGACATCCCACTCTGGAGCCATCAAGGAGTGAGGAGGGCAGGACTGCTCAAAATTCTTGATAAGTATGGACAATTGCCTGGAACCACCCAGGTCTATTCCTTTCAACCACGCGATCTGTCCCAAGGCAGCTCTGACCCCTTTGATGGATGCCACCGACATGTTCCTATCTAGGCGTAGGTGAACCAAGTAATCTGCTATTATCGGGATGGAGGCTCCTATGGGCTTACGGTCGTTCTTCCGGCACCACTTGTAGAATCCTAGCCATTTAGCTTGGTATATGGCCCTCGAGGAGGAGCGGAGGCAGCCTGTCATCTGGGATAACTTCCACGCGTGAGGAGATAGGTTTCCGAGCCCCTCGTGAAACTTCAGAAAGTGAGGCTGCCTGAGAAGATCTCCTCTGATGGGAAGGGGCCACGGCTGGGCCACTGCTAGGTCTTGTAGGTCAGGGAACTACTCCTTTTCCAGCCACCAGGGGCCGATTAGAGTCAGCCGAGTCCCTTTGGAAGTCCTTAGTCTGTTTAGGGTCTGCCGCATTAGCCCGAACGGAGGGGACGCGTAGGCATCCAGGCCGTCCCACGGATGTTGACAGGCGTCTTCCATGACTGCTGTTGGATCTGGGACTGCGGAGCAAATCAATAGTAGTTTGGCGTTCAGCCTGGTTGCAAAGAGGTCCAGGGAGGGAGACCCCCACCTTGCTATGACACTCCTTGCTACTTCTGGATGAAGGGACCACTCGGTACCTAGGACTTGACTTCTCCTGCTCAAGCCGTCTGCCACCACGTTTCTTTTTCCCGGAATGAAACTCCCCGTCAGGGTAGTCCCATTTCCCTCGGCCCAGGTTAGAATCTCCTCCGTCAGGTCCTGTAGAAGACGGGACCTCAGACCACCCTGCTTCTTGATATAGACGACCACAGTGGATTTGTCTGACATTAGGAAGATTTTTCTGCCGCTGAATCTGTCCGCCAGGGACAGTAGGCCCCTCTGCGCTGCCAGTTCTAGCTCGTTTATGTGGAGGGTTTTCTCCTCCCCGCTCCAAAGACTTTTCATGTCCCACTAGATTGGAAGTAGTCGTATCCTGCCCAGATGGACCAACTTTTCCAAGGACACCAGGTGACCCACGAGCCTCTGCCACTGTCGAAGGTTGGCCGTTTCCCGACCCCCGAGGAACAGTTGACCGACTTCTTCCAGGCGTTCGAGCCT
>NC_090725.1:256766317-256791317 GCF_036898095.1 Palaemon carinicauda | reverse complement strand
CTCTGAATATTAATATCTGGCACCGTCGTTCAGTTAGTTCTTTATGCATGCTACATGAAATTTTTCATAATTCTGACCGTCCTTTGCATTCAGATCTTCCCTGAATGTATCATCCTGTACGTAAAACTAAGTATGCAGTTAATTCTAACAGTCTTGCCTTCTCCATAATAAGATCCAACACTACACTACTCAACTAATGCAAACAATAAAAATCACTGACAGAAAAAAATGAGGTTGAGCATGCACTTAAAGACATTCCAACTATTAATACGGTCAACCTCAAATGGAAATGTTGTAAACTTTGCTGACGAAAAGATCAGAAAGGAAGCAACAAACAAGATTCAGACAATGGTTGCCGACACCAAGACAAGGAAAATTGTTAAACTAAAACCAAAAATAGTGATATGCAATGTATACTATGATGAAGATGAAATAGTAAATTCTTTGATTCAAAGAATTCCTTGGCTGGACCATACCCTAAACATAGAAGAGGAGATAAGTCTGGTACTCAAGAAAAGGCTACCCACTACTTGTTAAAATATCATCCTGAAGTTCGGAAGGCTATTCAGGATAATGGTGACAAGTTGTGTTGCGATAGGGTACTTATAACATACGTGATAGGTACCACGTGATCACCTGTTACCACTGTCAAAGGTATCGACATTTTGAAAAAGATTGCAAGTCCATGACTGATGACAAAGTCTGCGGGAAATGTTCAGAAAAACATTCCACCAAAGAATGTAATTCGCAACAAGGTATAAAGAGCACTAAGTTAAACAAACTAAATGACCACACAGCGAACTCAAGAAATTGCGAAGCTTATGATTTGGAATTGAAGAGAGTAGCAGAAAATAATCACCATGGATACTAAAAATGTCATAAACTGTGGCTATGTAAATATACAAACTGTTGATAATAAAACTATTCAAATTCGAGATCTGATAAATGAGAAACATTTGGACATATTAGCATTATCTGAAACATGGTTAAACAACTTTGACAAGAGTAAGATAACTAAATTAACACCCGCCCCACACACACACCTTTCATATTCCGAGAGAGGGCAGGGTTACTCAGATGTCAAGATGTTAAAAAGAACTAGTGACAAGTTTTTAATATATAGAAATAAATTTCACGCATAAAAACAAAAAAAACAAAAAATATCCTTTGTAACAGTTTACAAACCCCGAGAACAAATACTAGTATCTTCTTTGAAGAATTCAGTGTACTCATTGAGATGGAAAATAATGAATTAGTTATTTGTGGAGACTTCAATCTTTGGGTGGATGACACTTCAAAATCTTGATGCTTCAGTATTTAGTGAGTTGTTGGAATCATATCAATTGGTGAATAATGTTGACTGCGCAACTACTTTAACTGGGCATACGTTGGACCTAGTTTTATGAGATGGAATGAATAACATTGTATCTGATATAAATGTAGAAGAGAAATGCACAATCTCTCCATTGTCCAAACTTATTACGTTTATACTAACTACAGAAATACGCAGCGGTGAAGAAAATAATTTTAGACATAAATGAAACTTCTCTCCTTTTGTAATTATTGAAGAGGTGATAAAGGAAATAAATTATGCTATCAATATTCCCAACGATCATGATAACCAACGTTTGTTGAGCACTATGTGTTTTGACTGCCTTATTGACCATGTATAATAGGGTGAATAAAACTGAATATGATACCATGTGTTCGCTGATGGAAAAGACTATAATTGTTAAAGACCGATCTCCTTGGTTTGATGAACAGACTTTAGAAAAAAAAGAGAGGAAAAAGAAGTAAAAGAAAGAAAGTGGAATCGGATGAAAACTGAAAATACATGGGTAGATTACAAAACTGCAATGTGCCAATATAATTACCTACTAAGCAGGAAAAAACGCGAATACTATAAGAGAAAGATCCGCAAAGCAAACGCAGACATAAACAAGTTATATTGTCCAGTAAATGGTACAAATGTAAATGAAAAAGGCTACCAGAGGGGTATAGTGACCAGGAACTAGCAAATAATTTTCTAGTATTCTTTAAAAACAAAATAGACTAGCTGCAACTCAGGACTGATATTGTTTATGAGATCGGCATTGTGCCTCATTGATGTCGCTCACTATCATGCAGTTCATTGTAATGTTGCTACATTTAACAGCATATTTAAGAAGGCTACATGATAACTGTGTCTTTTCAATTGTAGATATTACCATGGAATTTGGCAGGAACAGAGAAACTATGTTTCCCATCAATCCCTGAAATTTTCCTTTGGATATGTGAATTATTCTAGGAACAATTTACTCGACCGGGAAAAATAACCATTCAGCCCATACCGAAATAAATGTTTGCAGTAGCTTTTCTATGGCAGATTTCAATATGAAAATTGGTATGGGGAAATCAGATATTTATCCCATAAATCCCTAAGAATTTCATTAAGATATGTGAAGAGTTCTAAGAGTAATTTACGGCACCGCCGAAAATCGGCCTCATGCGGATATCGAAAAATGGCTACTGTGACTTTTCTATAGCAAGTATCACTACAAGAATTGGTACAAATGTAGTTCGCATAACACCCATCAAACCCTGGGAAAATCATTTGGATATTTGTAAAACTATAGGAGTAATTTACGGCTTCTCCCTGATTTTTTAGCTAAAAATCGTCACTTACGAACAAAAGTGATAGCCACGGCATGCCTATAGCAGGTATGAACAGGAAAATTGGCAGAAACGGTGCTTTTACACAGACACATGTGTATGTATGTATGTATATATATATATATATATATATATATATATATATATATATATATATATATATATATATATATATATATATATATTAATAATACCTTAAATTTAATTTGAATATCTTTATTGGTATAGGAGTTATTGACCACGTCACCGAAACTATCAGTTGCTCCCCCATCCGGCGATGATGATAATAAAAGGGAATGACCAGGCTATTGGTTGACTGGGCTATGGCTTGAGTGAGATTCGTTGGCGAAAATTTTGGCATTTCATATAAGGTCACTCACTTCGTTCGCGACAAAAATATAACTAGGTCATTTGCAAATATTCAACATCAGATTAATGCTACATCAGATACATAGATGAAATTAACGAGATTCAATAATATAACATAAAATGATATCACCAGGATTATCAAGAGAGCAAAAAAAAAAAAAAACTTTGCGATTGATATACTGCCAATAACTAAAGTAATTGGAGTAACGTAATTCTTGAATAGCTAATTAGTCATTTAGAAGAAATAGAAGCTTGGCTAGATAACCAGCCTGCGTACAGAAAATTATTCTCTATGGAAACAGCTATCTGTTCAGTTGTAAATGATATGGTGGAAATGATGGATGAAAATAAATGTAGTATTCTAATATTACTCGATCTTAGTGCTGCTTTTGATACAGTTGTGCATGAACTGCTACTAAATGATCTACGGTCCATCGGTATTGAAGATCAAACTTTCGAATACCTAAAAGACTACTTGGTTGACAGAAATTATTGTGTGCAAATTAGAAACTCTTATTCATTATATGAATCTTTAAACAGATGGGTACCTCGGGAGTGTACTGGGCCCAATCTTACTTTGTATTTATATTATTGGTCTATTTAAAATACTCCAAAGGCATGGTGTGGAGTTCAAACTATTTGCTGATGATACACATATTTACTTCTCCATAAATGATATAGACGACAATACTGAAATTGTAAACCAGTTTCTTGACAGTGTTAGGAAATGGATGACAATCAAACAACTAAAATTAAATGAAAATAAAACTTTGTTTATGGTGGTGGGGAAGAAAAACAGCGTAAAGCCTAAAATACACGTTCAAAAAAAGCGTCAAAATTTTGCATCAAAATTTTGACGTGTAACTTTGATACAAAAATTTTGATGCATAATTGTCCACACACGTTTAGGCGTTTTTCCCATCAAAATTCAGTATAGTCAAAATCTTCGACATGGATGCATGAGTGGCCATAGCACTAGTGTTGGCATTGAACTCTGATAAACCTCCTGGTAAACGTTAGAAATGGTCAAAAGACTAAAAAGTTTGATGAAAATTTTGACAGGAGCCCACACACGCATATAAAAATTGACGACTCATCAAAAAATATCAAGCGGATTTGATCAATCAAAATTTTGCTTTAAATCTTTTTTTGACATCAAAACGTCCTACACACTCAAATTTTGCATCAAAATTTTGACGCTTTTTTTTGAACGTGTATGGGTCCCTTAAGAAACTTAGGTGATTTTCAAATAAAAATAAATCACTCTGTCCCGATATATCTAGTAAAGTTCGTGATTTTGGCGTATCTCTTGACTGTAACTTGTCTTTCAATGCCCAAATAAATAATGTAGTAAAAACTGCTGGTTATGTTTTTTTTTTCTTTCTTTTTTAAGTACCTGGGTGACCATCCTGTTAAGAAACTTGTGATAATCTGTGTTATTACCAGGATGGACTATTGTAACTCCATCTACTACAATTTACCAAAAGTACAACTTAAGAAATTACAAAACATAAACAGAGGAGCAAGACTAATAAAAGGTGTCCCACTCCAAGAAAGGGTCACTCCTATACTAATTGATTCATACTGGCTGTCTATTTAAGCGAGAATCGAGTTTAAAATATGTACGATACCCATCAAGTTATCAGAACCGTACGTCCAAAATACTTAAGAGAATTGCTACATATTGTGCAGCCAACAAATCATGTTGACACGAAAATAGTTACAGATGGTTTCATATGATTGGAACCGATATATATATATATATATATATATATATATATATATATATATATATATATATATATATATATCTACTGAAGGCTCTGCAGAGCCTTTGAATATGTGGCCCAGAGACTATACAATAAGCTCCCACGAGACATCCGAATGATTGAAGACATTTAAGGCTTTCAAGAGGAATCTGAAGACTTTCTTATTCTGCGAGTGCTTTGAAAGTGATGATTTAACAATAAATGAGCAACACGCGATGTGAAATGTTGAATGTTTTCGAAAGAACATGATAAAATGACTGTGAAGGTCCTGCAGAGAGTAGGGTTCCCCTGCTGTATAGGACCGAAAAAAACAACCCTTACAGTAAGTCAAGTACACAGTATTCTAAAAGTTTCATTCCAGTTGTAACCAAATTGTGGAATGATCTTCCTAATCAGGCAGTTGAATCGGTGGAACTTCAGAAGTTCAAACTTGTAGTTTATATATGACAGATCTATTTCAACATTGTTACGAATATTATGATACTTTATCATCTTTATTCATTACTTCTCATATGGTTTATTTATTCCCTTTCTTCACTGGGCTATTTTTTTCTGTCGGAGCCCTTGGGCTTATGGCATCCTGCTTTTCCAGCTAGGGTTGTAACTTACCCAGTAACAACAACAACAACAACAATAATAATAATAATAATAATAATAATAATAATAATAATAATAATAAAATATGAATTTTGTCTTTACTTCTACTATCGCTACAACATTTTCAATTCTACTAAACTGTCTTTTGCTTATGTATATGATATCCACCGTTCTTCTATAAGATTACCAACACAGCTCCCGTAAGGTTTCTTCCTTTCATATCTTACTGATAATTGGTTATCTTCTCTGCGGGATTTGGGGGAATTATTTATCGTCCCTCTCGACGTGACGTATCCATGGCATTTACCAAAGTCTGGTATGCGACCCGGGTGGCTGGTAGCCTATTCTCTTTTATGGCTTCAATCCTTTCCAAATCGAGGATAATTTTCAGTGTTTTACAGAGTTTCTTGGTATCTATTGTTAACCTTGCAACATCTGCTGCCTTCACCATCTCTAATGGTGTTTCTCATCGTTCTTTTCTCTCTCCTTCTTTTCCTCTCCTTTCCCAAATGGCCTTCTACCATTTGTCTCCTCTCCTATTCTTCTTCTTGATGATTCACCACTCCGTATTTCTTCTTTAATGGCATCCAAATTGTCTTCCTTTGATTATACTCAATCTCATTTATTGAGCTCATCCTAAAGGTGATTATCTAAAGGTCAAATATAGTGCCTCTCCACTCTTCTCTCTCATCTTCTTTCCAGTCCTCATATTATTTTCATAAAACTGTGGATGACCTTTTCAATTTTGCCAATATTTTGCAGCGCGGGTTGCAACGATATCGCCTTGGAAAGACCATGTTGTTTAAACTGCAAAACCCGTGTAAAGAAATGGGGTCATTGCTTTGTTGACATAGGCTTTTCTGTATTCCATATTATTTACGTTTCATACTTCAATCTGATAAGTAATAGATACAATAACGCATAACTCTTATCTTCACCATTTGTCTCTCTATATGATTTTAATCTAAAGCGATTAGTTTGGTCAGTACAGCAACCCCACTTTTGCCTCACCTCTTGATCCTCTTTGCCTCTGTAAGGAAGTAGCTTTGCTCACTGTTGCCCATAGGTATGTAAGATTCCAGTTTCTTTTCCGTTGGCCTCAATTGGAGAATTCCTCTATCTGTCAAGCAGCCTCGTAACAGTCCTAACACATCAGCTAATTTCCCTCTACTGTAAGACTTTGGAATTCTCCTCGTGGTTCTTCATTTACGAGAGACCCATTGTACCGTCTGTGGTTAAACTCATTTCCCTTCTTTCTTTTCCTTTTTTACTGTTCTCTTCTTCGGGAATTGGATAGAAAATGCCATTCCATTGCTCCCCCAGCTGTCCTTTTGCAAGTCTGGTTCTCCGGTTCCCTTCCGATCTAATGATAATATACCTTCTGGTCAATCGGAAAATTATGAAGAGTAGAAAAGGCAAATTTCTCATCTTATAGGTCCATTAACATACCTTTGAGAGATCGGGCTTGTTTTGGTTGTTCGTCGAGCTGTACTCTCCATGAACACATGACAGTTGAAAAACTATCAAGTGCTTCATTTTGGAGTTTTCTTAGTAAGCCTCTTAAGATGTCTGTAACCGGTATTCAAAAATCTTTTTTATGTTTTATTACTTTCGAAAATACTTTTTTTAAAATCCAAATGAACCATGATGACATATACAACTAAAATATTTCCATTTGGTGAACAAATGAAAGAAAAATTAAAATAAGTATATAATGAAAAAGGAAAAAATTAGACGAGTAAACTCAGCTTTGTTTAAAAATATAAGAATATAAGAAGTTAACTACTTAAAAAGAAAGCTGGAAAATCAAGTAAAACTTCATTTCTTCTAATTGCAAAAAATATGTAGAAATATAAATATAAACCTACACATTACATGTAGGGCAAAATATCTATATTTTCTTCAAAAAGTAGATTTATTCGTCAATCTATCTTATTTATATATATATTTAACATAATTTTATATTTCTAGTTGAAAACCATTTTCCAAACACGTGCAGCTTACTAATCTTATCATCAATAACCCATAAATCTATGTATGATAATATCCTTATCTCACTCTACAGAGTATTCGGAATCAATGAATAAATCGCAGTGCTCTTATACATAACGCGTGACATGCTATGTATATCTATTTGTATTCGAACAACCTTGAACTTTCAGGTGAGGCTTCACTGCAAAAAAGTCTCCTTGAGTTTTGCTTTCGCAGACCAAACTATAAAACGGATATCTCACAAAAAAATCTCAATTTAGTAGACATGCCTAATTCATGCCTCACCCAGTCCTTGGTCGTATTCTTCCAGGAATGGTGACACATGTGACGTCATGTCGACCGGAGAATTCGATGCCAAATGCCGCTACCAGGTGGTCGACACATCGGCTAGCTACTCGATTATGTACATCTCTCATGCGGAAAAGGTCAGTGAATTGATGTGTTGAATAGCAAGACGAGAGGAAATGTCAGGATTTTCTTCAGTTGCCACAATTGCGCCGATAGGATATATTACTGATGTACATGGATTAAACTAGAATGAATATCTCGTGCAATGTAGTAACAATGCACACTTCATACTAGTTTCGAATAGTTGTTAAAAATTCTCGATATTAGAATTTCATTTATTAGACTCCAATGTCATTTATGAGTCGTTTGAATTGAAAACATACAATATAAGAAAGTAAACATGAACAGATTGATGCCATTAAACTTCTGTGATGAACTTTTTTAATCCAGAATGATTCAAATGACTAACCTTAACCGATTACTGACGTCACAACTATAAAGGTCATTGCCGTCGATTCGTCAAAAAAAAATTTAGAAGTTAATGCACTCCAAATCTTTTTGAAAAAATAATTTCCAATTAACTCATCTCGTATAAAAATAATTCTAGATTAATTTTAAATATTTCATCTATCTACCATGGCAGTTCCCCAATTTTGGGGGTTAGCCAACATCAAAAGAAACAATTTTTTTTTTATTCTCTTTCTTCCTCCTTGCCTGACGAGGGACGCAACCGAGTTTGAATGGTATTTCTAGGGTGCCACAGGCCACCCTTCCAACCATCTTCCACAACAATGAAACTTCATGGTCCGGAACCCCTACTGACGCTACCTCAGCGGTCAAGGTGACCCCAGATAGCAACAGGGTCTATCGGAACTGTGTCACAATCGCTAGCCATTCATTTCTATTCCTAGCACACTCTTTAGCTGCTCCCATATCTATCCTCCTGTCACTTATGGCAAACCTTGGACTTCCTCTAGCATTCATCACCTGCTTCAGCAGACAATCATTTTACATCCTCTCTAAATGGTCCAACTACCTCAACATAGTCATATCCATTCTAGCGGCAAATTCTGTCCGTACACCCATTCTCAGTCTTACTACTTCGTTTTTAACCCTATCCAACCTAGATACACTGTCCATACTCCTCAGACACTTCATCTCCAACACATTCAATTTCTGTTTCTTTATCACTTTTATTTCCCACAACTCTGATTCATACATCACAGTTGGTACAATCACTTTCTAATACAGAACTTTCTTTACATTCAATCCCAACCCTCTATTCTTTACCACTCCCTCCACCGCCCCCAACGATTTACATCCTTTATTCATTCTCTGACATATATCTGCATCCACTCCATCGTTTGCAGCAACAACAGAACCCAAGTACTTAAACTGGTCTACTTACTCAAGTAACTCTCCATTTAACATGGCATTCAGTCTAGTCGCACCCTCACTTCTTGTGCACCTCATAACCTTATTTTTACCCACATTCACTTGCAACTCCCCTCTCTCATATACCCTTCCAAACTCTGTTACTAATCAACACAGCTTCTCCTCCGAATCTGCAACCAATACAGTATCATCTGCAAACAGCAAATGATTCATCTCCAACTTATGATCACTCTTATCTGTCAGTTTCAATTCTCGAACAAGCAATCGAGCATTCATCTCCCTTACAGTTCCTCCTTTTCTTCTTCTTCTTTGTCTACATCTTTTCCCACTTCTATGTGGGGTCGATGTCTCTGGTCAGCTTTCTCCATCTACCTCTGTCCCACACCTCATCACCGGTTAATCCCTTTGATCGAAGGTCATCCTTGATACAGTCCACCCACCTTCGCTTTGGTCTCCCTCTCCTTCTCGTTCCCTGTACCTCCATTTCCATCACTCTCCTCCCAATATACTGTTCATCACTGCTCATGACATGACCATACCACTTCACTCTACTTTCTTGGATCTTATCTGATAGTTTTCTAACTCCTGTGGGACCCCTAATTACCTCATTCCGTATCTTATCTCTTCTTGTCACCCCACACATCCATCTCAACATTCTCATCTCTGCCACATCCATCTTCTTCTCTTGTCTTCTTTCTTACCCACGTCTCCGCTCCATACGTCATTGAACAACCATGGTGACATCACACATCCCTGTATCAGCTCCAATCTAACTGGAAACCACTCACTCACTCACTCCCTAATTATAAACTCTTCATTTCTTACCATACACTTTTCAAGCTACACTCAATAAACTTCTGTAATGCCACTAGAATTACAACACTCATGCGCATCTTCTTTACCATTGTGTAGTGGAACAATACATGCACATACCCATTCCACTGGCATCATCGACAATAGAAAACATATATTAAAAAATCTCACCAACCATTTTAGCACAGTCACACCCCCCTCCTTTAACATCTAACCCCTCACACCATCCATATCAGGCGTTTTTTTCTGCTCTTATTTCATATGGTGCTCTCCTCATTTCCTCTCGTGTATCTATCATATGTACCTCCCTATCATCCCCAACATTCATCAAATCTTTCAAGATATTCAGCCGACTTTTTTCTTACCTTATCTCCTTTCAGTAACTTACCATTTTAATCTTTCACTATCTCTTCACTCCTATTAACTTATTTCCAAAACATATCATTATCGCTATACAAACTACCCAAACCCTGACCCCACCTCCTGTCAGCCTCCCTCTTTGTCTCGACCACCTTCCATTTTACTGCCCCATTTTTCTTTCTGTATCTTTCATACTTCTCTCCATTGTTACTCTGCAACCATTCTTCAAAAGTCTTCTTTATTTCCACTTTCAGCCTCACTACTTCATTCCACAACTCACTACCCTTCCTCATATTACCCCCAACAATCCTCTTACCACACACATCACTTGCATCGGCAATAAAATTTTCTTCTACTAACTTCCACTCCTTCTCTAGATCACCAGTTCTTCTCACTTTCACGCTGTCAAGTGCCACTTCCAACCTTTCTTGATAATCACAATTTACCTCTGGGTTTTTCAACTCTTGACTCTTCACTACCTCCCTTTTACACGCCGTCCCCATTCTTTTGCTACAACTAATTTTGCTTCAACCAAAAAAGGATTAGACATACCCGTAGCCATATATGCCCCTAAAAATGCGTACATCTTTCAATCTTCCAATCATATTTCTTTTTATCAACAAATAATCCCACAATGCTCTGTCTACCACTCTTCCATTGGCCAATCTCATCCATGTTTACTTATTGATAGCTTTCTTCTTGAAAAAGCTATTACCACCAGGTCTTGTTCAACAAACATATTTAGAAGTCTCTCGCCACTATCATTTCCACCTGGTACGCCAAACTTCCCAATGACACCATCTAACTCTCCACCAACCACTCTTGCATTTAAGTCACCCAACACAGCTACATAATTTCTTTTACTCAGTCCTTCGACACGCCTAGTTAACTCATTCCAGAAATCAGTCCGCTCTTCACTTGTCTTCTAACCCGGACCACAGAAAAATAAAATCATGTCAAATAATGAAATGAAAAGTTGGGGATCAGCATTACAAATTCTTTTTCGAAGGTTCAACATAAAAGAACATATAACAAAGGGATTTGAAGAATTAATGCAATTCATAAGTTCCACAACCGTTACTCTCTCTCTCTCTCTCTCTCTCTCTCTCTCTCTCTCTCTCTCTTAGAAGAGTTTGCTCATCAGAAATATTTTCCTAATTACAAATAATTAGTCTTGAATAATGAATGCAATGTTCAGTCGTCTTTATATCATTACCTGTTCTCGATGTCTGTTGGAGCTTTTATGATAAAGCTAGAGTCTTATAGCAGCATAAATTAACGGAGCTTCTTAGAAATTGGTCAACATTTAGCAATTCTCTTTTTTGTTGGTTTAATAATAATAATAATAATAATAATAATAATAATAATAATAATAATAATAATAATAATAATAATAATATATTACTAGTAATAATAATAATAATAATAATAATAATAATAATAATAATAATAATAATAACAATAATAGTATATTACTAGTAATAATAATAATAATAATAATAATAATAATAATAATAACAATAATAATAATAAGAAGAAAAAAGGGTTCAATTATATTTCATTTTAACACCCCCCCCCACCCTAAAACAAATCTGATCAATATATTTCCAAACCATTCCTTATCACAGGATACTTACACTTTAATTCCAGGTCAGATACTTGTGTGATAAGGAGACTCATGATCCGTTGCCACCGACGCCCCAAAACAAGCACTGCAGAGGTCAAAGCATTTGGGAGGTTATGCTAAAACATGACGATTTCACTGGCAAGTATATCTAAAAATTTCCTTTATTTGTCAAAAAGCTTCCTTCTGCAAAATCAGTATACTATATTTCAAGATTCCAGCTTATGTTTTTAATCTATTTCTATCTAAACTTATATTTTTCGATAACTTGAAGTCGAACTTTTTCAGATTTCTTTTGTCCAGTATAAATCCTTCTTATCTTTTTTAACGCTTTGTACTCTAAATCTCAATTATATATCCTGATTCTCCCACCGACAATTTGTAGCTGAAGAAACTTTCCTATGTTAATGGAATACGAGAAAACAAACATTCACTAGAAATCTTAAAGACCATTGACTTATAAGACAAAGTTCCACATGAAAAGGAACGTCAATTTTATGGGTGAAGAGGTAGAATAATGGGAAAAAAATATTGATACGGACAAATAAAAAATAAATATTCACATTTACATTGACACACCGCCATGTAAGTAAAAAAATAAGACAATACTGTGCCGAGTATTAAATTTGAAATATAGAGATCCGTTTAAACTTATGAAAATCATCATGAGACTTACACGCTAAAGGACACCAATAGCATTATGCGTAAAAGAATTTGTGCTTATACACAAATAACCTATCGTCGAAACCATAATAATGTCATAAATTCAATTTAATGCGATAGCACGCAGTTCAAAATATTTGATAAATGAATGTGGATCCGAAATCGTAAGCAAAATTTGAGTTTATGAACTGCTTATGATTACTTATGTGTGTCTACTTACATGATATAGTGCGAGATATTATAAGTAGTATATATATTACAATATATAATATATATATATATATATATATATATACAGTATATATATATATATATATATATATACAGTATTATTATTATTATTATTATTTGCTAAGCTACAACCCTAGCTGGAAAAGCAAAATGCTATAAGCCCAGGGGCCCCAACAGGGAAAATAGCCCAGTAAGGAAAGGAAAGAAGGAAAAATAAAATATTTTAAGAAGAGTAACATTAAAATAAATATTTCCTATATAAACTATGAAAACTTTAACAAAACAAGAGGAAGAGAAATTAAATAGAATAGTGTGCCTGATTGTACCCTCAAGCAAGAGAACTCTAACCCAAGACAGTGGAAGACCATGGTACAGAGGCTATGGCACTACCCAAGACTAGAGAACAATGGTTTGATTTTGGAGTGTCCTTCTCCTAGAAGAGCTGCTTACCATAGCTAAATAGTCTCTTCTACCCTTACTAAGAGGAAAGTAGCCACAGAACAAATACAGTGCAGTAGTTAACCCCTTGAGCGAAGAAGAATTGTTTAGTAACCTCAGTGTTGTCAGTTGTGTGAGGACAGAGGAGAATCTGTTAAGAATAGGCCAGACTATTCGGCGTATGTGTAGGCAAAGAGAAAGAACCGTAACCAAAGAGAAGGATCCAACGTAGTACTGTCTGGCCAGTCAAAGGACCCCATAACTCTCTGGCGGTAGTATTTCAACGGGCGGCTGTATATATATATACAGTATATATATATATATATATACAGTATATATATATATATATATATATGTATATATATAAATATATATATATATATATATAATATATATATATATATATATATATACAGTATATATATATATATATATACAGTATATATATATATATATGTGTGTGTATATATACATATATGTATATGTATGTATACATAAATATGTATATATATGTATATATATATATATTTATATATATACATATATATTTATATGTATATATACATGTATATATATCTATATATATATGTATCTCTCTCTCTCTCTCTCTCTCTCTCTCTCTCTCTATATATATATATATATATATATATACATATATATATATATATATATGCAATAATCTCCCATATATAAATTGTTCAAGTGATAATGTAGATATTGATGAGAGAGAGAGAGAGAGAGAGAGAGAGAGAGAGCTTCATCAGCTGTAATTCTACATAACAAAATACTATAATCTTTAAAAACCTGGGGGTAAAAATGAATCAAAACACATACCTTAGTAAGAGGTGATGGCAAAAATGTCTCTAACTTAGGTATAAAAGCAATTTTATGATCTCGTATACAAGTATAATGTGAATTTACTTGTAATCTAACGAGAGATAATGATTCTTAATCCTTTTTTTCGTGAGCCACAAGTCTTTCATAAAATTACTTATAAATAAAAAGATAAATTTGTAAGCAAATGGAATCCATTATTTTTTCCACGGGGATTCATATAACTCGTGTTATCCTATGAAATATCTACAACTCTTTTATTTACAAATAGGAGAGCTACTCTTGGGATTAATGTTTGATTATAAAGCAATAACTGCCATCAAAGTAATTTTCTTAAGTCTTAACATCGATTTCTTCTACAGATGGGAGAAACCTTCCCCTACATGGTGCCACTGACACCACCCCTAAGTTCACTGTAGTTAAAATGACTGTGCCAGCTTTATATCTTCTTGTTGATGACAACTGTGGACGGAAGGTAAATAACAAATATTTACAAAGCGAACACGTAAATGACATATATATATATATATATATATGTGTGTGTGTATATATATACATATATATATACAGTATATATGTATATATGATATATATATATATATATATATATATTTATTGCTCATATTGCTCTTGAGGCATAGTGGCTCTATTAAGCTATTTCAATAAATGCACCAATTATTTTTAGGCAAAACTTTTCTGGATTTCTGTATCTCTTCTCGTCTTCAGGGATAGTTCTGAAGGAAAAGACAGAATTGGTTACTGTGCTCCACTTATTAAACTTATGCCAACAGTGGTTTCACCCCATAACTAACTAATGGCTTTCGTCAGGGTAGCCTATTTCTACAAGTTGCATCTATACAAAGGAAAATCACAAGAAATCTAAAGATATGCAAAAACCAGAAATGTGAAAAATTGAATATAATTTGCATAAACATAATGGATAATTGATGACAAAAGCGCTTTAGCATTTATTCAAAATTGTTTTTGACTATTCCCAAAGAGCACAAGCACACACACACACACATAATGGCAACCTTTGTCAGACTAAAAATTATAAACAAATATCTCATATTTGCCTTATTGCAGAAACAATCAGTTTAATATGAATAATTATTGTATTCCGCATGAAAAGTAATCTAATATCACACGTGTCACAAATCAACTAGTTTTAATTATACTCATTGAAGCATAATACCTAATTCAATGCATTATTGGGAACTATCAAGTAAGTTGTCTAATGATAAACTAGTTTATTGTCTTTCATAGAAATTTCACTGCTCCGCCGGCTGTTTCACTCACGAAAGAAAACAAATTATTATGTATCCTAAATAAAAGCAGTTTTGAACAAAGCAACAAACTTTTGTAATTTCACTATATGAGACAAAAAGTTGGTTAATGAAATTCAGGGTTAATTATTCGTCCAATGTGAGCCATAAACTCAACTTTCAGAAACCCGTTTCAGTTTATGAATGAAATTTTCTATATTTCGACAATAGCCAGAGGGGGAAAGCCAGTGCTACGGATTGGAAGTGTATACCAAATTGAAGGACACTATGAGGGACGTCCTGGACAGTGGTATCCCGCGGGTAGGCCTGAGAAAATACTTCAGCTCGGCCTCGGCCTTGTACAAAAAAAACGGCGTTGATTCCTATCGAGGAGTTGGACAAAGAAGATTTCCTTGGATTCCTGCCGACGCCCACGTCCTACGAAAACCTCACCAAATCTGAAGATGCTTTGGTGAAAGCCTTGACCGAAATTGCAGAGTCCGATTACCAAGGCGAGGTGAATCTGCTCTTCATACAAATGGCGAAGACGGAGGAAAATGGCACCGACTATCCTGCGGTACTTCGGGACGGCATCACCGTAACAGGGTTGCTGTACGGCGATGCTTCATTCAACAATTGGATGCCATTCCTGGCACAACAAACGAACGGTGAGAGAGAGAGAGAGAGAGAGAGAGAGAGAGAGAGAGAGAGAGAAAAATGTGAAAAATCTTAAAAAATCCTTCCAATTACTCTCTCTCTCTCTCTCTCTCTCTCTCTCTCTCTCTCTCTCTCTCGGAAACCTGTATTGTCCTGTCATGGGAAATGTTTCGCCAAAATATTGGGAAAATCATAACAGAGTTGTAGTCTTTTCAATTCAACTTAAGACATGAGTTTTGCCTCGCTATAAACCGACATTTATATACAATCACACGACATTTATATAGAATCGCAAGTTCAGAACCATTATTGAATAAAAAAGTTTATCTTTTGCCAACAGGAGATTTCTTATTCAACTCTGAATACGATCCTAAAGATGCACAGGATACTCTAATTAATCTGGCACCAGACTTCAATGAAATTACGGTATGTCAGTATATTCTTAATGAGAATAATGCAAAGAAAAACAAATTCTCATATTGAGCTACGCTTGTTAAAATTTCCTCCCGTCTTCCAGCTCCTCTACCAGCAAGTATCGTTATCAGACTCAACCATCGAAATAAACGTGTACGTAGACGAAACTGTGGGCATCAGCACCAAGTTCAGCATCATGTTCTCAGCAATCGGGGGCACGTCCGTTATTATAGACCCTGACGGGAAACAACTGGCTGACGGAGTTGTTGTTGTCGATGATGCAGCACCAGGAATATGGAGGTACGTACTCTCAAATCTTACACCTCTTGCTCGAAAGAAACACGGAGATGCTACTGTCTTGAGACTAGTCTCTCTCTCTCTCTCTCTCTCTCTCTCTCTCTCTCTCTCTGGGTAAACCAGATATAGTATTCAGCAAGGTACTCGTATGCTTAAGACAACAAATGTTAACCGCATTGTATAACGTCATAAAGGGATTTTGACAAAGGAAAAATCTATTTCTGGGGAGAGACCTGTGACGCCCGGTGAAAAAGTCCTTCTTTACACTTTTTCTGATATAAATCTTCCAAATACACCAGAGAAAGATAAAAGCATGGAATGCAGAGGTTACTACCCTCGAGCGAGCACCTCGTGAGTGTCGTGTATACATCAGGGGCGTGTGAAAACCACTATTCACAGGCTGTCTTCCATTTAGATAACTCCTTCATCAAAGGGAAGGGCCGTAACAAAGACCCCAGAAACCACACTTGGACCACGCCACTGTCACCCACACGAGCGTCCTCTAGGTCATCCTTCTGCAAGAACATATGGCTTGGCAAGGAAAGGGTGGGTCCGTACAAAAACAACCGGGAAGGGTTTCACCGGACGTCACAGGTCTCTCCCCAGAAAAAGATTTTTCCTTCGTCAAAATTCCTTTTCTGGGTCGACCTGTGACAGCCGGTGAAAATGTACCAGAGAATGCCTTCCAAGCCCAATAAAGTAATAACATAATGAGGAGAATACAATCACCATGTACGACAATAATATAATATAATAATGTAAGTAAACGTCCAATTACCAACTAGCCAAATGACATAGGGAACGTAAGGCTAAATAACTATGACGACAAGGAATCAACTGAGTGTCGAAATGCAAAAGGCATCAAACCTTACATGTCTAAGCATATCTAAACATTAAAGGAATGGTAACTACAATAACAGTTAAACCATAGGAATTAAACATGGCAAATATCATAGGGCTAACGAACTACCCAGGAGAGTGGCGACGTGGTGTGAGTGGCGGGTAGGAGGGAGAAGAGAAGAGATGGAAGAAAGGAAGAAGAAGAGATTAATGGGGAGAGATAAGGCTCCCCGCTGCCATCGTCGGGTATTTAAGGGCCTGTAAGATCTTTAGATAGTGGCGTTTGACAACCATAGGGGATTTCCAACCCGTATATTTTTTAAAATCATCAAAGTCCTTGTTCTGGAAGTAATTGATGGAGGTATCTACTGACCGTATATCATGAGCCTGGGGAAATGATTCCGGATTAGTATGTTTAATGAAGTAGAGGATTTGTTGCCTGATACCATGAATGGAAATAGTACCTCCTTGTTCCCTGATAACCAAGGGGCCAGACGAGCGGGTGGCAGTTCTAGCTAAAAAGGCCTTGAGAGTAGTGACTGGACACAGAGAAAGGATCCTGGGGAAGAAGAATAATCTTACGAGGGGAGCACCTATTTTGCGGATCCTCATTTTTAGATAGGAAAGCTCTGTCTGGAGAAAGGAGTACTTCGGCTGAAGGGAGGAAATCTATGTTTTCCGGGTTTTGTGAGAGAGCTGCTAGTTCTGATATTCCATCACCTGAGGCCAAAGCCGTTAGAAATAAAGTCTTCCTAAGAAGAGTGATATAAGAGCAGGATTCATTGTCCGTGTCCGTCGCAAGTTTGAGGACACCGTTCAGAGACCAAGAGTCCTTTTGTGGCCGAACCGAAGGTCGAAGCCTAGCACATGTTTTTGGAATAGATGAGAGATATAAATCAGCTAGGTTAATGTTAAACCCAACAAGGAAGATCTTCTTGAAAGCTGACTTGATGGTGGTTAAAGTGGTATCTGTTAGGCCTTTGTCAAATAGGAACCTCAAGAAAGAGATGGCTAAATTCGGAGACATACGAGTATGGTCTGAACTCTTAGGAAATCTGCTAGTTGTTAACGGCCGAATCATATTGGCGAATTGTCGAGTCCCTTTTGTCTGATTCGATGAAGAGAACGTTTTCCGGGTCAATGTTCGCGTCTCTACGAGCTGCAAACTTCATGTAGTCCACAAAGTTAGAGTTTTGGCTATCCTTGAGTAACCTGACCCAGTGAGTTTGGATTACTTGGGTCAGTTTGGGGAATGGGATCCAGAAGGGACGGGGTTTCAACTCGAGGAGGAGAGGAAACCAACTATTCTTGGCCAGTGAGGTGGTACTAAAGCCACTGCCCCCCGGAAGGAGCGTAGTTTATGTAAAATTTTCATTAGAAGATTCACTGGGGGAATAGGTAAATCTTCTTCTAATGGTTCTAATCCAGGGTTAATGCGTCCATGGCATAAGCCTGAGGGGCCAGGGTTGGGGTCACATAACAAGGAAGTTTGTGATTCATCTGAGTTGCGAATAGATCTACCTGGAGGCCCGGAACCAGCCTGAGTATCCACTGGAATGAAATTATGTCTAGAGACCATTCTGACTCCAGTGGTTTCGTCCTGGATAGTGAGTCCGCTCTCACATTCTTGACTCCCGCTAGGTGAGTTGTTGACAGGAACCAGTTTTTTTCTGTTGCCCAGACGAAGATAGTGACCAGGATCTGATTCAGGTTGGGTGACTTGGATCCTCCTCTGTTGACGCAGTGTACTACGTCTGTGCTGTCTGACACTACTCTGATGTGGGTCGACCCCGGAGGAGAGAGTCTCTTCAGGGTCAAGAACACTGCCATGGCTTCGAGAACATTGATATGGGACTGTTTCATGGCGGGTGACCAAGAGCCCTGAAACATCTGATGTTCGGAGTAATCCCCCCATCCACTTAGAGACGCGGCTGTATGGAATGTCCCTTGTGGAGGTGGGAATTGTAGAGGAACCGATTTGAGGAGGTTCTTCGGTTCGGACCATGGGCGTAGTCTTATTTTCAAGACAGAGGGGATCTTCGAGACCTTGTCTCTTAAAGGTACTGTAGCTCTCTTTCCCCAAACTCGATTGATGTCTTTGAGTTTGGCTTTTAATAGGAGATCTGTTACTGAAGTGAATTGGAGAAGGCCGAGGATTCTTTCTAAGGCTCTTCTGGACACCTGTTTGTGTTTGAGAAAATTCTTGATCTTGGAAGCTATTCCTCCTACCTTTTTGGAAGGGAGAGATAACGTGTGCTTCGATAGGTCCCACTGATTGCCTAACCATTCTAAGTGGTCTGATGGTTACAGGCGGGACTTTTGGAGATTGACCCGAAATCACAGGTTGTCGAGAAATCGAAGTACTTCCTTCGTAGCTCTGTTGCCTTCTATGGCCGACCGGGCCCAAATGAGCCAACCGTCCAGATAAGCAATGATCTGTATCCCTTGGTTCCTGAGTTGTTCTAACACTGTCTCTCCCAGTTTCGTGAATATCCTGGGATCAATGTTGAGGCCGAAGGGCATGACTTGAACGCAAAGGCTTTCCTGCCTAGGCGGAAACCCAGATAAGGAGAGAAGTTTCGAGCTATAGGCACATGATAATAGTCATCGGTAAGGTCGACCGAGGTGGTGACGGCCCCAAGGGGAAGTAAGGTCCGTACCTGAGAGATAGTCAACATCCGAAACTTGTCGCAGAGAATGTAAGAGTTTAGCTTTGACAAGTCCAGGTCCACTCTCAATGCCGACAAGCCTTTCTTCGGAATTGTGAACAGGCGGCCTTGGAACTTCAGTGATCGAACCCGTTTGATTGCTTTCTTCTTGAGTAACTCTGTGGTGTACTCTTTCAGGATGGGAGTGGATTTCTGGGAGAAGGTCACTGGTGGAGGAGGAGAACCTTGTGTCCATTTCCACCTCAAACCTTTAGAGATTATGCTATGAGCCCACGGACCGAAGGTCCAATGGTCTCGAAAGTGGTAAAGTCTCCCCCCTACCGGGACCACCTCGTTGTGAGGGAGTGAATCTAGGTCCTTTCCTTCCCCGAGCCCCCTTTTTTCTAGGTCCGCCTCGATGGCGGAACTGTCTTCTACTCCTGTTGCTTCCTCTCTGATGTCCACGAAAGGAACCTGAGGGTTCGGAGCTAGGGCTGTATGCAGGCGAGGTCATCCAAACGGGGTTGGGCTGTGTACCTGGGGAATCAGTGAGGTAGACCACCTGATGAGGGGGATTCGGATGTAGAGACGTCGAATCAGAGGAAGACTGTGATGACGAGTGGGTAACTGACGATTGATGGCAGTGACCCCGGTTCGTTTTGTAGGGGGTAAATCTCTGCTTCTTCTTGAAGAAAGCTTGCTTTTGGTCTTCAACCTTCTTTTTGGCAGTGAGGCCCCGCCTCACCTGCAATTTTGGTTTGCTCTCGTATCATCTTGTAGAACCTTGTTCACCTCCTCCTGAGGGAAGAGGGTTTTACCCCAGCAGGAGGAAGCTATCAGCCTGTTCGGTTCATGTCTGATAGAGGCCTCAGACAGAACGTATTTCCTACAACTAACCCAGTCAGACCACAAAGCGTGTAGGTCGATTTGGTAGGACAGAGATAGGTTCTTCGTGAATATCAGAAACAAGGTCTCAGTGGGATAAATCGAGGCTAGGGACTCCCCGAGGTGGGGTCCGTCTCTTTAAGAGCCGACATGGCAGAACCTTCTTTGACATCTTGAATAGTAAGACCTGTCCATTTATCCGTAATAGGCCAGGTAATAATGAGAGCAGTTGTAGATATGGCGTATGCCCCATTGTGTGGGGTGAGCTTGGAATTAGCGTACCACCAGACCGACAACATCCTGGCCCAGACAGTTTGGGCCTGCTCTTTAGGAAATATTACCGTTACCTTCGGTACCTTGTCTAACCTAACCAAGCCATGCTCTTTCAAATGAACGAATCCGTTGAATGGGAATTCTAGTCCCGGAGGGTAAATTCTAGGGCCTCTAGAGGGCGGACGCCTATGCCATCCAGAGTTATGGTACCATCTATATATGGGACATGTAAGGCAAATTTCTATGGGTTCTTTTTATCGAAGGAGGCTACTTCGATGCGTCTGGGGCTGTAGGGGGAGACATCCGCGTTCCTGAACGGATCAGATTCGCCACCATATCTTTGAGCTCCGTCATAGCTCCTTGGCTTGCCCTAGAATGTGTTGTATCTGCTCTTTAACCCTATCCCTGATCAGGTCGGCGGGGAATGAGGGATCCTGAGCACGACCCGCTGTCGAAGCCCTGGACTTATCGGACTTCGTCTTTTAGCAGTCACGGTTTTATGCAAGGTAATATGAACATCAGGATCCTTTGAGGGTCCTAGGTTGGTATCGCAGATAATGGCAAAGCTGAAGGCTCAAAACTCATCACCACCTACCTGCCCGTCCATGGGGTCGACGTCCAACCCTAGAGAGGACACGCCGAGGAGATAGGGTCCGCCAGATGGATCATTCCTTCCAAATCTTGACACCCAAGGGCGGAGAGCCGCTCTTGCAGCCCGGAGAGATTCATCATCATCCTGAAAGAAGTGAGGGGATTAGTGATGTAGGAGAAGACCATTCTCCTCAATAAGCGATGTATACATAAATCAAGAACAAATTAAATCATCGCCAAAGGATACCAAAAAGAAACAAATTAGAACCAACTTACATCATCGTTCAGGAGTAGGGAGAACAGCTCGTAGCAGAGCGTGCATGACTCCGGGAACCATACCATGTAGGCGGACCTTCTGTAAAAGAAAGGAGACATAAGTCTGGATGTTCCTTGAAACTCTG
The DNA here is from genome assembly GCF_036898095.1 of Palaemon carinicauda. NCBI lineage: Eukaryota > Metazoa > Arthropoda > Malacostraca > Decapoda > Palaemonidae > Palaemon > Palaemon carinicauda. The sequence continues at coordinate 256,769,021 of NC_090725.1, read as the reverse complement.
GTTAGTGATCCTATTCACAGGCTGGGATCCACTAAATTATCTATAAACAATAATACATATGTTTATGTATATATTTGTACATGTATATAATACATATGTCTATATTTATGCATATATTTAATTATATATATGTATATATATGGATAAATATCCATACAACATCGTGTTCAAATAGAAATAAATTTCTACTCCGTACTTGGGATCGAACACTAGCCCCTTCTAATGAAAAAGCCAGGTCGAAACCAACCATGCCATGAGAGGCCATTTTACTGTTCCTTGAGACTCTGGTCAGTGAACAGATGAATCAAAAGAAATAAATAACATTAATTATGTGTGACTAATATGGTTTTCAAAATTGTTAGCTAGAGCTACAAATTAATATACTAAAATCCAGTAACCACGTAACATGTAACTATAAACCTCATCGGTAAAATAATGTTAACCCCGGTTCTGAACGTCTGAGTGATCTCTGTTGACACTGGAGATCCGGTGACAAAGGTCCGTCATAGTGAAAACGTGAACATCAGCGGTAAGATAATATTAACCTCAATGCTGAACGTCTGTGTGATCTCCGGTGAAGCCGGAGATTCGATGAAAAAGGACCGTAACAACGAAATTGTGATTAATCATGAAAAAAGGTTCGTGTGCATAAGGCCGAAGCCGGAGTCTGAGTGCCGGATTTCACCGTTGCACTCCAAATATCTGACTAGTTCCCAACCCAATGAGTATCCATTATAGCGGAGTATATCTCAAGGCGGTGATTAATCATGAAAATAGGTTCGTGTTCGTGTGCATAAGGCCAAAGCCGGAGTCTGAGTGCCGGGTTTCACCGTTGCACTCCAAATATCTGTCTAGTTCTCACCCAATGAGTATCCATTATAGCGGAGTATAACTCAAGGCGGAGCTACGGGTGGCGGCATAAAGCGATCCCAAAATAATGACTCATACACTAACGGAACCTATTAATAGTGCTAGCTATATTAACAGTAACCACATCAATAAAACGTAAATATCATCAAACGTAATATCATAAACCCGTAGAAGAAGAGGGGGACGGGATAACTCGTGATCGTATAACACGGAAAACGGGAAATCCACCTCTCCTTACTCGAGCTTAAGACAGAAAAGGAGAGAAAGGGTAACTCGTAACTGTAGTAACAGAAAACGAGCACTCCATGCTCACACTCTCATGGTTACATTATAAAGAACCAAAATCACACAATAATATGAAAAGAATAATGCTAAAATTGTAATAACCAAGAACAAAGAATAACGACAACGTAACAAATAGAAATAAAGATATAGTCTAAAATGAGCACCTTCCTGAGGCGTGTACATAAACTATAACAAAGGCCAGAACGTTATTCTTCGTTCGTCCAAATTGGACTTGCTAGCAAAAAAATACCAGAGTAAAAACAATAATAAAATAATGAAAATAAAAATGGTCATAAAACGTAAGTGATATAACCTAGATGACAGAGTACCAGATGGGCAATATTAACTTGAAAAACTACCGAAGCGAACAAAACCAAAATGGCTGCCATCACCGAAGAAGGCCAAGCCGCTTCCAAAATTAAAATCCACATTACTGGAAAGAGAACAAATGCTCGGTACTGAAAAAAAAACTGTCAAAACAAACTATGGTACTTAACATTGGTAAAGGTGAAGTAGCAGCGTCAGTCATGTTGAATTAACGACAATCACTAGAAAAAACACCGAGCACAAAAAAATTACGACTTTGCGGGCAAGTCCAAAACAGAAGGATGACCTAGAGGGCGCTCGTGTGGGTGACGGTGGCGTGGTCCAAGTGTGGTTTCTGGGGTCTTTGTTACGGCCCTTCCCTTTGATGAAGGAGTTATCTAAATGGAAGACAGCCTGTGAATAGTGGTTTACACACGCCCCTGATGTATACACGACACTCACGAGGTGCTCGCGCGAGGGTAGTAACCTCTGCATTCCATGCTTTTATCTTTCTCTGGTATATTTCGAAGATTTATATCAGAAAAAGTGTAAAGAAGGACCTTTACACCGGCCGTCACAGGTCGACCCAGAAATACAACATTGACTTCCGAATGCCAAAACGGGGAAAAAATATCTCCTTATTTCATACTTCACCAAACGTAGACGAGGAAACTACCTCGGTATCAGGGTGCCATTTTTTCCTGTTGTGACAAAATATTTTCCTTAATTCAAACCAAGTTATTCAGTCACTTGTATTACCTTTTTTTCCAAACAGCATAACTTTAGACAACGCAAATAAAGGCACCGCGGAAGTTAAAGTGACCTCGAATCCACGGTCAGGTGTCGAGCAGGTTGAAGTTGTCACTTGGACGTCCGCCTCAAACAGGGGTGAAGTTGACCTCGACACCGAGGGACTTGCATTCTTCGTGTCCGTGACTCAGGGAAATAAACCAGTCACAAACCTCGAGGTAGAAGTGACTGTGTATCCTGCTGAAGGGGGATCTCAGGCCCTTCATGTCACCTTGAAAGATGACGGCAGAGGAGGTAAGTCATGGTGTTCTCCAAGTCGTTCATCTATAGTGCTAACTAGAAAAGTGATACCTTAAAATAATTGATGCCACAAGTACTTTTATATTCATATATATATATATATATATATATATATATATATATATATATATATATATATATATATATACACGCATATTATATATATTTACACACACACACACACACACACACA
>NC_090725.1:256751317-256758817 GCF_036898095.1 Palaemon carinicauda | reverse complement strand
ACTTGGTGGTTGTTGCCTTAGACGGACTCCAAAGGGTAAGTTGAAATACTATAATGATTATTATATGAAAGATATATCTATATTTTCACAGAATATTGTAAATTCTCATTTAGGATGGACGATTGCTCCCTCAAAATGGAGGAAAATTTTGAACAGAAAATGTATTTAATGTTTAATTCCCTTGATTAATGCATTTCAATGTATTGTAATCTTTCAGGGACCACCTAGTTCCCTCTTGGGAGTTACTGTATCAGCTGGGGAGTCATACACTACCACACAAGCGACAACAACCACACTGTCTTCTAGCTCTCCAGATACTACAAGCCAAACTTCAAGCTCAACAAACACTGTTTCCACAAAAACAACAATCAAAACTTCAACCCCACCAGATACTTCTATTTCAACAACCGTGACCCAAACTTCAACCCCACCAGATACTTCTATTTCAACAACCGTGACCCAAACTTCAACCCCTCCAGATACTTCTATTTCAACAACCGTGACCCAAACTTCAACCCCTCCAGATACTTCTATTTCAACAACCGTAACCCAAACTTCAACCCCACCAGATACTTCTATTTCAACAACCGTGACCCAAACTTCAACCCCACCAGATACTTCTATTTCAACAACCGTGACCCAAACTTCAACCCCTCCAGATACTTCTATTTCAACAACCGTGACCCAAACTTCAACCCCACCAGATACTTCTATTTCAACAACCGTGACCCAAACTTCAACACCACCAGATACTTCTATTTCAACAACAATGACCCAATCTTCAAGTACATTCGACGTCACTACTCCATCAATGACCCAAACTTCAACCTCACCAGATACTTCTATTTCAACAACAATGACCCAAATCTCCACCACATCAGATGTCACTACTCCACCTTCAACGGATACTTCAACACAAAAACCGGCTACTCAATCCACAAGTACGGGAGAGTCTTCTGCAACCGAAACTACAAGTACATATTTCTCAGGTACAGCTCGGGGCTCTTACTGTATTATACAAATGAACAAAATAAGACTACAGGTATTCATCTTTGGGAAACAGATTGAATCGGTTACAGTATTACTTAGATGAGGCTATTTTGTTTCTAAAAGACGTAATACTTTCTGCAGATTTCCTCCCATACAATTTTAATCTAGATTAATTCTACTTTATAAGTTTTTTTTCATTTCTCCGTTGTTCTCCTGGCTGCTTTGGGCTGTGTTGTAAATAACTTCTCTCCTCTAATCATCGACTTTATGGCATTATGAACAAAAACCAACAACCATAAAAACTGAGCAAAGTTTAAGTTCTACGCTTGTTTCAATTTAAAGTTCAAATTCTAGTCCAAACAACACAAAGACAAGAACACCGTGGCAGTGATGTGGAACTTTTGACCCACCATTCTTAAGTCCGTTAATAGCTCATAGTCTACTGGTTCACCTCACAGTAAATTGGAACCGGCATCTATTTTAGTAAAGTAAATGTCATGGAATTAACCTCATCTCTTGAGACTTGCTGGGAAACTGGGAGGATGTACTATTCTGGGGAAAAAGATTAAAGCATAATCTCATATATATATATATATATATATATATATATATATATATATATAATATATACACACATATATATATATATATATATATATATATATATGTATATATATACAAGTAATTTCCCTTAAGAGAGGTATGGTTCCAGAGAAAGACCACCCATCAGTTACTGCCACAGTTATTCTTTAGCATGGATGAGCAGGGCCCTCGGTGTAATAAAAACTTCCACAGCATCTTCAAACATCTATACAGTGCATCGAACCGCAGCATATACTGTCCCAATCACCTCTCTCCTCTAAACCTTTTTGTGCTTCTCTCATATCTAAGCTCTTTCTCTCCCATGTCTTTACATCATCTATCCAACAACCTCTATTTCTTCTTTTTCTCCTACCAGCTAGCACTTATGAATTATAATCGCTTTTAAATAATCTATTGTTGTCCATTCTTTCTACATACCCAAACCACCTCAAGTATTCTGATCTCTCCTTTGATTTAATACTTACATTTTCATCAGTTCTTTATACCTTCACATTTCCCACCGTATCATTTCTTCTTACACCACATACACCACACAAATAGTACTTCTAAGCACCTTCAATCTTACTTTCTCATACTCATTTAACATCCATATTTCATTCTCATAAAGGTGAGTTGCTTCGAATATACCAATATTTTGTATACATCAAGCTATCTTTCTTGCTTCTTGCATTTTGTGAATTCTTCTTCTGGTCTCTTGACACCATTATATTTATTCAAAAATATTTTTAAAAAATCAACTACTTCCAATATTTAACTATCCTCACTATCATACATTACTCCATCTCTAAAGTTTACACTTACCCTCATTACTTTACTGTTAATAGAATCTACTGTCAAATTTCTCCTCTTGTAAATGCTATAAAATTCCTTCTGCAGTTCCTCTTCATTGCTCCAAAAGAACACAACATTACTTGCAAACGTCAAACATTCTACGTCTGATTCAAAATTAATCAAACTATACCACATATCTCAGTGCAGCATTAACAGTCTTTTTACTGACCTCTAGTATTACTACAACCAACATATGTTGAACAGCTTGAAAAAATAACACTCCCTCGTCTCAGATACACTTTACACTAAACTTGTCCCTCTCTTACCTACACACTTTACACGAAGATATTTAACAGCTCTCACCCATCTTGTTATGTACTTTTAATGCCATTTTACACTCTCTCTATCAGTTCTACTATCATTTTCTTTCTAATTCACATAGCTGTTTCAAAACAAAACTCTTAATCCATGTTTATGCTTTGTCAAAATATCATATATAATGAAGCTCTGCAGTTCATTACTCTAACATCACCTTACATAGAGAAACACCAATTTCGAAAAATTCAAAGGGCATTGTTGATATAATCACTGACTTTTGTTACAGTTGTTAGTGAACTTTGGAGGGTCACATACAAGGTGGTTATGGGCATGGAACTGAATTTCATTCAAAAAGACTTTTTGATAATGGGAAGGGTAAAGCCTAAGTCTTGTTACCCAGTTAAAATAAATGTATACATTAAAACTAATCCCATCCCCTAATAAGAGGTAGCTTCAAAGAAAAAAAGATAGTAATTGTACCACACATTCTTTAGCATATGAAAAGAGAATGAATCCCTATGCAGTATTTTAAAGACGCCAACTCACAAACACTGGATATCGGAGCCTTCCACAAAGAATTATACAATTTTTCCTCAACATGTCTTTTACTCTATAGACGACGAACAATCTCAAGATCCTCCTAACCCATTTGCATATTCTAAAGTTTTCACCACTTTTACATAACTCCATATTTGCACATACTTCACAAACAATTCAGCTAAAATTCTTCAGACTTTTATTTTTATTCTCACACTCTACTATAATTAATTAATTTTTTATCGGTGTACTGTTTGTGTATTCCACTACGAGTTCATGTGAGGTAAATATGTACTTTTAGAACCCATTAATCAAATTATTTTCTTAAAATCTTTCGAAGATTCCTTCATCCGTTTAAAAGAAGTCAGATTACGTTAATATTCGGTTATCATCCTTATTTCAGACATATATTTCTTCTCTTTTTCCCTCTTTGCGTGCCACACATACTCGTTTTCGAAATTTCTTTAAAATCTCCCTCTATTCTTCAAAATAACATAAATTGTTACCGTCTCCTTCCGTGATGTATGCTACACAAATAATTTTACAACTATATTTCTTCTGCTTCCAGTTTTTCTTTTTCATCTTTTCCAACATCTATAAAACAAAATACACAAAAAGGATTTTTTCAGCCTTAGTCTTTGTATACTGTAAATTTAAATTTATATTTTATATGGAATTTATTTCATAAATGCTTCCTATGCTTCAATAAGCCCCTAATTCAACTCCATTGGATGCTACCTTACAACATGAATTGGATGTTGATTTGCTGCCATAGCAACAAATAGAATTAATTCACCTATTTAATCTACTTTTTGTAATCTATAAAATATGCTTAAGGATCATTTTGCATTTCAACTCCTTTCTCTGACAGCAGTATCAGGAAAAATGTATAAATTTTTCCATGGACTTAAAACACCTTAACTAATTATTCCCTTGAACCTTTCTCTACTCCTAACTTAAATCTCCTTTTCTATGGATCTAAGGTGCCAGTTTTCTTATGGATAGTCGCAAACATATGTCTTTCATGTATGTGACCATCAAAATTATTTACTCTACTCCCCCGTCACCGACCGAAATAATCACAACCATGATTCGGTCCTCCCCTTCAGCTATACCTACTTTCAATGACTTCCAGATTTTGTTAGTCTCTTTCTCCTGATTAGCTTATAAGTGACCTCTCTAATGAGACAGAAACAATTCTTTGCTCCTCTCTTTTATCTTCAAAGTTCTCTCTCATATATTATCTCCATTGTCACAGATCCTTTATCCTCTATTGGCAAAGGATTTCTCTTTAACTAACAATTCAAGTATCATCAATTCCGTAACTTCTTCAAATCTATGCATAAACTATAGATTAGCCACTTAGTTTACTATAATAAATGCATTCTTAAAAAGTATCAAAACTAATTAAGAAGATATTCTCTTTCACTCAAATATTTCGCTTTAATTGTATATGCATTCCTAGTGATACAGTTGGCTTCATGAATTTCGGTAGTTTCATGGCAAGCTAAGGTGAAATATGACAGGTCTACAATGAAATGGTAAAATCCCTGTGCAATAAAAAAAAAACTCCTGTTGAATTGTAGTGTTAAGGATGGTAATATTACTGAATGAATATTGTTTGATAGGCAATGTATCTGAAGTACCATAACCCTATAATTATCGGAATAAAAATATCCTTGGCACCGTCCAATCTCTACATTGTGCGGTTCCCAAATGTCACTCTGGCCAGCATTGATGTGGACCGAAATTCTTAGGACAACTGTACATAATCAATATTATAGTCAGCACCCGCGTATTTTGTCTTAACTCAACTTGCGACACTCATTCTTTTTTATATATATTTAAACGCATGTTAACAGTTAGGTTTATTTGGTTTCTATATTGATCTAGGACTCTTTTACGTACATTGTCTTCTTGAGTGATGACTAGACCAAGTACTTCTAATCATTTCCTTGATGCCCATACATAGCCCCACAAACCTATTCTTCCATTCCTTTCCCCATAACCAAGAAGGTCAAGCACTCTGTCCCTTACCACCTTTTCATTCATATCACACATTATCGATCTCTCTGCACAATCACTGTCTACCTAAACTCCTAAACAAATGTAATGTTACCAGTTTACCGTTTGCTAATTCCATGCCATCTCCTGCAAATTCTAAGCCAATATTCACCTTTTCTCTCTCTCTAATAATGTCAAACATACTTTCAGCATTGTTTAACAATTGCACATTCCCCATTGGCCTTCGAAAACTTTCAGAACTGATGCCAATCAGAGTTCAAGATCCGCAGATAAAATTTATTAAACTTTGTTATTATTTTAATCTAACGCACATTATCTTAACAGAAACCACTACATCACAGCAGCCAACCGAACCACCACCTGGTAAGTGCCATTACATTATTTCTAAACTAAATAATTCGAAATCTATGAGATAGATTTGAGAACTAAAGGCTAACGAGTAAACAAGTAGTGACGATAGCATTAGTTACAAACTGTACTTTGGTCCACTGATAAAAGCTCAAATTACTCCCCCTTCATGAAAGAGTTCGCTGTTTATATAGAACAGGAGCCACCCACTATGATGGAACCAATGTCTGGACATAAGACAACTCTTTTATCTGTGTAGTTAATGGTACTTGTGACAGGACAGTGAATTTTTCGTTCAGAGAAGCCCCCAAAACGTTTAGAACTTTTAACTTTTTAAAGTAATTCTTTCCTTTCTTCAAGCTTTTATTAAGTTATGACATAGGTTTTGGTTTCATCAGCCTTTGACCAACTAATAAGACGACTACAGTACAGTTTTGTAAAATATGGAATAACTTAGTGGTAAAATGCAGGCATCTGAGATATTCTTTCCCTAGCTACACTATTGTAAAAACAGATATGAATATTTATTGATGAGGAACCAAACCTATTTCATTTTATCTTGACGAAAATATTAGGTCTGTTACAAAATTTCTCAATAAAATTTGCATTCCATTTTGTGGAGATGATATAAAAACTAATGATTCAATTATGATTATAGGTACTAATTTACAGTTTTCTACTTTTTGAAAAGGTTTCGTAGGGTCAACAGGATTCTGGATCATGATAGGCGGCCTAAGCCTGCTTGGGCTGCTCATCATAATCGTACCAGCAGTCTACTGCTTCCTCAAGAGAAGAAGAGCGAGTATGGAACCTTCGAAACCACAGATGCTCACCCCACAGAATAAGAGGAAAAAGAAGATGGGCAAGTTGAGATTGGGAGACACAAGTCTTTATGACAACGTTCAAATTTCCGACGCCAGAGGTAATGATGTCGAAAAAGGTGTAGCAAGTCCTTCTCCAGTTGAGGGTGGTATCAACAACCATGGTTTTGAAGTTGAAGGGGACACGGAGGAAAATGTACAAAGAAGCTACAATGATTCGTCTGATGAAGACATGATCACGAGTTTGTAGTGTGTAGCGATGTCCAATTGGTGGGTAGAAATTACAGGAAATCAAAAAATTTGAAGAACATATGTACCATACCATAAAAATGACGGTAATATACGAGGGGACAGAGACAGCAAGTCCTGACACCAGAGGTGTCACGTACCATCCTAAGGCTCAGAGGACATCTTCATTCGCCCTAATTAAGTAAAAGGGGCAGTGATAAGAGACTCTGGCACATGACATGAAGGCAACAAGTTTAAACGTGGAATTCTTGAACATGAATATAGTTGTTACACAAAATAAATCCATATTTGTATTCATGTTCATTTCATTAAAATTATAATAAATATGAGACCAACACGAACCACGGTGTAAAAATAATTATCATACGCAGGTGAAACATTTTAGTTGTAAAATATAAAATTTAGGCTGAACACTGACAAAAATAAATGACATGGGTAAGTTATATACCGATATCAAAAATTAAAACTATCTCTCTCTCTCTCTCTCTCTCTCTCTCTCTCTCTCTCTCTCTCTCTCTCTCTCTCTCTCTCTCTCTCTCTCTCTCTCATGATATCGTTGGGTAAAAAATTTGGAGACTAGGTTGGATCAGTTTTATTCAATTAACAATAGAGTGTTTCGATGCATTCACAACAACTTTAAATAAAGATAAGGCCAAACGAAAACAAGTCAACCATATAAAGACTGCATCACCAAAAGCTAAATTAATTGTACAAATCAAGTAAAGTCGTATTTCAGATACAGCAAAGAACACAATCATAATAAGATTGCAGTTTCAAAACATAATGTTTACTTGGAAGTACAGTCAAACTGTTCAACTGATGTAGAATCAATTATTCG
>NC_090725.1:256738817-256746317 GCF_036898095.1 Palaemon carinicauda | reverse complement strand
TCCTTCCGGCAGCTTCCTGCTGTATATTTCTGCAAGTGATATTACAAGAGAATTACCGTTACGTATCCTCTCCTCTCATGGTACTACGGTTCGTCACTAATGACGCCATTCCTTTCAATGGCAAAGTCCTACTTTGTGCGTAGTTTTTTCGAGTGCGCTTATTTCAGATTTTTTGGAGTATTTCCACGCATGATTGCTTCCTCTTCACACCCAAGGCCAATATAGATTGTCGTAGCTCTTCTTCACAACTAAAGGAATCCATGCGTTTATATACATTTATGAAAAAATTGTTAAATTCAGGTAAAGTGGTCTGCAATGGACCACTGGCTACTGAAGTTACTTTTATTAGATTTATGGCACTTGATCTGAAGGTATATAAACGCTCAGGTCGCTTCAGCTGTGAGAAGCGGCTGTAATGGATTTGGTTTGGCTGTATCCGAACTATTTTTGTTTTGCAATGACGTCATAACACCAATAGCCAATGATGAAAATACCAATACTAAAATATAGTGACAAAAACATAAAAACTACACATATCAATGAAAAAAACAGTCGAAATGCACGTATAAATACGGAAATGATAAATAGCCCCTAAAATTTTGTCAAACTACAATTATAAACGAACGATGAAAACACCCGAAAACTGAATAACTAAAAGTCTCACATTTAGGTCTACAATCGATATTCAAAAAAGTTTTGAGGTAAATATGGCGTCTTTAACTTTTCTTTATTGCATTGGAGAAGAAGCATATACCCATCAAAAAGAGAGATGGTTCTCTTATAACAACAGAAGATGGAGAAAGGCAATGTGGGATGGAACATTTTAGAGAGGTCATGAATAGGAGATATGAAGGCAATAAGCCGATTGATATACCTGAAGCTGAGGAAGCTATCATTAAAAACTCAAGAGATGAAAAGTCCCTAAATACGATGGAATAACTGCTGAGATGATATTGGCTGAAAGTGAAGCGACTCCCAGAATATTTACAAGATTATTTTTTTGACTGTGGCATTAAGAGGCAAAACCTGATGGATATGAGGTAGTAGTGTTGGTGGAAAAAAAAGGAGCTCTGATTGATGGTAATAATTACAGAGGTATCACACTTACGTCAGTTGTCATGAACATATGTAGAATAATTATTCTAGAGAGGCTAGAGAGAAAGATTGATGAAAAGCTGAGAGATAAACAAACAGGATTTAGAAAAGGTATAAGTTGTACTGACCAAATTTTCATTTTGAGACACGTTGTACAGAATTGCATAAAATATAGAAATCCAATTTTGGTCGTATTTGTGGATTGTGAAAAAGCATTTGATAGTGTGTATCGCCCAATTTTGTGGAGAGTCCTGCGTTATTACAAAGTCTTTCAAAGGCATAGCAAGTGCAAAGTTAATGTTCGAGGAGTCCTATCAGATGGATTTTCAGTGAACAGAGGAATACTCCAAGGGAATGCGTTGTCACCTATGTTGTAATTCACAAAACAGTTGGGAATGGTGGAGAAAGATTGGACTGGATTGGTAATAGGAAATTAACTGACCTAGAGTATACTGGTGATGCTGTCCTTATTAACAGAACACCACAGGATTTGGAATGCTTGCTTACCAGAATGCATGAAACATACCATGAAGTTAGGGTCAAGATAAATAACAGAAATACAGAGATGATGAGAAAGGAATACGAAATGGAAGATAAAATATCATTGGAAGGAGAAAGGATTAATGATGAGGAATCATTTAAATATTTAGGAACAATGATCTCTAATACAGGGTCTTTAGAATTGGAGTTTAATGAAATTGAGAATAGCAATGAGTGAGGACTATGAAGCGTGAAGTAGGAGATGATGAATGGAGAAGCATTGTTTTAAAAACTCAAGATAGAGACGACTGCCGCAATCTAACCGAGGCCCTTTGCGTTAATAGGGGTAAGAGGAGACGGTGATGATGATTAGATTTTCAAGCACTAAATAAGTACTTTTAATTTAATATAATATATCAACTTAAGACCAGTTTCATTATTATTTTCAAGTCTTATTTTAAAACTCGGTAGTGCACACAAATTTATCTAATAGGCAACATGACTTGAAAGACAGTTAATTTTCTCTTGTATCAAATAATACTAAAGAAAGAAAACAATAAAATATTAAAGTAAAAAGGAATTTCTAAAGGCTGTTAAATGCGCTAGAATATATCTTATACTACAATAAAGCATTCAAAAATAAAACGAGCATAAAAATAGACAGTAATGAAAAAAGCAAAAATAAATCTTTAACTCAGTATGTATGCGAAGTTTTAAGATTTTCTAAAACTCCTGTAACAAAGGGCTGTTAACACAATGCGCAAGACATTCTGTTCTTATTCTTAAAATATAAATTAATCTAACAAATAAGGAAACATAATTCATCGGTATTTTGAGGCAAAGTTCAGTAAGATACATGCCCATAACTACCTCAAACCAGGAATTTAAGACTAGAATATAGATGACCTCCAATTATATCAATCGATGAGAGAAGAATGCGAGTGTGCTTTCCGACTACAAATTGCTCAAAATATTGCCGAGCGTCTCCTTGTAACAGAAATCCAATACAAATGAAAATGGCCATGAATCAAAATCAGGATAAAAAGAAAAACATGGGATCTGATAGACTGCATAAGAAGCAAACACAGATAATTAACCCAGTAAATTAAAATATAATGATAATATCTGTAGACTTAAAAAATTCATTATTGGGTTCACGCTGAAATAAATAAAGGTTCATTAAATTAAAGGTTCACGCTGAAATAAATAAAGGTTCACGCTGAAATAAATAACTTTAGGAGAACTCATCTTGAACACAACAGTGCATCAGCGGCAGATCTCATAAAGTATTTTTGTTTTATGTCGAAGTATCATTATCACGTTGCATAATAGACAGTAAGTGTGGATTTAACTCTCGTAAGCTTTTTCAAAGAGTTATAGCTTACTGCACTGCTGTTCATGTTAATAATTGTATTTCCTAAAAAACCTACAACTCCTGAAAAATCAAAGTAATAATCAAACAACCAAACTCGATTATACGAATAACCTGTACAACATTCCATTGCACTGTTAGTTATATCGTGGAAAAAATTTAATCATTACACTATCAGAATTATGGCATACAAATATAGCATTAAAAATCCTTTTATAAGCAATGAAATAATCTGATCTATACATAAAACCCCTAACGAAAATTAGCATAAAATATTTATTAAAGAGAGGCGACGTAATTTTGAGAATGCGAAACCATGCTCACATTAAAAAAAAATATAATATTCTGTATGACATATACTTTGTAAATATCTAATCTCATATGATTATAGCGATTATGCTTATGACTATTGTATATTTTTTTCTAACTTTTGCATCAGTAAGGGTATTGTGTATGCCTGCAATACACACACACACACACACACACACTATATATATATATATATATATATATATACATACATACATAATATATGTATATATATACGTTTGTATATGTTTATATATATATATATATATATATATATATATATACATATATATATATACACTGTATTTATATACACATATATATATATATATATATATATATATATATATACATATATATATATATACTGTATTTATATACACATATATATATATATATATATATATATATATATATATATATATGATACTTGAGCATGTTACTCTACGTTTCTAGTAAATAGACGTCTCAGCAGCGACACCAAACAATAAATGGCGAAAAGTAGATGTATTTCTGCTGTTATCCTGAAAACTATCTGCAGGACATTGTCTATTCATTACACACACACACACACACACACACACATATATATATATATATATATATACATATATATATATATATATATATATATATAGAGAGAGAGAGAGAGAGAGAGAGAGAGAGAGAGAGAGAGAGAGAGAGAGAGAGAGAGAGAGAGAGAGAGAGAGGGTTTATTCCTAAAATCTTTCATGAAAATGTTGCTAATCAATCTTATAACTATGATAAAACAACTTGCCAAGGCAACAACTAACTCATCAGAGATAGAGCACTCTTGACGAAATAAAATTGCCCATATAGAAATAAAAAAACTTCTCAATAAAAGGTTATTTTCATATGAAACCTATACATTGAAAAAAAAATGAAAAGTTCAGCTTCCGTTCTTGTTAGTGGAGGACGCGAGATGCTGGGATGGAGGTGTTACCTTTAAAGCTGTAGTTGATGGTAAAATAGTCATGATTCCTCCTCACTTCGCATGCAGTAGATATTTGAAAAAGAAAAATGGTATTGAGTATTTCGAAAGGTTACCTCTGGTAAGATAACTTTGGAAATTTAAATAATTCTTTTCATAATTCCTTATTTAGAATAGCGCTAGCGTTCCTAGTGGCGCAAATCATGTACAGATGTACAGACGAAAATAAAATCCTTGTGGAGTCGCTAACGTCTTGAGAGAAAAAATTATGACCAAAATAAATTGAAAAATGAGCAATGTTAAGGCTTAGATTATGTAGTAACTATACAGTCGAAAAAAAAAACCAATATTCTCATATATTGGATGTTTCACCTCTTCATTCCCTCCTCGTCAAAAAGAAATCTTGGCTCCACTATAAATATTTCCACCCGAAGCAAGGTGGACTCTTCTCTATTTCTTGTCCCCTTCAGACACCAATTCGGATAGCGTTCTATAGCGCAAAAGGCGAGAGTACGTCCTCCCAGCGGCTTTTACAGCACCCAACCGGCCACCTCCTCTCAACTTTGCTTTGCTGAAATCAACAATCCCGAATTACTCAGGTCAGTGTTTGACTCCTATCTTCTGTGCCAGGGTTAAGGGAAGCCCTTATGCTATTGTTTTTTGGTTTCTCTCACCCCTAAAATTTTACTCATTTAATTACTTCTTTCAAGTCTATAACTAACTGCCCTATTCTCTTTCTTGTTTCCCATAGGTCATGGAATAGATCAGAGAACGGTCTTAAAAATATTCATACATCAAAATTCATGTCTGTCTTTTCCATTAAACTTCCAGCAACCTGATATGAGCTTATAATTTTAGTGTGATATAAATGTACAAGTTTGATCTCAATGTCATTGATTTTGATAGAAAATTCAATCTGAACAAGCGACTTTCTCGCCGTCAAAAATTATTACTGGCAATAATCAGCAGACCGAGTACCGTATAATTTTACTCTCTAACACGGCCACTTGTAATAAAAGCCTTTTTTTTATAAAGCTTATCACATACAAAACAAAATGACACACACACTCACACACACACACACACACACACACACACACACACACACACATATATATATATATATATATATATATATATATATATATATATATATATATATATATAATAGCGACTACGCATTTCCTACAGGAATCCTCGAATTTACATAGTTTCTTTAGATTCTGAGGCGTGAGCCTTTGGTTAAAGAACCTACATTTATTCATTTTTTTTTTTATTAAAACACTGTTTCGACAATATATCTTTATCAAGTGATTATGGTCTCTAACTGATGAACGTAAGTTTACATGAGGGTTTAGCTACCATTACGAATATTTATCTAAAATCATATTTCACATGTTTTAAGAAAGTGAAAAAGGAACAATGAAAATAGCTAAAGATATTACAAATAGGAAAATAGCTGAGTATATACTTGAATATATTAACACATACAGAGACACAAGCGCAGACATGCACCATTACAAAGACCACTCGTTTTGCATGTCAGGCGAATAAGACCGATCTGCTGTCATAGTCGAACAGGACCAAAGGTACAGTTGGACACAGGGATATCTGGCACACCTCACTCTGATAAAGAGCACCCTGTCTCACCGTTACTGGTAAGGAGAGATGGCAGATGTGGTGGGCTGGGCTACACACAGGAACTCGCCCCGCAGTAAGGGCGTGAAAGGATCCATTTCCTCAGATAGGGTCCAAAGAATTCTTGTGTCTAATTTTACGTAGTGCTGCTCCTCCGCTACATGTGGGATGCCAACTTCCCGCAGAAGAGCCCATGATTTCAGATGTCGAAGAGCATCCCACTTGACAGGGAATCCGTTTTATTCTTGAAAATATTAAATTGAAATTTGTATTGAATTTATTTCCATTTCTGATAAAAAAAAAAAAAATTCTTGCCACAGTGAAGGTCTTTCAGAATACTCTCCTTGATTGAAGATGTCGAGAGAGGCTATCTAATATATAAGCTAAATCGCTTTCTGTAGTTTAATTCTAAATGCCACCTTTGCAGTTTAAATGAACTGAAAGCTGAAGTACTATTGCCTTGGCGGGATTAGAAATTATATTGGATATAGAATTCGCTTTACTTTGGGAATAACTTACAGTCACGGGGATTAGGTCTATAAAAGATAAATACAAGTGTCTTTGACAGAATTCTAAATCAAATTAATTACCACGTACATTATATATATATATATATATATATATATATATATATATATATATAATATATATATGTGTGTGTGTGTGTGTGTGCGTGTGTGTGTGAGTGTGTGTATGTGTGTGTGTTTGTGTGTGTGTATGTGTGTGATTATTTTACCACTAACACTTGTGGCTTTAATCTTTTCAAATAAGTAACAGACACCCTTGAATGTCGAATTCGCTTCGCCACACGATCACAGACCCATAGGGAAATTCTTATTTTTTAAGTACTTTTGCTAGGCCAAGGATTCGAACATTAACACAGAGTACAAATAAGGGTAAATATTTTATTTAGCCCATTCGGTTTTAAAGAGAGACTGCCCTGTGGTAGGGGGATAAGAAATCTACCATCGTATGACCTGCGTGGCCTAGAAAGCGACTAAAAGGACAGCTGCTGCCTTACAGTCTTGTCTTTTAGGAAAAATGCTAGGTGAATGGCAACAACTGTGGAAACTGCTGCCTTGCTACACTAAGAAAAAAAAAAAACTTAATTTTAATCGGAAATTCTCCGTAAAAATTTACTACTTTCAACTGTATTTCAGTAAAATACGGGTGACCGTTATTTTACCTTACTTTGTTATCATATTTGACGGGTTGGTGACCGTAATACCCACCCTTTACGTCAACATATCTTTTTTTAAAACAGTAAATGTTTTGCTATATTTATTCCATGAATATTACCCTTTTTTGCGGCAAATTTTTCAAGTGTAGCTAACCGCCAATAACTGTGGTTGATGACTTCAAGGTTAATCGATTGTAAAAACGCTCAGCCAAATTATAAACCATGCAGGCAACCGACCCTCAATCTAAGTATGTCGGTGGCGAAAAAGATGGTTATTAAGAGAAATGTAATGGACAGTTGGTAATACCCTGATCAAACCTACGCACGGATGGCTGCGTAGAGTACGGGCATGACATTATGGAATAAGTACGCAATTTTGTTTATTTTACCAGGAAGACTGTTCGCAAGTAGAACGGAAACTGCGGATATAGTATGGATGTAATAACAGAACGGACACAGATTGAAAATTACCAA
>NC_090725.1:256661317-256736317 GCF_036898095.1 Palaemon carinicauda | reverse complement strand
AAACAAATAAACATGGAAATTTACGTTATCACACAGAAGTGTGAATGAATATACATCCCTGGAGAAATTATGGAAACCTTTGATAAAGTAGAGATAGTGGCGGGATGCCATTCAGAGAGAGTAAGTATACAAAAACGGAACCTTCTTATCCGCACGGATTTTGCAATCCGCTCGTGCAACGAATCACTTGTAAAATTCCTTGATGGATGTTGCGGACATAAGCAATTTCATGCATGGATTCTTCATGGTTTGCATCAGTACGTAGGTGTGATAAGGGTATTACCCATAATATAATTTAGAATCATCTAAGTATGGAATCCAATCGAATAGGATGGAGCACAATCAAAAGTGGTTATGCCTGCCGCAGACTTTTATGACCTGAATCTTTTGACATCCACTTTCATAGTCAGACTTTAGAGAAGCAGGGGAATAATCATCTCAGACGAGTACATCTCATTTGAAAAACCAATGGTTTTTAGTCATAATAGAATGCATATATATATATATATATATATATATATTATATATATATATATATATAATATACATCTATATATAGATGTAATTTATATATATATCTATATATAGATAATTTATATATATCTATATACATGTATATATATATATATATATATATATATACATATATATACATATATATATATATATATATTTATATATATACATATATATATATATATATATATATATATATATATATATATATATATATATATTTTAGAATAGAATATATATATATATATATATATATATATACAGTATATATATATATATATATATATATATATATATATATATATATATTATACTGTAGTTATATGCTTGTGTGTGAGTGTTTATTTGTTTGTATGTATTTTTTAGATACATCTGGTGGATATGAGAGTTACATGATTAAATAAGGCATAAAATAATTATTTGACCTAAAGACTTGTAATTAGATGGTGTAATTTCTCCACCTGTCACGTGTGTTCAATTTCATCTTGCATAAACAAGCTTCCTGGGATCAGGATTCTCATTTATTAGTTTTAAGCGATATATTATCTCTGCCGACCTAACTGAAAATAATGAATATGACAGATTTATTGTCATGGAATGAGTGATTGATGGCTGCATGAAAGAAAGTGGCTTTTAAGGTTATCAAATACGATAGGTGATTGGAGAAATTGTCCATAACTTTGCTGTGACGGTCAAGAACTGTCACTGATTAAACTACTACTAGATTTGTGTTGATCACCAATGTGGAAACTAATGATATGGGAGATTTTTCATATTTCCTTAGTACTAGTTTATCAGTTTTTCTCTCGACCCTATAGATTGCGTAGCCGAACAATCATATATATAACTCATTTTTACGTTTAATTCAGGTTTGCTGTCGGCAAAGTTTGGCTCTTGTGAAATTGCTCTTTGTTCCAGGTTGTAAATTAGAGTTACTTAAGGATTGTAATCTTTTATGAATAAAGACTTTTTTCGGCTAACGCAAACACAAAGTGTTGTATTTGTGGTTTCCTCCAGTTAGATTTGGTTCCATTACTCATGTTTGTGACATTTAGAGCAGTCGTCAAGCATTTTAGCTGGATTTGCTTGAATCGATGCAAATTCTAAACTGTAGAGAATTTTCGTCCTTCAATATTATAAAATAAGAAATAGACTTGTACAAGATGGTAATTTTTCATCCAGTGTGTGTGATAGTTTTCTTGGCTCTGAATCTGTCTCAATCGCAGGTTATTCTCGCATTTTAATTTGTATATATAAATCTAGTTTTAAGGGAGTTTTATGTTGGGGGTTTTCCGCCCTTTACGGACAGATGAATAATTGAAAAATGGCAACTCTAAATATTTGAAGAAAGAACCGGCGGCCCCACCTTGGTTGGAAGAGATCGATAAATCATTAAAAGCTGACCTCTCTTCAATCTAGTAAAATGCCAGCCGATATTACCTTTTGTAGTGCTCCCTATGGACTATTTTAAGGTCCACAATTACCCATTTCCATTTCGTTTATCTATATCTTAAATAAACAGCAGCCACTTAATGCTTATTAACCATGTTACCCATATAAGCGTTGTTCGTTTTCTATTAATTATCATATATGTAAGAAAACGGGGTTTCGAGAGACCAAAGTTATCATGAACAGTGGTCAGGCGGGAGTTGAAAGGCAGACTGGGCTACAGTTCCTGTTGCAAGGTATGCTAAGCCCACTTTACCGAAAACCCCATCAATCAGTAACTGATCGTCGATTCTGCGTGACATTTACCGGTGAAACGGCGCTCGAGGAAGGTGGGATGGGCGAGGAGAAAGAGAGGGAGGGATGCGGGTGGGGTTTAGGAACTGAGTAAAAGTAACTAATGCATTTTCTATGACGTGGTCCCTCTCTTTGTTCTGGACCAGTCAGTGGAGTTATCAGCACCTCCTTTCACAGCCCATGTTAATCTTTTTTTCCCAACAAGACTAATGTGTTTGAACCTTAAGACAATTCGTTCTACCTAAACAGCCAGCGGAAATTTGGCACTACTTGTATCTCTCGGTATCTAGATTTTCAAGATAGTGAAGTCTTAATAAGTTTGAATGAACTTCGTACTGACATAATTAATTTCTTTAGGTTATTTTTACTTGTTGGAGTACATTTTCTTGTTATTCTTCTTCATGTTGTTGAAGATTGCAGGGCCCATGTGGAAGGGCTCTTGCAATTCTGAAGCCCTTGGTTTTTTATCATCTCCAATACGCTGCATTTTATGAAAAAAAGATAATACTCTATTAATAGTCTGAACAGTCACATGTTTACGATTTTATGTAACTTTAAGTTTATTCTTACTAAAACTTCCTCAGCATCAAATGCAAGTGACTCTCCGAGATAGGCGTCCCTTTCTTTACTCAGGACTGAGCACAACGGCCATGTAAGGAATGCTATTCAAACTAAGATAGTTGAATATCACTTTTTAGTGGAAACCAGGTTTTACCGGATTGTGGAAATGTTCCTGCGCAGCCAGACTGCTAAGAGAATAGTGCGTTAAAACTAGTCAAATGCTCTTCCAATATATGGATTTCCTGGCCATTGTCGATATTTGGTAGCAGTGACGTAGCATTATTCAGCTGTGTCCTTTATGATCTTATATTTGTTTTTTTATTGGCTAAAAGTGTAAAATTTACCTCAACTGAACACGAACACTCCTCAAAACGCTTTTTGATTTTGGAAATACAGACTATTCCTATTTTTTTCTGTTTTTCATTACTTGTGTCCATTCTTCTTTAAAAGGCCCGAAAATTCATTACCAATGTTGATTAGTATACATTTAAGCTACCTAATTTGTGGCATCAGTATAACTAATTTCGAGAGTTATGTACGCGGTTGCAAAACCTATACACATATCAAATAAGATATCCAGCCATTTTGACTGAGAATTTTTTAAACGAATTTGAGAGTCATCATAGTAAGCTCGAGCCTTCTTCCTGCGTTTTATCTAGTTATCAGTTATCTGAGCTATAAAACGACTGAAAACTACCCTGATCCATCTGCTATTGCTTTTGTAAATGTCAACAGGACAAACTGACTTGTTTCAGTGGTGATCTCCGAGTCTCTGGGAAGCTAAGCCTCTTACTGGACACAAAGTCATAACTGAATCTATACCAATTCGAAGGCCGTAACGAATTGTCCATTGTATACCAGCAAAAGATTCGAAAGGCAATGGTATCTGGGTTGCAATAAACCACTTACTTCTGTTGAAGTTTCATGGAGAACACGGAATGTTCCTACCTTATAGTAATGCTGATTATCTCATCCATTTTCTACCGCCTTCTAATGTTAGCTCCGTTTTCTAGATTAGCTTTTACTTGATATGTCTATTATTTGAACTAAATTCCTAGAGTTTAATTAAAGTTTGTGAACATTTCATGGTTAAGGCCGTTAATGCTTCTTTTGCCCATCATGCTTATCTTTGGCGAACTTTACTTTTTGCCCACTTCCTCCCCCCCCCCCTTCTCTCTCTCTCTCTCTCTCTCTCTCTCTCTCCTCTCTCTCATCTCTCTCTCTCTCTCTCTCCTCTCATAAATTAAATTTAGTTATTTTGTCATGGAATATTCGTTTATTAATTAATTTAACAACTCTCTCTCTCTCTCTCTCTATCTCTCTCTCTCTCTCTCTCTCTCTCTCTCTCTCTCTCTCTCTCTGATTGCATATACACACATATATATATAATTATATATATATATATATATGTTTATATAATCATAATTATATATATATACACACACAACATATATCTATCTATATATATATATATATACATTGTATGTATGTATGTATGTATTTATGCATACACACACACACACACACACACACACACACACACACCATATATATATATATATATATATATATATATATATATATATAATATATATATAATTTATAGCATCCTTCTTTTCCATCTATGATTGTAGCTTAGCACATAATAATAATAATAATAATAATAATAATAATAATAATAATAATTCCATGACACTTAAAAATGGGAGGAAAATTTGCTCTGTATTAAACTGAACCCATCTTTCCAATATGGCCATTATAAGGCCGCCATACTTTTAAAATTGCTCCAAAGATATAAATGTCTATATCTCTTGTTGCATACCAGTATGTTTCTTATATCAGTCAGTTTTAACAAGTGCAGCTGCATGAGAGCTGTGCAGACATGCAGCACTAGCATCTACCACGCGCATTTCTTCTTGCGGCCAAAATTATTCAATTCTTGGCAAGGCTTTGCTACTACTAGCAAATCTGTCCAACATGGAAACAAAGCACCATAGATCTGTTGCCATCCCCAGTTTCTTGGACTACAAACTGGATGACATACTAAAGACTGGCTCCAGGTGTGCCTTGCCCTGAAAGACAGCTCCCTTGCAACGTTCTATAAAAGCAATCCATATAGGGGAATGCAATCATAATTTCTTTGCTTCCTTGCAAAGAGATCAAGTCTAGCATCATTTACATCGTTCTATGAACTGCTTCTGTCGTACATTAGCACCATCTACGCTTCAGTGATTTGCAGGTCTTCATCTTCTACAGCTGGTGGTGTTGAACTTAGTTTGGTGAAGGGTGGGTGTGGCACACTGGAACACAGTCCATGTTTGCCCTGCAGGACTTCTTTCCCTCTCCATGAAACGCAGACACTGCGTTACACCCACTAAATGCATGGAAAAAGAGAAGGGATGAAGTTTTTGGTCCAATAACTGCTGCAATTTAATCCGTAGTTTGTCCAAAGTAGTTTTTTTTTTTTTTTTTTTTTTTTCATGCTAGATGCTATGATGACATCATTGTCTGAACCACTTGTGATTGCAATTGAGATATCTTCATGCTTAGCAGCATGTTACAGGACTTTAGTATCTGGCTCTTTATGCCCTTTTTTCATTGATCCATCGAAGTTAGAGGACCTAGGGTGTAGTACACGTTAGAAGGTACACGGTGATAAACGGGCCGTTGTAATTAGTGTCTCCCTTATGATAGTGCGGCAAAAAATCGACCCTCTTTCTATAGGCTTCAGTGCCAGTCCTCAAGGAAGTGGTGCTCGAATAAATCCACCACAGAAGGGAGTAGTCAAACACTGGTGAGAGAAGTTACCCGGAGAGGGTACACTTGAAAACCCTTCTCCCACAAATTGCCTAACCAGCGGGTTGTAGTTAGGGAAAGGGGGGAGGGGGTGGAAAGGGTTGAATTTGCGAGTGCATATCTATCTAAATATTTTAGAAGTTATTATTGACGGCTTGGGTACTCTAGTATATAGTTCATATGAGAGAGAGAGAGAGAGAGAGAGAGAGAGAGAGAACATGAATTTAGTTTAATTAGCGGTATTCCAAAGGCTTGGAAATAGGAAGCAATTCGCTCGTACTGTCAAATATTGGTAGAATGTCAATACATGAAATAATTACAGTAGGTTAACTTCTACTCTAGAAAAAATAATGGGCAATACCCATAAGAAAGAAATAAAAGTATTTTTCTGCCATTAATAAGAGCATTTATAAGTAAAAATTTCGTACTGCTTTTTTAAAACCTCTCTTTCGCTCTAAACCAATATATTCATTCAAAAGAAAATTAAATGTTTTTTATTTTAAATAAGAGCATTTATAAGTAAAAATCTGATTCAAATCTTTTAGTCTCTCTCTCTCTCTCTCTCTCCTCTCTCTCTCTCTCTCTCTCTCTCTCTCTCCAGTTGTTTGATCGATCAATTCACAAGAATACAATAATAGAGATGAATCAAATTGGTATTAGTAAATTTACTCTTCTGCTCAAATGAATACACCCGACAACCATTGCGATTAAACATCACTTTTATTTATCGTGTACTATTTCACGTACCCACAATTATGCGGATTGCGAGTTGTGATAAGTGTATTTGAAGAATAAAGATTACATAACTTTTGAACATTCTATTAGCAATAATGTTTGTTGGCATAAACTCCATAGACAAAAACACGATTTTTTCCTTATTCTTTTCAATCTACGTGTACGTACTGTTAATACATCCGTACTATATCCGCAATTTCCGTACTGCGTGCGTACTCTCTTCATGATAAAAAAAAAAAAATTAGCCGTACTTCCACCGTAATCCCGTATACTCTACGCAGCCATCGGGTGCGTAGATGTGATAAGGGTCTAAAATATAAGTTGATAGAAATGATTCTTTTCTGCTTGTTTGTGATTTAAACTCTCATCATAGGGAGTGATTAAACTCTAATTCCCATTTAACTGCCATTACTTCAGAGCTTTGAATTTTGCCTTTGAATCAGGCTTGTGAACAAATCACAAATGAAGCTACTCACAGGTCTGATAATTGCTTGGACCTGAGTCACCTGGTGTTATAATAAGTAAGGTTGGTTCTCCAGTTTGATATTTGATCATGCCTTGGTTTCTTTGATGATGCACCAACCGTGTGTCACACCATCGTATATAGTAATGACATTTCATTTTTTGTATGTATTATGCTTCTGTCTTCCCTATCCCCTCGCACTGATAAGAACCTGAGATAACATGTCTGTTTTTTCTCACCGTTAACTGTTAACCGGTGAGCTTTTCGGTTGAACATGAAATTGCCTGTTATGTTTTGTATGCCCTTTTTGTGTATGAAAACGAGCGTTCCTCTAATAAAGTTTACTCAGTTGCTTTCATCCTGCCTTTGAGTCACAACCTACTCTTGGCTCGTCACATTGGTGACTCCGGAAGTCGACTCGTTCCTCCCCCCTCCCCCCCCCCCCTCTGGTGAGAAAAAAACAGACATGTTATTTCAGGTTCTTATCAGTGCGAGGGGGAGGGCGAAGATAGAAGCATAAGACATACAAAAATGAAATGTCGTTACTATGTACGATCGTGTGACACACGGTTGGTACAGTAATTAATACTGAGCAGCATGTCCCTGATTTGTCATACTCACGTAACATATATATATATATATATATATATATATATATTATTTACATATATATATATACATATATACATATATATGTATGTGCATATATATGTGCATAAATATATGAATATATATACTACATATACATATATATATATACACTGTATATATATATATATATATATATATATATATATATATATATATATATATATATGTATGTATATATGTACTGTATATATATACACTGTACATATATAGATGTATGTAAATATGTACTGTATATATATACATATATATATACATATATATATATATATGTATATATATATATATATATATATATATATATATATATATATACTATAAGCCCAAGGTCTCCAGCTGGGAAAATAGTCCACTGAGGAAAAGGAAATAAGTACACTACAAGAAAAATAATCAAAAATTAAAATAAAATGTTTTTAAGAACAGTAACAACATTAAAATAAATCTTTCATAATATAAACTATAAAACTTAAAATAACAAGCAGAAGAGAAATAAGGTAGAATAGTGTGCCCGAATGTACCCTCAAGCAAAAGAACTCTAACCCAAGACCGTGGAAGACCATGGTACAGAGGCTATGGCACTACCCAATATTAGAGAATAATGGTTTGATTTTGGAGTGTCCTTCTCTTAGAAGAGCTGCTTACCATAGCTAAAGAGTCTCTCCTACTCTTACAAAGAGGAAGTAGCCACTGAACAATTGCAGGGCACTAGTTAATAGAGATGTGCCGATAGTATCGATATCGGTAGAATCGGCCTTTTTTTTTTTTTTTGAGTATTGGTATCGGTATCGACCACTATCATGACACATGTATCGGTTATCGGTCTCCACTATGAGTAACTGGTATCGGTATCGGACAATAAAAATAAGCTTAATTTGCTGATACTCCGATACTGGTTCTTTGAGTTATTCGAATATCAAAGATTTCCTTGTGTTCAGCTCAAACCATAATAAGTACCCAGTAAGGTAACTCGAAACCATTTCATGCCAGTGATGTGATTATCGGCCATCTCTCTCTCTCTCTCTCATTATACATTTGCAGAATTATTTATTGGTTTCTGAATTATTTTTCTTTCTATATTATTTCATACGCAATCTGATAAAACATCAATATTATGATAAGAAGTCTTGTAAAAACAACAATTAGCTGTATGGTATCTAGAGGAACTATCTATTCTCGAATAGGGACGGGGGGGAGGGGGGGTTGGAAGTGAAGTTGCCAATTTGCATTTTTTTTTCTAACCAACTGACAATGGATTATAATGTTATTCATCTTAGAAAAATTAATATAGCTTACCTTATGGAATCCTACCACTGAATGGGGACTAACTATGGGTTTTGGCACCGTCGGTCTATTACTTTTTATGCATGTTGCGTTAGATTTTTCATAATTCTGACCATTCTTTACTTTACACTATATTCAATTATTTTTAGTGAGGCGCATTTGCACCGACTCACAACGGCGCCCTTTTAGCTCGGAAAAAGTTTCCTGCTCTCTGATTGGTGAGAATTTTCTTGTCCAACCAATCAGCGATCAGGAAACTGTTCCAAGCTAAAAGGGCACCCCTGCGAGTCGGTGTAAATATGACTCAATAAAATAAATTGACTGTAGGTATGCAGTTAATTTCTAAGTATTGCCCTCTCCATCATAAGGCTCAACATTACACAGTATTTTAGAAGTTTTATTCCAGCTGTGACCAGATTGTGGAGTGATTTTCCTAATCTGATAGTTGAGTCGGTGAAACTTCAGAAGTTCAAACTTGCACCAAATGTTTTCATGTTAAAGAGGTTGACTTAATTCCCATTTTATAGTTTACAAATGAAAGATTTATTTTAACGTTGTTACTGATCTTAAATTATTTCATATTTCTTTATTCCTTAAATATGTATAATATATTTACTATTTTCTTAATTACTTTCCTCACTGGGCTACACTCACTGTTGGAGGCCTAGGGGTTGTAACATCCTGCTTTTCCAACCAGGATTGTAGCTTGGCCAATTATAATAATAAAAATATACAATAAACAACAAAGATAATAATAATAATAATAATAATAACAATAATAATAATAATAATAATAATAATAATAATAATAATAAAGATACATCGCTACATAAAACCTTCAACCTTCTAATTCATTGCCTGACTACCGAGACATGCTACAAAGCGATCTATTCCTATCAAGGAAATATATCGTAATCTTTGAAAGCAATATA
Organism: Palaemon carinicauda; assembly: GCF_036898095.1. Lineage (NCBI taxonomy): Eukaryota > Metazoa > Arthropoda > Malacostraca > Decapoda > Palaemonidae > Palaemon > Palaemon carinicauda. Next base: position 256,726,642 of record NC_090725.1, on the reverse strand, counting down.
TATGTACGTATGTATGCATGTATGTATATATACATACAGTATATATGTATATATACATACATACATACATACATACATACATATATATATATATATATATGTATATATATGTATGTATATATACACATATTTTATATATATATATATATATATATATATATGTATATATACACATATTTTATAATATATATATATATATATATATATATATATATATATATATATATATATATATATATATATATATATACATATATATATATATATATACACACATATATATATACAGTATATATATATACACAGTATATATATACATATATATATATATATATATATATGTATATATATATATATATATGTATGTATATATTGCGTAGAACTTGTATTTTTGATGCCAGAAAAAAAATCATTAAATGCCGTAGGCATATTTATAAACTGAAAAAATATTCATATATTTTTTCTGTCCATATCTTATTGGCTAGTTTCATATGATGAAAAAAAAAATTACTTTTAGTTTTCAAATACAATGAAATTAGACATAAAATTGAAACGGGGGAAAAATCGAAGAGATTTAGTTTAATTCTCAAGGATAAAGACAGATTCGGGATAGTGTTACTTTGAAGTAATTACTATGAAATTTACTTACAAAACATTTCAACTTTTTCTCAGCAGCCCTCCAGATCCAAGCTTCGCATTTTATTCGGAACGATTTATTATCATTGAAAGGGAAAGACGATCCAACCCTATTGAGTGGAACTCGACTCTTACAGAGCAGGCCCAAACAAATTCATAAAGAAATATCATAACATAAATTAATAAATTTTAAGTGAGAAAAATAAATAAAAAATATTAATCTCCTATATATAGAAATTTCAAATCTATTTATTAAATGTTTTCTAAACGTTGACAAAAAAAAACTCATAATCCGATAAAATGTCAGTTTTCAGACCGAAATATAAAATTCTTTGTCTTCTAACGACTGCATTGAAAAAGTATATATGCATTATATCTAAAATCATGTCACACTCACTGCAATTGGGAATTATCTCGTGAGGAGTACAAGCGTACAATAAGCTTAAGTGGGAGTATTCTTTTTTTTTTCTTTTTTTTTTGTGAGTTTTGCCACCTCATCTCTTTAAATCAAATTCAAATTACTAAGAAACACGGACTGCTTGCAAAAATATTTCAACTATATACGTACAAAGTTATAAAAAATAGGTTATAATCTTTATTTCTCTCTATATTCTATCCGTTTATGATTCTCTCTCTCTTCTACTGTATAATAGAATTAGCCGTCTAGCCGTAATAGATATACATGTAGATTATATTTATAACTAGACACCAATGGTAACGAGGGAAACATTTTTTCTCATCGAAAATTGAAGAATAGTATAATTATTTCAGCCAAGTACTAAAGTTAAACTAACAATGAACAGAGTAAAATTTTCAAGAATTTAGCTGAATATTCCCAAATGATTTTGGATTGCTTTCGTTAAGTAATTATCATGAATGAATCCAGCGATAGAATGTGAATTTGTGAATTGTACCAATTTCCCACTCCAGTCTGTTCTATTTCGGAGATAATTTTTTTAATCATAAGAGAGAGAGAGAGAGAGAGAGAGGAGAGAGAGAGGAGAGAGAGAGAGAGAGAGAGAGAGGAGAGAGAGAGAGAGAGAGAGAGGGCCCGAACATTTTACATTATTTGAAAATGAGAAACCTTAAGGCCTAGAGGCTTTACCGTACTTCCTACAATTTGTAATCACACTAACAAAAATACTGTAAAAATTATAAAAAGCAAGAAAAGGTTTTAACCATGTATCTGAGATTGAATTAGACTCCCCACCCATAGTTGCTCTCTCTCTCTCTCTCTCTCTCTCTCTCTCTCTCTCTCTCTCTCTCTCTCTCTCTCTCTCTCTCTCTCTCTCTCTCTCTCCTATATTATTATTATTATTATTATTATTATTAGTATTATTAATGGCCAGTCCTACAACCCTAATTGGAAAAGCAGGATGCTATAAGCCCCAAGGGCTTCAACGGAAAAATAGCCCAATGAGAAAAGGAAACAATGAAATGAATTAACTAAAAAGAAGCGATGAACAACTGAAATAAATAATTTTAAGAACAGTAACAACAATAAAATAGATCTTTCAAATATAAACTATAAACACTTAAAAAATCAAGATGAAGAGAGATAAGAGGCTATGGCACTGCCCAAGACTAGAGAAAAATAGTTTGATTTTGGAGTGTCCTTCTCCTAGAAGTGCTGCTTACCATAGCTAAAAAGTTTCTTCGACCCTTATTAAGAGGAAAGTAGACACTGAGTAATTAACCCCTTGAGTGAAAAATAATTTATTTAATAGTTACAGTGCTGTCAGCTTTATGAGGACAACAGAGAACCGTAAAAGCACAGGCCAGACTATTCGGTGTATGTGTAGGAAAATGCAAAATGAGCCGTAACTTAAGAGAGGGATCCAATGTAGTACTGTCTGGCCAGTCAAAGGACTCGATAACTCTCTAGCGGTAGTATCTCAATAACTCTCTAGCTGTAGTATCTCAACAGGTGCTGGTGGCGTGGCCAACCTACTACCAAACAATAATATCTCTCATCTCGCTCCTCTCTCTCTCTCTCTCCTCTCTCTCTCTCTCTCTCTCTCTCCTCTCTCTCTCTCTCTCTCTCTCTCTCTCTCTAAAAATTCCATTATCCCTGCAATAGTATTCTTTCCCCCTATCATTGGTCTGGCACTTTGTTGAGTGAGATAGCTTGCCTGATACAATGACAGGCTGGGGCGATAGAGCCGGGGAAGTTTTCTCCAACCAGGTAGATTTAACCTAGCCACTAACACCAGCTCTGATCATCCAGACTAGGATCGGATCGCTATTAACTCTTCCAGTTTTTCAGATTTTTGTTTTGCTCTTGTCCAAACTCTCAATTTTCAATTTCTTTTGGCTCAAAAAAAAGAAGAAAAAAAATAATAAAAGAGAAAATATCAGATATTAAGATATGATAGCTACTTATAAGTAACCTATACACATATAGACATTACGGAGCTGACAGCTACCTCATGCATCAGAGCAGAGGCTTTGGAACTTCTATAAACAACGCTAGGAACTCGCTGACAAGTTTCGAGAAACTGGGACAGAGGAGTCCCAGGGTGACAGAGACACAAGAAAGGAATAATGCTATTAGTGACCCGCAACTGAGCCCCAATGAATGTCAAATACTCTTGAGGTTTACAAAGCTTTTGAACCTTGTTGGAGTCCTGGCCAACTAAAATGCCCAGTTATTGCTTCTTGGTAATACTCAGTACTACCTAAGAGTCTGGCTGTTCTTGGTTGTCCGGAAATCCCAGTAATAAATTCTGGCGAGAAAACAGGATTCCGTCTTGTGCTGCTCTATTGGGAGCTGAGGCACTTTAGGGACAGCCCAACATTGAGGGGACTTAACTGTTGATTTGACAACACTTAGGGGAGTTTGAGGACAAATAAGGGGAAAAGTCATCTAGGATTGAGCGGATGCGGCAGCAGGCGGGTAACTTTCAACAAACACCTCCCCTCCCTCCCCTTTTTACAGTAGTGGTCACAAAGCTAGTACTATAGAAGTTATTAGCCAATATCTCCAAATAGATGTATAGACCATATCCTAAAGGAATTGAAGACGAATGAGAAACTGAAGTTAAAGCACAAATGTTGCAAAGTGCCTGGTAAACAAATGGTGCATCGACTTCAAACAAGGGTGCGCTGCAAACCTGCGCTGTAACAAAGTATGCCTATTTTGTCAGCAGGAACATGAAATAGAAAAATTGGGAAATGAAAAACAAGAAGTAAGAAAACAAATGGTATAGATTATATCCAAGTTACAACAGTTAGAAATAAGAAACAAAGAAGTCTCAAGATTACCTTCTCTCCAAAAATATTATTCTCTCTTTCTCTTAAGATTTCCTTCTACCAAAAATAACACTCTCCTCTTTCTCTCTTAAGATTCACTTCTAGCAGAAATATTCCGACTCTCTCTTCTCTCAAGATTCTCCCAAAAATAGTAGCCCTATTCTCTCTCTCTCTCTCTCTCTCTCTCTCTCTCTCTCTCTCTCTCTCTCTCTCTCTCTCTCTCTCTCTCTCTCTCTCTCTCTCTCTAATATTCCTTTTCCAAAAATAGTATTACCTCTCTCTTCCCTCTCGAGATTTTCTTCTCTCAAAAATATAATTTTCTCTCTTTCTCCGAAAAGTGTTTTTATACTATAAGTTGGAAAACATTTTAAAATGTAATAATAATGAAATTCAAATATTTATGCAAGATTTTATGTCCATTTTCCATATGTTTACATACACGTCTGTGTGTGCAACTTTTTTGTTAAAAGATACCAAAGAATATTCAGATGTTAAGAAAAACGTCCAGGGAATATAAATATAGTTCACTGTCAAATGGTTGTACAGGCTGTGCAAGAAAAAATCTTTATACGGACACAAAACTTTCATAAAAATCTATATAATACAAGTATTGTAAGTAAGGATGGTAACGATTATCATTTACAACATGATACAAAGAAACAGGTCTTGATAAAACTTTAGGATGCCTAAAAATAATTCTACTTCAATAGTCTAAAGCTACCTAAATTCTTAATAACACCGATTTTGTTTTATAATCTAACGATTTGGAACTAAATGTCAGTAAGTGAGATGTGGATTCTGGCTCAATTTCTACTGTCTTTATAATATATGATCTGGTTGAGAATAAACCAATTTTTTCATCAGATGTTGAATAATAACTGCTGGTAAAAACGCTTATAAATGTTTAAAAATGTCATAATAAAAGCCATTTAGACGATGAGTAAAATTCCTTAATGTACACAACCCCAAAAACACAAAGTAAGTTTATACCCTTAAAGAAAGTATTCAAGACGGTGAAGTTGACACGTGGAATACACCACAGGGGTTGAAACAAAGAATTTTCAGGTGGTAAGCTACAGCTGACTGACCACTTGTCATTATATCCAAGAAATGAGATTCCCCGCACAGATGAATCTCTTGTCAAGCAAGTGGTTTCCAATGTGGTATGCTACATGTAATTGTAGAAAATTAAAATATCAAGAAGCACTAATATATTAATGATTAATTTGATACTAATTATAACTTACTTCTTAAATTAAAAAACAATGTAACAAGCTGCAACTATAAGAGAACTGTACCAGAAAAGGAGCCAGATATGTAACCATCTTAAACTCTGAATAACAGAACAGGTATGTTGCTCAATGGCATGATAATTCGATCTTACGCTTTATAAACGATTTTAAATGCACAATCCAATTCATACTTAGGACACATCAAGTGAAGGGTTGGTGTAAGTGTCGTTAAACAACCTAACTTGATCACTTTTTATAACAAAAGCATGGATGGGTTGATCTGAATAGACTCGTTTCCTTGCTACCTGGTGATTAAAGAGATGGAATGGTACTGATATAGATATCTAATAGATCTATTTGACTACAATTACAGTGTTGCAAGTGTATTTTACAATTGAAAAGAATAATTTTTATCTTCAACAAACCAGCTCTGTAAAATTTACCCTATTTGCTTGGCAGTGAATCAGCATAAGATCCTGTAAAGAAAGCCTGTTGGTAAAAGTGGATTTCATAGCAATGTTTGCTTTGTTGAGTTAGGCATCACAATAAATCTCACTTATAGTACAAATTGTGCAAGAAAAAATGCATTATCTTATAGGCAGCAAAAACTGTTTTGAAGGCAAGTACAAAATATGAATAAACGTATTATATCAGAAAGCAATACGTTTGCTTTTATTGTGAGGTTCTGTTTAGTTCATAACACTATCTAAACATCAAATTTGAAATAAGTTGTTTGGACACAATTAGAAAAATTATCACTACATCGTAATTACAATATAATTATTTTCAAATTGTGACACTAGTACACTGAATTGAAAGCTTAAAATTCTAAAGGCAATTTCGACGGTTAAAATAAAAAGATCAACCACCCTTGTCTCGCCTCTTTACTTTGCTCCCTAAAGTGGATCCCTTCAGTTTTCCTTTAGGATTGTCAAGAAATTAAATGAAACGGAGTTTCAGCTATTAAAAAAAACTATTTGAAAATCTAAAAAGAAACTCTAGGATAGTGAGCTTGAACACTTTCAATTAGAAAAGGAAATATATTAAGCAAGCAATGATGGGAGTTATTAACCGTAGCCTTCTTTTTTAATAATTCTTGAGTCTATACCAGATCCCGAAAAGTAATCGCACTGTGGATTTGCAAATTGCTCTAAGAAACTTCTCAAAATAATAATGGTTTATTCACCAAAATAGGTTGCCAGTACTTTTAATATCCTTATTAACATTTTCACCTCATCTTCAGATACGTCATCCAAATTAATCATTTTAATTCGAAGGGGAGCTAAAAATCGCGAGTTTTCCTTCCCTGGCACTACCTAAACCCATCGTAGAGATTACTATTAATAATGTACTAATTACTAATTTCAATTTCTTCCAGATTATACCACAATGGTTAAAAATTTCGACCTCAGATTACATTAATGTTCCATCTCGGTGATAAATAAAATTACTACCAAAATAACATAGATATGTACTCATTAACAATTCCAAATTCATCATTCCCCTCCCAAAAATTTTATTAGCCTTTAAAAAGGATATAAAAAATAAATTCTTATTGTAAGATCAAGAAGATAATGCAGAGAAGATCAACTTATCGAGATGCAAAAGAGTATAGTTGGATACAGGCATTCCTGCCACATCCTTACTCCACGGCAAGTTCCTGTGTGCAGCCTTGCCACCACCTTTGCCCTCTCTCCCTATTCTAACCGTTTGGTTACTCTTTGTGCACTAAGGGTATGATAGGATGCACTTTCACTGAGGGAGGCGTGACAGGACTTCCTGTGTCCAACTGTACATTTAACAAATGTTTAAACCTCAACACAAAAAATGCAGTTACGGAGGAAAACATGTAAGCATACGATACATTTATACGATAGTGCCATGTATGTACGCATTGTATGCAAGCAAGTTATGTCACCTACAGCACGCTTCACAGACTAATGCAATCACTGTCAAGTAGCTTCCGGCGTCACTCGAGAGCCGAAAAGGTGACGGGAAAAATGGAGATGTGGCATCATCATCTTAGGGGGAACAGCCCTTTTCCTCATAAAACCAAAACTCAATAAGCGATGGCTCGGGGGGATCGAAGGGTCTTAAGACAAAGATTATTTTCTTTTTAAAACGGTGACTCTATATTCAAAGGAACGTTAGGCCTTTGTGATAAAGATAACACTAGATAAAATCTCCTACTATCATTGGGAGATCAAACGAATATGATTTAATATTATTATAATTATTATTATTATTATTATTATTATTATCATTATTTTTTTTTATTATTATTATTGAAAGTGTTCGCCCATTCATGAGAAACAAGCTTATTTTGAACAGGTTGACATAAGACTTCGTTTCTTAGTTTAAATATGACTAATCTATATTAAAGTGTTTATGATCTTTACATATTCTATAGCTGCGCATTTTAAATTATTTCTCATTTATAGTTTATTGGTTATTTCCCTTTTTCTTTTCCTTATTACGCTGCTTTCCATGATGGAAGCCGCGGGTTTGTAGCATCCTGCTTTTTCAACTTTAGTTGTAGCTTGGCTAGACATGATAATTACAATTAGCCACTCTAAAAGCTATTCACACTTGTGTAAAAAAAAGTCTTATACCTACATTTTAGTTCTGGCTCTCAAATCAAGCATCATACAGTATTATCAATAAAGACATTAAGCATGGGCAGGAGGCCATACTTCCTTGTCTCATACCAACTTTAACATCATAATAATCACCCTCATCTACGTAATCGAACAAATTCTTCACTTTCATTATGAACAGGTTGTATTCTACATCATACATTCTCTATACCTTCCACAATGCATTATTATTAATTCTATCAGCAGCTTTTCCCAAGTACATATATGTGTATGCAACTTTTCTCTTTACGCTCAAGTTTTCACACTATTGTTGCATAATGAACACTTGATGCACAATCTCCTTCAGCACTGCTCATTCCGTCAATTCTCTTTCGTCTTTCCAAGTTTCTTAGTCTAAATCACATTTCATGTTTCTAATATAAAAAAAATAATATTATGCCCCAATACAGCTAACAAGGACATCGTTTGCCTTGAAACGTAACCCGAGAAAAAAAAATCCTCTTTCCACCTGTTTTGGGGAACTTTGCCTTCTCCCAGATATACCTTACACATCCCGGTCAGTCAACATATCACAACATTAATAGCTCCTAATACCTTTCTATTTTTCAACATTCTAATTGTTCTCTTTATATGGTAAAAATTCACTTCCATAGAATTGAATTTACACTAATACCTTCTATTCTTACATTATTCACATCTGCCTCTCTCTCATCCTCCACAATCAACAAATTTCAAAACACCCACTACTCTGACACAGCTCCAAACTCTCTTCAGAAAACGTCTCTCTCCATTAACATCTTTTTTTAAATCAATCTTTTCATTAATCTCCCCCTTTCTTTACTTTATTACAAACTCTTTTCTGCCTTTTATCATATTTACTCAAACATTCTTATGTACCCTTCCTTTCACTTCACAAAAGATGTATTTTCATAAGAATTGAATTTAAAGATCTATGTCCATTTCCCGTGCAACAGAATATTTGAATAAAGAACCCAAAGATTCGGCGCTGAATTAGTTACTTGTGTGAAAGGCCAGCCCCGTCCAGCTTTCACAGATGCATCTGAAGTTCAGTAACACGAAGATAAACTGAATTATGAGATCACTTTTGACGTCAAGCCTTAATCTATACACTTCAAATCTTTTGTTCTACTGCCATTGTAATATCAATCTCGAGTTTGAATGTCAGAAATCCCTGGAATATTTATATTATATTTCAAATAAGATTCCTTAAGTAACTGTTTCCGTCTAGCCATCTTTAACAATATTTATTTCATAAAGGAACTTTCACTCATGACATTACTGTCATCGCCCTAAGAAGATCTGCTTGCTATGAAGTGTACTGGCATCTATGATCCATTCAAGTCTTACGTTCTTTTACTGCAAATTTTGAATGGGTTTTCAAGCATAATTTCCGAGGCCTAAGCTCATAATCATGCTATAGATCACAAAGTCCCTTGGTCTTAGTTTTTCTGATATCATTTTTGCTATCTAATAGATTTGAATTTATTTATTAGTTCCTCCACCTGCTTATTCTTCTTTCACAAATTCTTTAAACCAATGGTCTTTTAAACTTCCTCCATATGATGTTTACGGTATTTGTAACCACATTAAAATGAATACCGGTGCCCTTGTTTTACATAGGAGAGGATATTGGAAAATGTCATAGAATTTTGAATACTGAGATATGAAAAATCTAATGGTCTCAAATATCTTAGAATTATACAAAATGTATCTTTCTTCACTAGGGTTGGTAGTGGAGGAAAGTTGAGGCAAAATACCAAAGGGTAGATCCAAAATGTGATAACAAGACGACCCCAAGGGGTTGATATGTATTGGATATTTGGGGCTGGGGAGGGTGCCACTGAAGTTCCGGACTGAGATGACACGGAACAGGGTGACTTGGAGATGCAAGGAAGGGAAGCAATGAGTTTCAATTAAACACAAGATCAAGGGAGTAAGTTATCATTATTGCTAATGTCATTCCCACCCCTTTCTTTTTTATTTTGTCTCGGGTTTAGAAGCAGTTCACAGCAGACTTCAATATATGCATAATGTACTGTAAATAATACACACACTAGGACGATTCCTGAGAATAAAACTTCCCAATTCTAAACGTAATATTTCTTAACACTGTATCTAAAACGCATTCCTCTCATTTCTGGTTTCGAAACTATAAATCTTAGAATTTGACTGAAAATAATAAGAAATATGTTATTAAAGTCCAAAAATATATTTTCTGGAATAAATTCGAAATTGGAATTCCTAAACCATATAGATAATATTGCTTGGAGCATGACTTCAATTATCGCTATATGATCATAACAATGATTCTAATCACCATCCTGTTAGTAACTATTTAGCTTTCACAAGGGTAACTCCTGTAACTATAGTAACTTCATCAAACTCAGAAAGTAGCAACCGCTACTAAATAACTTCTTTTATCGTCAAATTACCGATATGAACATTGCGATAAAATTCACATCATACTATTTTCTAATTGGGAAATCTTAAAAAGAAAGAAATTTGGCGGAAAGAACAAAATAATCGCAAAATAAAATATTAAAATCGATCTCAGTCCTCTCTCTCTCTCTCTCTCCTCTCTCTCCTCTCTCTCTCTCTCTCTCTCTCTCTCTCTCTCTCTCTCTCTCTCTCTCTCTCCTTACAAACAACGGTCATTAGTATTTGATTGTTCACGGTCTCACTCGTTTTCTAGATCATTCCCTTTCCCCCCTCTCCTTACTCCCCCTCCCCCCCTTCCTTGTCTCCATTTCGACCGATCCTTTGTTCCAGAATAGCTGAGAATATCACCTGTTCTTAATTCATGTCGAATTTCTCCTCTCGAAATGTCACTCTCTCGCGACTCCATCTCTCGTTCGAGAACCTTCCAAGCTTTGGCCGGTCTTTCCAGGATTGTCAAACTATCGTTTGTAAGCAAATTCAAACATTTGGTGGGTATAATGTTATAAGGCAAAACGACAAAGCATGCAAAACACTTCTGGAACGTAAAAAAAAAAAAAAAAAAAAAAAAAAAATCTGCACATTTTTACGATTGAAAAACGTTATTATGAATGAATAAACATTTCCCCACATTAACGATTCAATGGCCGATGAAAAGACCTGTATGACACAAGCTTTGTCTCATAGCTATTAATCAACAGTGTCAACACCAATGTTTACTCATAGGTCTCAACGGGTTTACTCATAGGTCTCAGCGGATCAAAAAATAACTCGAAAATTTCTTTTACTAATACAAACCGACAAAAGGGTCTATGCATAATTAGTCAGACAGCGCTGATATTGAAAAAGAAATAAACAAATAAAAATTATAACAAAGTCATTCTTCTTTTCCGATAAAATATGTAATGAGCAAACATTAAGGCATATCGTAATACTGAATCAATACTCCTAAAGCCTTTCAACCCTCTAACGCTCTATAATATCCTCCTGCTCCAAGACAGTTCGTCTATCTGTTTATCTCTCAGCTTCAAAAAATAGTGTGAAATGGAAAATGGAAAAGTCAAATGAACAAAGCCGCCAAGGCTGCCGTTGTTACCGTGAGTAAATAAAAAGCAAGAAAATAATACATCCGTTATTCAAGTCTCCTGCAGTGCCATCAACATGACAAATACCAAGACCTTTACGTCCAAACGTCCTTAGGCTATTTCCAAAACAAGTCCGCTATTTCGAAAGACATTTTTAGCCTTTCAACTGGGCCTCAGGAATACTAAGGCCATTGTTGCAATTCCCTGTTTGCAAGATTAAAGATGAGTAAACTTATTCAAATTTTGAATTATTCTTTGTCGAGTAATGTAATATTAACACTAACAACAAGACTTCGCCTGGGCGAGTCAACTACTGAAAGATTTATAAGCAAGGCTATCTATGTCCTCAAGGTTAAAATAGAAAATCTGCAAGTTACACTTATACCAGTTTTCAGTTTGATATCCTGGACATTTTCTCTCTCACACACAATTATATATATATATATATATATATATATATATATATATATATATATATATATACATATATACATATATATATATACATATATATATATATATATATATATATGTGTATATATATATATATATATATATGTATATATATGTATACATATGTGTGTATATGTAAATACATAAAGATATATATATATATATATATATATATATATATATATATATATATATATATATGTACACACAATTATATATATATATATATATATATATATATATATATATATATATATATGTGTGTGTGTGTGTGTGTGTGTGTGTACCTGTGAAAATCATTGGCTACCTTCTGATGTTATGCATGGGTAGTGGGTGTGCATATATAAATATATATAATATATATATATATATATATATATATATATATATATATATATATATATATATATATAATGTGATTGAGTGTGTGTCATGGGTTATAACTCAATTGGATGCATCAAGATTTCCAGATTTCCAATAAGTGAACCAAAGTTATAACCTGTTCAAGTTTGATGTAAATTACTATAATAAGTCGATTAATGGGTATCATATACCTCACCTTCCATCTAACCCTGCATACGTCTTACTGTCCTCCTCCAGAGTCCTTCGAATTATACTCAATTGCAACAACCTATCGTCCTCCATGACTCTACAAGACTTGACAGTTTCAAAACACTCTAGTAGTTCAACCGTGCTTATCCTAATCATTCTTATCCGTCGTCCCGAACCAATATTGAAATTCATACAAATATATATCTCTCTTGTGGACTGTCTGGGGCAAGTTATGCCGATCAGCATGGCAATCTTAATGATGATGATGATCATCATCATCAGCATCCCACGCTAAGCCTTTACCTTTTATTTACGTATCTCCACGTGTCCCATGTCGCATGAATTATGAAAAACGCTTATCTCTATAACTCTCATCTTTTTTTCTGTCAATTTGTTTTAACATCCACACTTCACTTCCATCTGTTTTATGCCCTCAGGCAAAAGCCCTACCATACATTTTCATTTATATACTAAAAGAATTTTCCCGTGTAATTTTACAGTTCCATTTTCACTTTACTTTCGTCCAACAGAACAAATATCCTTCTCACGATTTCCTTTAAAACATTTCCTTCTTCCAAGTATGCCTTTAAAACCTTATTCACACTATTACGACCAGCTTCTCACTTATATTTCCATCAACTTCTGGTGTATTTTAGTTGTAAATCTTTAAATTATTCACCATACATTTTTAATAGTTTCTTTTGCTTTTTTGCAAAAAAGCGCTGACTTGCTCAAACCCTTTCCAATCACGCATTGTTCAGCTTTACTGTTCCCCATTCTCCAGTTCATTCAACGCCTCTTCTTCATAAAATTACTTTATCTTGGACATTTCCTTCCGAGATCAGCATACTCATGAATCTCTCTCTCTCTCTCTCTCTCTCTCTCTCTCTCTCTCTCTCTCTCTCTCTCTCTCTCTCTCTCTCTCTCTGCTTTAAGTTCCTCATTCTATCAAAACTTACTGATAACTTTCTCCCTTCTGGTGAAAGTATATGCTTTTCTTCTCATACCTTGTCGAATACCAATTTCATTCTGTATACTCTCATGCAATTGCACTCCATATAATAATATTTTGTTTTCTCTAAACATTATAAGATGGTGACCGATATAAACAAGTACATATCATTGGAAAATTTGTTTTGAAATGGAGCTATAAAAAGTCATTGGTATTACAAAACAATAGAGGCGAAACAAATATTCTTTAACTGCAGGCATTGTTCTCTTTTTCGATATAACCGTGGCCACCGTGAGGCCTTGATTTAACCCAAAAATAGCATTAAACCGGTGACAAATTGCACATAATTTCGATGGCAATCATCATATTGTAGTAGGATGGTCAGTATTTTAAAACTCGTGATTTATCAAATGAGTCATTGACATAATGACTCATTTTTCCATGAATTGTTAAAAGATCTTTAATGAAAGGTGAATAGTCGTAGATTTTTAATGCTGTCATGACAGTTCAATATTCCAATAAAATATTCACACCCTTTTAATGGCAATGTAACTAAGTCTTTTTTATTTGGTGTGCAATAAATTAGATGAGGATTTAACACTTATCCTACTTTTCTACCATGACCGCTGTACTATATACCAGCCTCACGTTCAACGTCTATTGGATGGGGTCACACTTATGAACAATTTTCTTCTTTAATTACTATATATCATTAGCTGCTAATCATCTCATCATATACCATAAATTCTATCTATTTGTGTAACCCTTTTTCCACCCACGGCATTCCCTGCTCTGGAAGGCTGGGAGTCTGCACATGGTTATGGTTTGTAAGAACGAAGGAACATATTTATTATCAAATAATCTTTTACTCCTATCAGTAATATAACAATCTGTATCTGTGCCAGGTATTACTGTACATGGCATTTGAGATGTTAATTACTTCCATAACATCGATGATGAAATCAACATAAAAATGTGAGTTTCAATGTTTTTAAGCATTTTTTTCTCTTTTCATTACGAAACCATTTACTAGTACCCATTTCTAATACCACGTGTGATACCAACTATGTCATGGTTGAGTTCTTTTTCCCAACTAAATGTGGTCTTCTATTCATAGAACATGGAGAAATTTTCGCATTATGTTCAAGACAATAACCACATTGGAAAAACAGTCATAAATAGGAAATTTGAAATGAAAAAATTAAACAACGTTGAGTGCGGCTGGTAGTTCTTGGATGGGAGAACATAAAGCTATGGGAATCGCCCTTCCTGACAATCTATTGGACGGGAGTTAGAGACCTGCTCAAGCTCGATAGTTCTAGTAGCACCTGCAACCTCACCAGCCTCGTAAGCAAAAGATGCGGAGTTTGGGAGAGCCAATAGGTCTACCTGTTGACGTCATCAGCAGTCATTGCCTGCCCCTCTCTATTCCAAATTTGGGTGGAAAGGCGGCTTGGACGCTCATCATTTGTGTATGCAGCATCTAGGACATTGACCTGTCCCTTGCCTTTGCTTTTCATGTGCAACCTATAAACTAACAAGTCGGTTGCTTCTATCGGAGGCATCTACCTTCAAACAAACTCATATTCGTAAATACTTCATGACACCACCACCACCACTATGCGGGGAGGGGATTAGTAGTATTATTCATTTATATATATATATATATATATATATATATATATATATATATATATATATATATATATATATATATATAAACACATAGATCTTTACTTTGATGGATGCTTTTCCTGTCCCATACAGCAGGGGAACCACACCCTCTACAGGACTTATACATACATACACACACACACATATATATATATATATATATATATATATATATATTATATATATATATATACACCTGTATTGTGTTTGCATGAACAGAGTGATATAACAACCCATGTGCCAATTCAATTGAGACAGCAGATAAAAAAATCTAAACAGTTTGGTAAAAAACACAAACAATAAAGGCAAATGTCATACGTGATCACTAATAAGCAATAAGAATATTGAGTAAATGCAAGTAAAAAATGTACTATAACGAATTTGATTAAACGAGTTAAAGAAAAGAAACGCAGATGTTCTATCCCGGAAAATATATCGTAAAACGAAATGTAGGTGTTGCTTCTCATCCACATCGTTTCCCCTTTTCCCTCCGCCAACCCCTTCCCCTCCCCCTACCCCGACCCCTTCCCTCCCCCTATCCCTTTCAACTACCTCTCCCCTTCCCCTCCCCTACCCCTACCTCAACCCCTCTCCCTCTCAACAACCCCTCCTCTAACCCCCCTCTCCCTTTCAACTAACCCTCCCCATCCCATCCCCTCCCCTCCACTACCCCTCCCCATCCTCTCCCCTCCACTACCCCTCCCCTTCCCGTCCCTCTACCCCTTCACGCATCCCAAAAGCAATGAATTGCTCGTGTATTCGACGCCGGAATGAATCTTAAATGAGGATTAACAAGAATAAATTAGTAGTTGAAACAAGTTCCGAATGCGCTTTCAGCCAGCATTTTCGGTCAGGAGAAATTTCTCCCAGCATTAATTGACAATAAAGAAAATATCATTTTATGGCTGAATATAAGAGGTTTATTACCATTGGCACTTTTGCGTATTTAATTATTCTAAGAAAATTTTTGTTTTGAGTGATGAAGTTAACAAAAACACAATCCGTTATGAGGTTTTAAAGTGTCTTAATCGTGCTGTTAAATCCAAATTGCTTTTGAAATTAAAATAACAAGATTATCGGCGATAAAATGCCCATTATTTCTTTACAAAACACAGAAATATCAGGGAGATCGAAACAGAAAATTTTTGAAGCATTTCACTTACATAACTACAGAGTTAAACATTCTAGTGAACAATTTGTATGTAAAACAAACATATAATAAACACCATTTTAAAATAATAACTCCTTTAAAATTCTTCAGATAATGTAAAGTTATAATATCAAATATTCAGTATTACAATTTTAACACCACCGAAGTATAAGTTGAACAACATTCCAAGAAAAGGTAAGGATTTTATTCAACTCATGGTCCACGACAGTAATATTAAGAATGTTCTTGGTAGAAGTGAAGCAGAATTTTCTTTGAAAATTTGAAACAAGTGCTGCCCTGGGGCCTTTACACTGAAATAACTTAAATCCAGTTTAGAATTCAAGTTTTCTGTTCTTGGAGAATCTATAGTTTCTCAATATCGAAAAGGTTTCATTTCCATTAAAATCTAGAAATCCTGGATAAATAAATTCCTTAAATATGGTGTTTGAATATTGGTAAGAAATTTTCCAGCAGATACCTTATCGGGAACAATTATCTTTTCTTTTTCTGTTTTCATATGGAGCTTCATTCCCTATAGGGGGAAAGAGTTCCTCCAAAACGGAGTATAAATATCCATCGAATTACTACACGCTTTTCTAAACAAAAGGTATTGAACGCTGGAGGAATTAATGGCTAAGGCAATTATTATTATTATTATTATTATTATTATTATTATTATTATTATTATTATTATTATTATTATTATAATTACTTGCTAAGCTACAACCCCAGTTATAAAACAAGGGTGCTGTAAGCCAAGAGTCCCCAACAGGGAAAATAGCCCAGTGAGGAAAAGAAATAAAGAAAAATAGAATATTTCAAGAACAGTAACATGAAAATAAACGTTACTATATAAACTATAAAACCATCAAAAAAAAAAAATAGGAAGAGAAATAAGATAGAAGTGTGCGCCAGAATGTACCCTCAAGCAAGAGAACTCTAACCCAAGATAGTGAAAGACCATGGTACAGAGGCTATGGTACTACCCAAAACCAGAGAACAATGGTTTAATTTTGGAGTGTCCTTCTCTTGGAAGAGCTGCTTACCATACCTAAGGAGTCTCTTCCACCCCTACCAAGTGGAAAGTAGCCACTGAACAACTACTACAGTGAAGAAGAATTGTTTGGTAACCTGAGTGTTGTCAGGTGTATGAGGACAGAAGAGAATCTGTAAAGAATAGGCCAGACTATTCGGTGTATGTTTAGGCAAATGTAAAAAAAAATCGGACGACTTGAGACCCGGTCTGCCCATAAATCCTATCTGTGAAATGAACAACCGTTACTTAGAATTAATCGTTCTTCCCCGCAGTCTAATACTTCAACATTTTAAGGACGTCAGCCACCTAGTAGAAGCAGTAACTTCAATGCAAATGATATAGATCGACATGATGTAAGTATTGGGTTCTTAATGATTTAACGACAACCATTCTGGGGTTTCAGGGTATGTCACGCAATCGGTGCTTGTCGATATTCAACAATATACCGCAGTGTAATTATTGTTGTTGTACAGAATTCTTGCTAATTCTAATAATCCTATTGTATTAAAAAAACATATCTATGCGCACGTACACAAACACAAACACAAAAAGAAAAATAATTACGGTGAAGAAGAAATTTTTATATCTATAAATGATTGAACAAAAATTGTCATTTATAAAAAAAAAAAGTAATGAAATAGAGTAAGAAATCGGAAAAAAAAATATCAGAAAGAAACTGCATTAAGAATGACAAATCTTCAGCCACTTTCAACGGATTTATAAATGACTTTAATGAGGACCTGATGGAAAAAAAAAAATAGTATTAGGATGTTTTTTTCCTATTCAATATAATACACATTACTTTTCTAAAATCTTTAGTTTTCTAAAATCGTTATGTTTAATGACTTGTTATGAGCTAATCGATCTGGTTTGGAAAGGGAGAAATTGTGGATACAGAAAAGAAGCAAATACACCGGAAGATTATGGAGTATCTCCTTTCTATAACTTAGCCTTTTCACGAAAGAAAATGCAAATAAAAGAGAAAGCAGTTACTACAGTCGGGATGCGCTGCTTGCGTAGTCTATGCGGCGTAAGAATTGAAAGGATGAGTATTCCACGCAGAGGAGTTTGAATAAGTAAGAGTGGGGGATTTGATGGTCTGGTCATGCGGAAGGAATGGACCACGGTAGACAGATAGAAAAGGTTTTCTCCCTGAGTGAATGAGAAGAGAGTGAAAGAGTGAGACCTAGCAAGGATACAAGAAGTGAAACAGGTATTGCATGAGAAAGCTTTTGATATTCAGAACGCAGGCGAGTGCCAACCAGATAAGAGCTCAGTGGGTTAAATATTTACTAATGATCCTTCAGTTTAATGTGATAATGGCAGCCCAATATTCAAAACAATATATACTCATGTCAACAGACATACTGTCGTTTCGAATTATAGTCAGGGAGAATGCATACACAGTATCCTATATAACTTATATATTTTACTTAATTCTTAACAGATAATGAATCCGGGGATAGTTATTTGTGGCTTAATACTTAAAAGTAGAAAATAAAATAAAGAGCGTTAGAGATAAATCTAGCATATCTATATGTGTGTGATTGGGTTGACAGGAGAATTCACAACAAGGAAGGAAGGCAACTATACTGAAGTTCTCTTGGGATGACTTTCGCAATTTAATTTGGCGCTAGGCTGAAATAACGCAAAAGCCATACTTATACAATCGGCATTAACTTTTACTAAATAAATTTGTCAATTTTAAAGAAAAGAGGAAGAGTCAGGAGATTTGACACTTCTTCCTTTCATTAACCATATTACGCCATTTACTTGGGATATAACCGTTTGCCTCCAACACCCGTCTGGGTAAGACGCATTTCTATGGTTGGCTAAAGTATTTATGGATAGAGACCAGTGAGATCTTTAAAAATCAATCCTTGGCTCTGGGTCATCGGCATCATTCTGGCCTCTCTTTCAACGCCAGCATAGTTAGGTTTATGTCACACTTGTCTGTGACAAAACTTCAAGGAAAGTGAATGCTATGACGCAAAATAAAGATTAAGATTTATGACTACAGTTCCCAGCAACAGAGCGTGCCAAGGAAACACCCGAGGCTATAGGAATGCATGGGCGCCATTAAGGTCAGAGTTCACGGAATAACCCACACTAACTCAGCATTCTTCGTTAACGTAGAAGACGAAGACTCAGATACGATCTTAAAGACAGAGAGCAGTTTGAAGTGATTACCACCCAAAATATAACGCTGTGTAAAATATAGCAACAAACCATCTCGATGGAAAAGCAGCAAAATACGGAGAACCAGACTCAAGGAAAAATTTGAAAGAAATGATTGGGCTAAAGTGAATGGTGTGATAAAAATCTTGAATAATTCTCACTTCATGAAAATAAGGTTTGAATCTCCAAAGATGGCAAAGACGGCCATAGAAGTAGGCCTCTTCAATGGTGTGATAAAAATCTTAAACAATTCTCACTTCATGAAAATAAGGTTTGAATCTCCAAAGATGGCAAAGACGGCCATAGAAGTAGGCCTCTTCAATGGTGTGATATAAAATCTTAAATAATTCTCACTTCATGAAAATACGGTTTGCATCGCCAAAGATGGCAAAGACGGCCATAGAAGGAAGGCCTCTTCAATGGGGTGACTAAAATCTTAAATAATTCTCACTTCATGAAAATAAGGTTTGCATCGCCAAAGATGGCAAAGACGGCCATAGAAGGAAGGCCTCTTCAATGGGGTGACTAAAATCTTAAATAATTCTCACTTCATGAAAATAAGGTTTGCATCGCCAAAGATGGCAAAGACGGCCATAGAAGTTGGCCTCTTCAATGGTGTGATAAAAATCTTCAATACTTCTCACTTCATGAATATAAGGTTTGAATCTCCAAAGATGGCAAACACGGCCATAGAAGTAGGCCTCTTCAATGGTGTGATAAAAATCTTAAACAATTCTCACTTCATGAAAATAAGGTTTGAATCTCCAAAGATGGCAAAGACGGCCATAGAAGTAGGCCTCTTCAATGGTGTGATATAAAATCTTAAATAATTCTCACTTCATGAAAATACGGTTTGCATCGCCAAAGATGGCAAAGACGGCCATAGAAGGAAGGCCTCTTCAATGGGGTGACTAAAATCTTAAATAATTCTCACTTCATGAAAATAAGGTTTGCATCGCCAAAGATGGCAAAGACGGCCATAGAAGGAAGGCCTCTTCAATGGGGTGACTAAAATCTTAAATAATTCTCACTTCATGAAAATAAGGTTTGCATCGCCAAAGATGGCAAAGACGGCCATAGAAGGAAGGCCTCTTCAATGGGGTGACTAAAATCTTAAATAATTCTCACTTCATGAAAATAAGGTTTGCATCGCCAAAGATGGCAAAGACGGCCATAGAAGTTGGCCTCTTCAATGGTGTGATAAAAATCTTCAATACTTCTCACTTCATGAAAATAAGGTTTGAATCTCCAAAGATGGCAAAGACGGCCATAGAAGTAGGCCTCTTCAGTGGTGTGATAAAAATCTTCAATACTTCTCACTTCATGAAAATAAGGTTTGAATCTCCAAAGATGGCAAAGACGGCCATAGAAGTAGGCCTCTTCAATGGTGTGATAAAAATCTTAAACAATTCTCACTTCATGAAAATAAGGTTTGAATCTCCAAAGATGGCAAAGACGGCCATAGAAGTAGGCCTCTTCAATGGTGTGATATAAAATCTTAAATAATTCTCACTTCATGAAAATAACGGTTTGCATCGCCAAAGATGGCAAAGACGGCCATAGAAGGAAGGCCTCTTCAATGGGGTGACTAAAATCTTAAATAATTCTCACTTCATGAAAATAAGGTTTGCATCGCCAAAGATGGCAAAGACGGCCATAGAAGTTGGCCTCTTCAGTGGTGTGATAAAAATCTTCAATACTTCTCACTTCATGAAAATAAGGTTTGAATCTCCAAAGATGGCAAAGACGGCCATAGAAGTAGGCCTCTTAAATTGGTGTGATAAAAATCTTAAACAATTCTCACTTCATGAAAATAAGTTTGAATCTCCAAAGATGGCAAAGACGGCCATAGAAGTAGGCCTCTTCAATGGTGTGATAAAAATCTTAAATAATTCTCACTTCATGAAAATAAGGTTTGAATCTCCAAAGATGGCAAAGACGGCCATAGAAGTAGGCCTCTTCAATGGTGTGATAAAAATCTTAAATAATTCTCACTTCATGAAAATAAGTTTGCATCGCCAAAGATGGCAAAGACGGCCATAGAAGTAGGCCTCTTCAATGGTATGATAAAAATCTTAAATATTCTCACTTCATGAAAATAAGGTTTGAATCGCCAAAGATGGCAAAGACGGCCATAGAAGTAGGCCTCTTCAATGGTGTGATAAAAATCTTAAATAATTCTCACTTCATGAAAATAAGGTTTGAATCGCCAAAGATGGCAAAGACGGCCATAGAAGTAGGCCTCTTCAATGGTGTGATAAAAATCTTAAATAATTCTCACTTCATGAAAATAAGGTTTGCATCGCCAAAGATGGCAAAGACGGCCATAGAAGTAGGCCTCTTCAATGGTGTGATAAAAATCTTAAATACTTCTCACTTCATGAAAATAAGGTTTGAATCTCCAAAGATGGCAAAGACGGCCATAGAAGTAGGCCTCTTCAATGGTGTGATAAAAATCTTAAATAATTCTCACTTCATGAAAATAAGGTTTGCATCGCCAAAGATGGCAAAGACGGCCATAGAAGTAGGCCTCTTCAATGGTGTGATAAAAATCTTCAATACTTCTCACTTCATGAAAATAAGGTTTGAATCGCCAAAATGGCAAAGACGGTAAGAGAAGTAGGCCTCTTCAATGGTGTGATAAAAATCTTAAATACATTCTCACTTCATGAAAATAAGGTTTGCATCGCCAAAGATGGCAAAGACGGTAAGAGAAGTAGGCCTCTTCAATGGTGTGATAAAAATCTTCAATACTTCTCACTTCATGAAAATAAGGTTTGCATCGCCAAAAATGGCAAAGACGGCCATAGAAGTAGGCCTCTTCAATGTGTGATAAAAATCTTCAATACTTCTCACTTCATGAAAATAAGGTTTGAATTGCCAAAAATGGCAAAGACGGCCATAGAAGTAGGCCTCTTCAATGGTGTGATAAAAATCTTAAATAATTCTCACTTCATGAAAATAAGTTTGCATCGCCAAAGATGGCAAAGACGGCCATAGAAGTAGGCCTCTTCAATGGTGTGATAAAAATCTTAAATAATTCTCACTTCATGAAAATAAGGTTTGCATCGCCAAAGATGGCAAAGACGGCCATAGAAGTAGGCCTCTTCAATGGTGTGATAAAAATCTTAAATAATTCTCACTTCATGAAAATAAGTTTGAATCTCCAAAGATGGCAAAGACGGTATAGAAGTAGGCCTCTTCAATGGTGTGATAAAAATCTTCAATACTTCTCACTTCATGAAAATAAGGTTTGCATCGCCAAAGATGGCAAAGACGGCCATAGAAGTAGGCCTCTTCAATGTGTGGATAAAAATCTTAAATACTTTCTCACTTCATGAAAATAAGGTTTGAATCTCCAAAGATGGCAAAGACGGCCATAGAAGTAGGCCTCTTCAATGTGTGATAAAAATCTTAAACAATTCTCACTTCATGAAAATAAGGTTTGAATCTCCAAAGATGGCAAAGACGGCCATAGAAGTAGGCCTCTTCAATGGTGTGATAAAAATCTTAAATAATTCTCACTTCATGAAAATAAGGTTTGAATCTCCAAAGATGGAAAAGACGGCCATAGAAGTAGGCCTCTTCAATGGTGTGATAAAAATCTTAAATAATTCTCACTTCATGAAAATAAGTTTTGCATCGCCAAAGATGGCAAAGACGGCCATAGAAGTAGGCCTCTTCAGTGGTATGATAAAAATCTTCAATACTTCTCACTTCATGAAAATAAGGTTTGAATCGCCAAAAATGGCAAAGACGGTAAGAGAAGTAGGCCTCTTCAATGGTGTGATAAAAATCTTAAAACATTCTAACTTCATAAAAATAAGGTTTGCATCGCCAAAGATGGCAAAGACGGTAAGAGAAGTAGGCCTCTTCAATGGTGTGATAAAAATCTTCAATACTTCTCACTTCATGAAAATAAGGTTTGCATCGCCAAAAATGGCAAAGACGGCCATAGAAGTAGGCCTCTTCAATGATGTGGTAATAATCTTCAATACTTCTCACTTCATGAAAATAAGGTTTGAATTGCCAAAAATGGCAAAGGCGGCCATAGAAGTAGGCCTCTTCAATGGTGTGATAAAAATCTTAAATAATTCTCACTTCATGAAAATAAGATTTGCATCGCCAAAGATGGCAAAGACGGCCATAGAAGTAGGCCTCTTCAATGGTGTGATAAAAATCTTAAATAATTCTCACTTCATGAAAATAAGGTTTGCATCGCCAAAGATGGATAAGACGGCCATAGCAGTAGGCCTCTTCAGTGGTGTGATAAAAATCTTAAATAATTCTCACTTCATGAAAATAAGATTTGAATCTCCAAAGATGGCAAAGACGGTAGGAGAAGTAGGCCTCTTCAATGGTGTGATAAAAATCTTAAATAATTCTCACTTCATGAAAATAAGGTTTGCATCGCCAAAAATGGCAAAGACGGCCATAGAAGTAGGCCTCTTCAATGATGTGGTAAAAATCTTAAATACTTTTCACTTCATGAAAATAAGGTTTGAATCGCCAAAAATGGCAAAGACGGCCATAGAAGTAGGCCTCTTCAATGGTGTGATAAAAATCTTAAATAATTCTCACTTCATGAATATACGGTTTGCATCGCCAAAGATGGCAAAGACGGCCATAGAAGTAGGCCTCTTCAATGGTGTGTTAAAAATCTTCAATACTTCTCACATCATGAAAATAAGGTTTGCATCGCCCAAAATGGCAAAGACGGCCATAGAAGTAAGCCTCTTCAATGATGTGGTAAAAATCTTTAATACTTCTCACTTATGAAAATAAGGTTTGCATCGCCAAAAAATTGCAAAGACGGCCATAGAAGTTGGCCTCTTCAATGGTGTGATAAAAATCTTAAATAATTCTCACTTCATGAAAATACGGTTTGCATCGCCAAAGATGGCAAAGACGGTAAGAGAAGTAGGCCTCTTAAATGGTGTGATAAAAATCTTAAATAATTCTCACTTCATGAAAATAAGATTTGCATCGCCAAAAATGGCAAAGACGGCCATGGAAGTAGGCCTCTTCAATGATGTGGTAAAAATCTTCAATACTTCTCACATCATGAAAATACGGTTTGCATCGCCAAAGATGGCAAAGACGGCCATAGAAGTAGGCCTCTTCAATGGTTTGATAAAAATCTTAAATAATTCTCAATTCATGAAAATAAGGTTTGAATCTCCAAAGATAGCAAAGACGGTAAGAGAAGTAGGCCTCTTCAATGGTATGATAAAAATCTTAAATAATTCTCACTTCATGAAAATACGGTTTGCATCCCCAAAGATGGCAAAGACGGCCATAGAAGTAGGCCTCTTCAATGGTGTGATAAAAATCTTAAATAATTCTCACTTCATGAAAATAAGGTTTGAATCTCCAAAGTAAGCAAAGACGGCCATAGAAGTAGGCCTCTTCAATGGTGTAATAAAAATCTTAAATAATTCTCACTTCATGAAAATAAGGTTTGAATCGCCAAAGGTGGCAAAGACAGTAAGAGAAGTAGGCCTCTTCAATGGTGTGATAAAAATCTTAAATAATTCTCACTTCATGAAAATAAGGTTTGAATCTCCAAAGATGGCAATGACGGCCATAAAAGTAGGCCTCTTCAATGGTGTGATAAAAATCTTAAATAATTCTCACTTCATGAAAATAAGGTTTGAATCTCCAAAGATGGAAAAGACGGCCATAGAAGTAGGCCTCTTCAATGGTGTGATAAAAATCTTAAATAATTCTCACTTCATGAAAATAAGTTTTGAATCTCCAAAAATGGCAAAGACGGTCATAGAAGTAGGCCTCTTCAATGGTGTGATAAAAATCTTAAATAATTATAACTTCATAAAAAGAAGGTTTGCATCGCCAAAGATGGCAAAGACGGTAAGAGAAGTAGGCCTCTTCAATGGTGTGATAAAAATCTTCAATACTTCTCACTTCATGAAAATAAGGTTTGCATCGCCAAAAATGGCAAAGACGGCCATAGAAGTAGGCCTCTTCAATGATGTGGTAAAAATCTTCAATACTTCTCACTTCATGAAAATAAAGTTTGAATCGCCAAAAATGGCAAAGACAGCCATAGAAGTAGGCCTCTTCAATGGTGTGATAAAAATCTTAAATAATTCTCACTTCATGAAAATACGGTTTGCATCGCCAAAGATGGCAAAGACGGCCATAGAAGTAGGCCTCTTCAATGGTGTGATAAAAATCTTAAATAATTCTCACTTCATGAAAATAAGGTTTGCATCGCCAAAGATGGAAAAGACGGCCATAGCAGTAGGCCTCTTCAGTGGTGTGATAAAAATCTTAAATAATTCTCACTTCACGAAAATAAGATTTGAATCTCCAAAGATGGCAAAGACGGTAGGAGAAGTAGGCCTCTTCAATGGTGTGATAAAAATCTTCAATACTTCTCACTTCATGAAAATAAGGTTTGCATCGCCAAAGATGGCAAAGACGGCCATAGAAGTAGGCCTCTTCAATGATGTGGTAAAAATCTTAAATACTTCTCACTTCATGAAAATAAGGTTTGAATCGCCAAAAATGGCAAAGACGGTAAGAGAAGTAGGCCTCTTCAATGGTGTGATAAAAATCTTAAATAATTCTCACTTCATGAAAATACGGTTTGCATCGCCAAAGATGGCAAAGACGGCCATAGAAGTAGGCCTCTTCAATGGTGTGTTAAAAATCTTCAATACTTCTCACTTCATGAAAATAATGTTTGCATCGCCAAAGATGGCAAAGACGGCCATAGAAATAGGCCTCTTCAATGGTGTGATAAAAATCTTCAATACTTCTCACATCATGAAAATAAGGTTTGCATCGCCCAAAATGGCAAACACGGCCATAGAAGTAGGACTCTTCAATGATGTGGTAAAAATCTTTAATACTTCTCACTTCATGAAAATAAGGTTTGCATCGCCAAAAAATTGCAAAGACGGCCATAGAAGTTGGCCTCTTCAATGGTTTGATAAAAATCTTAAATAATTCTCACTTCATGAAAATACGGTTTGCATCGCCAAAGATGGCAAAGACGGTAGGAGAAGTAGGCCTCTTAAATGGTGTGATAAAAATCTTAAATAATTCTCACTTCATGAAAATAAGATTTGCATCGCCAAAAATGGCAAAGACGGCCATGGAAGTAGGCCTCTTCAATGATGTGGTAACAATCTTCAATACTCCTCACTTCATGAAAATACGGTTTGCATCGCCAAAGATGGCAAAGACGGCCATAGAAGTAGGCCTCTTCAATGTTTTGATAAAAATCTTAAATAATTCTCACTTCATGAAAATAAGGTTTGAATCTCCAAAGATAGCAAAGACGGTAGGAGAAGTAGGCCTCTTCAATGGTATGATAAAAATCTTAAATAATTCTCAATTCATGAAAATACGGTTTGCATCGCCAAAGATGGCAAAGACGGCCATAGAAGTAGGCCTCTTCAATGGTGTGATGAAAATCTTAAATAATTCTCACTTCATGAAAATAAGGTTTGAATCTCCAAAGATGGCAAAGACGGCCATAGAAGTAGGCCTCTTCAATGGTGTGATAAAAATCTTAAATAATTCTCACTTCATGAAAATAAGGTTTGAATCGCCAAAGGTGGCAAAGACGGTAAGAGAAGTAGGCCTCTTCAATGGTGTGATAAAAATCTTAAATAATTCTCACTTCATGAAAATAAGGTTTGAATCTCCAAAGATGGCAAAGACGGCCATAGAAGTAGGCCTCTTCAATGGTGTGATAAAAATCTTAAATAATTCTCACTTCATGAAAATAAGGTTTGAATCGCCAAAGGTGGCAAAGACGGTAAGAGAAGTAGGCCTCTTCAATGGTGTGATAAAAATCTTAAATAATTCTCACTTCATGAAAATAAGGTTTGAATCTCCAAATATGGCAAAGACGGCCATAGAAGTAGGCCTCTTCAATGGTGTGATAAAAATCTTAAATAATTCTCACTTCATGAAAATAAGGTTTGAATCGCCAAAGGTGGCAAAGACGGTAAGAGAAGTAGGCCTCTTCAATGGTGTGATAAAAATCTTAAATAATTCTCACTTCATGAAAATAAGGTTTGAATCTCCAAAGATGGCAAAGACGGCCATAGAAGTAGGCCTCTTCAATGGTGTGATAAAAATCTTAAATAATTCTCACTTCATGAAAATAAAGTTTGAATCGCCAAAAATGGCAAAGGCGGCAAGAGAAGTAGGCCTCTTCAATGGTGTGATAAAAATCTTAAAAACTTCTAACTTCATGAAAATAAGGTTTGAATCGCCAAAGATGGTAAAGACGGTAAGTAGGACTCTTCAATGATGTGATAAAAATCTTAAATAATTCTCACTTCATGGAAATAAGCTTTGAATCGCCAAAGATGGCAAAGACGGCCATAGAAGTAGGCCTCTTCAGTGATATGATAAAAATCTTCAATACTTCTCACTTCATGAAAATAAGGTTTGAATCGCCAAAAATGGCAAAGACGGCCATAGAAGTAGGCGTCTTCAATGGTGTGATAAAAATCTTAAATAATTCTAACTTCATGAAAATACGGTTTGAATCTCCAAAGATGGCAAAGACGGCCATAAAAGTAGGCGTCTTCAATGGTATGATAAAAATCTTAAATAATTCTCACTTCATGAAAATAAGGTTTGAATCTCCAAAGATAGCAAAGACGGTAGGAGAAGTAGGCCTCTTCAATGGTATGATAAAAATCTTAAATAATTCTCAATTCATGAAAATACGGTTTGCATCGCCAAAGATGGCAAAGACGGCCATAGAAGTAGGCCTCTTCAATGGTGTGATAAAAATCTTAAATAATTCTCACTTCATGAAAATAAGGTTTGAATCTCCAAAGATGGCAAAGACGGCCATAGAAGTAGGCCTCTTCAATGGTGTGATAAAAATCTTAAATAATTCTCACTTCATGAAAATAAGGTTTGAATCGCCAAAGGTGGCAAAGACGGTAAGAGAAGTAGGCCTCTTCAATGGTGTGATAAAAATCTTAAATAATTCTCACTTCATGAAAATAAGGTTTGAGTCGCCAAAGATGGCAAAGACAGCCATAGAAGTAGGCCTCTTCAATGGTGTGATAAAAATCTTAAATAATTCTCACTTCACGGAAATAAAGTTTGAATCGCCAAAAATGGCAAAGGCGGTAAGAGAAGTAGGCCTCTTCAATGGTGTGATAAAAATCTTAAAAACTTCTAACTTCATGAAAATAAGGTTTGAATCGCCAAAGATGGTAAAGACGGTAAGTAGGACTCTTCAATGGTGTGATAAAAATCTTAAATAATTCTCACTTCATGGAAATAAGGTTTGAATCGCCAAAGATGGCAAAGACGGCCATAGAAGTAGGCCTCTTCAGTGATATGATAAAAATCTTCAATACTTCTCACTTCATGAAAATAAGGTTTGAATCGCCAAAGATGGCAAAGACGGCCATAGCAGTAGGCCTCTTCAGTGGTGTGATAAAAATCTTAAATAATTCTCACTTCATGAAAATAAGGTTTGAATCTCCAAAGATGGCAAAGACGGTAAGAGAAGTAGGCCTCTTCAATGGTGTGATAAAAATTTTCAATACTTCTCACTTCATGAAAATAAGGTTTGCATCGCCAAAAATGGCAAAGACAGCCATAGAAATAGGCCTCTTCAATGATGTGGTAAAAATCTTAAATACTTCTCACTTCATGAAAATAAGGTTTGAATCGCCAAAAATGGCAAAGACGGCCATAGAAGTAGGCCTCTTCAATGGTGTGATGAAAATCTTAAATAATTCTCACTTCATGAAAATACGGTTTGCATCGCCAAAGATGGCAAATACGGCCACAGAAGTAGGCCTCTTCAATGGTGTGTTAAAAATCTTAAATAATTCTCACTTCATGAAAATAAGGTTTGCATCGCCAAAGATGGCAAAGACGGCCATAGAAGTAGGCCTCTTCAATGGTGTGATAAAAATCTTCAATACTTCTAACTTCATGAAAATAAGGTTTGCATCGCCAAAAATGGCAAAGACGGCCGTAGAAGTAGGCCTTTTCAATGATTTGGTAAAAATCTTCAATACTTCTCACTTCATGAAAATAAGGTTTGAATCGCCAAAAATGGCAAAGACGGCCATAGAAGTAGGCCTCATCAATGGTGTGATAAAAATCTTAAATAATTATCACTTCATGAAAATACGGTTTGCATCGCCAAAGATGGCAAAGACGGTAAGAGAAGTAGGCCTCTTCAATGGTGTGATAAAAATCTTAAATAATTCTCACTTCATGAAAATAAGATTTGCATCGCCAAAGACGGCCATAGAAGTAGGCCTCTTCAATGATGTGGTAAAAATCTTCAATACTTCTCACTTCATGAAAATACGGTTTGCATCGCCAAAGATGGCAAAGATGGCCATAGAAGTAGGCCTCTTCAATGGTTTGATAAAAATCTTAAATAATTCTCACTTCATGAAAATACGGTTTGAATCTCCAAAGATGGCAAAGACGGTAAGAGAAGTAGGCCTCTTCAATGGTGTGATAAAAATCTTAAATAATTATCACTTCATGAAAATAAGGTATGCATTGCCAAAAAAGGCAAAGACGGCCATAGAAATAGGCCTCTTCAATGATGTGGTAAAAATCTTCAATACTTCTCACTTCATGAAAATAAGGTTTGCATCGCCAAAAATGGCAAAGACGGCAATAGAAGTAGGCCTCTTCAATGGTGTGATAAAAATCTTAAATAATTCTCACTTCATGAAAATAAGGTTTGAATCGCCAAAGATGGCAAAGACAGCCATAGAAGTTGGCCTCTTCAATGGTGTGATATAAAATCTTAAATAATTCTCACTTCATGAAAATACGGTTTCCATCGCCAAAGATGGCAAAGACGGCCATAGAAGTAGGCCTCTTCAATGGTGTGATAAAAATCTTAAATAATTCTCACTTCATGAAAATACGGTTTGCATCGCCAAAGATGGCAAAGACGGCCATAGAAGTAGGCCTCTTCAATGGTGTGATAAAAATCTTAAATAATTCTCACTTCATGAAAATAAGGTTTGAATCGCCAAAGATGGCAAAGACGGCCATAGAAGTAGGCCTCTTCAATGGTATGATAAAAATCTTAAATAATTCTCACTTCATGAAAATAAGGTTTGAGTCGCCAAAGATGGCAAAGACAGCCATAGAAGTAGGCCTCTTCAATGGTGTGATAAAAATCTTAAATAATTCTCACTTCATGAAAATAAAGTTTGAATCGCCAATGATGGCAAAGACGGTAAGAGAAGTAGGCCTCTTTAATGGTGTGATAAAAATCTTAAATACTCCTAACTTCCTGAAAATAAGGTTTGAATCGCCAAAGATGGTAAAGACGGTAAGTAGGACTCTTCAATGGTGTGATAAAAATCTTAAATAATTCTCACTTCATGGAAATAAGGTTTGAATCGCCAAAGATGGCAAAGACGGTAAGAGAAGTAAGCCTCTTCAATGGTGTGATAAAAATCTTGAATAATTCTAACTTAATGAAAATAAGGTTTGAATCGCCAAAGACGGTAAGAGAAGTAGGCCTCTTCAATGGTGTGATAAAAATCTTAAATAATTCTAACTTAAAGAAAATATGGTTTGAATCTCTAAAGATGGCAAAGACGGCCATAGAAGTAGGCCTCTTTAATGGTATGATAAAAAATCTTAAATAATTCTAACTTAATGAAAATAAGGTTTGAATCGCCAAAAATGGCAAAGACGGTAAGAGAAGTAGGCCTCTTCAATGGTGTAATAAAAATCTTAAATAATTCTTACTTCATTAAAATAAGGTTTGAATCGCCAAAGATGGCAAAGACGGTAAGAGAAGTAGGCCTCTTCAATGGTGTGATAAAAATCTTAAATAATTCGAACTTAATGAAAATAAGGTTTGAATCGCCAAAAGTGGCAAAGACGGTCATAGAAATAGGCCTCTTCAGGGGTGTGATAAAAATCTTCAATACTTCTCACTTCCTAAAAATAAGGTTTGAATCGCCAAAGATGGCAAAGACGGTAAGAGAAGTAGGCCTCTTCAATGGTGTGATAAAAATCTGAAAGAATTCTAACTTAATGAAAATAAGGTTTGAATCGCCAAAGATGGCAAAGACGGCAAGAGAAGTAAGACTCTTCAATGGTGTGATAAAAATCTTAAATAATTCGAACTTAATGAAAATAAGGTTTGAATCGCCAAAGATGGCAAAGACGGTAAGAGAAGTAGGCCTCTTCAGGGGTGTGACAAAAATCTTAAATAATTCTAACTTAATGAAAATAAGGTTTGAATCTCCATAGATGGCAAAGACAGTAAGAGAAGTAGGCCTCTTCAATGGTGTGATAGAAATCTTAAATAATTCTAACTTAATGAAAATAAGGTTTGAATCGCCAAAGATGGCAAAGACGGTAAGAGAAGTAGGCCTCTTCAATGGCGTGATAAAAATCTTAAATACTTCTCACTTCATGAAAATAAGGTTTGAATCGCCAAAGATGGCAAAGACGGCCATAGAAGTAGGCCTCTTCAATGATGTGATAAAAATCTTAAATAATTCTAACTTAATGAAAGTAAGGTTTGAATCTCCATAGATGGCAAAGACGGTAAGAGAAGTAGGCCTCTTCAATGGTATGATAAAAATCTTAAATAATTCTCACCTAGTGAAAATAAGGTTTGAATCGCCAAAGATGGCAAAGACAGTAAGAGAAGTAGGCCTCTTCAATGGTGTGATAAAAATCTTAAATAATTCTCACTTCATGAAAATAAGGTTTGAATCGCCAAAGGTGGCAAAGACGGTAAGAGAAGTAGGCCTCTTCAATGGTGTGATAGAAATCTTAAATAATTCTAACTTAATGAAAATAAGGTTTGAATCGCCAAAGATGGCAAAGACGGTAAGAGAAGTAGGCCTCTTCAATGGTGTGATAGAAATCTTAAATAATTCTAACTTAATGAAAATAAGGTTTGAATCTCCATAGATGGCAAAGACGGTAAGAGAAGTAGGCCTCTTTAATGGTGTGATAAAAATCTTAAATAATTCTCACTTAGTGAAAATAAGGTTTGAATCGCCAAAGATGGCAAAGACGGTAAGAGAAGTAGGCCTCTTCAATGGTGTGATAGAAATCTTAAATAATTCTAACTTAATGAAAATAAGGTTTGAATCGCCAAAGATGGCAAAGACGGTAAGAGAAGTAGGCCTCTTCAATGGTGTGATAGAAATCTTAAATAATTCTAACTTAATGAAAATAAGGTTTGAATCGCCAAAGATGGCAAAGACGGTAAGAGAAGTAGGCCTCTTCAATGGTGTGATAAAAATCTTAAATAATTCTCACTTCATGAAAATAAGGTTTGAATCGCCAAAGATGGCAAAGACGGCCATAGAAGTAGGCCTCTTCAATGATGTGATAAAAATCTTAAATAATTCTAACTTAATGAAAATAAGGTTTGAATCTCCATAGATGGCAAAGACGGTAAGAGAAGTAGGCCTCTTCAATGGTGTGATAAAAATCTTAAATAATTCTCACTTAGTGAAAATAAGGTTTGAATCGCCAAAGATGGCAAAGACGGTAAGAGAAGTAGGCCTCTTCAATGGTGTGATAAAAATCTTAAATAATTCGAACTTAATGAAAATAAGGTTTGAATCGCCAAAAGTGGCAAAGACGGTCATAGAAATAGGCCTCTTCAGGGGTGTGATAAAAATCTTAAATACTTCTCACTTCCTGAAAATAAGGTTTGAATCGCCAAAGATGGCAAAGACGGTAAGAGAAGTAGGCCTCTTCAATGGTGTGATAAAAATCTGAAAGAATTCTAACTTAATGAAAATAAGGTTTGAATCGCCAAAGATGGCAAAGACGGTAAGAGAAGTAAGCCTTTTCAATGGTGTGATAAAAATCTCAAATAATTCGAACTTAATGAAAATAAGGTTTGAATCGCCAAAGATGGCAAAGACGGTAAGAGAAGTAGGCCTCTTCAATGGTGTGATAAAAATCTTAAATAATTCTAACTTAATGAAAATAAGGTTTGAATCTCCATAGATGGCAAAGACGGTAAGAGAAGTAGGCCTCTTCAATGGTGTGATAGAAATCTTAAATAATTCTAACTTAATGAAAATAAGGTTTGAATCGCCAAAGATGGCAAAGACGGTAAGAGAAGTAGGCCTCTTCAATGGTGTGATAAAAATCTTAAATAATTCTCACTTAGTGAAAATAAGGTTTGAATCGCCAAAGATGCCAAAGACGGCCATAGAAGTAGGCCTCTTCAATGGTGTGATAAAAATCTTAAATAATTCTAACTTAATGAAAATAAGGTTTGAATCTCCATAGATGGCAAAGACGGTAAGAGAAGTAGGCCTCTTCAATGGTGTGATAAAAATCTTAAATAATTCTCACTTAGTGAAAATAAGGTTTGAATCGCCAAAGATGGCAAAGACGGTAAGAGAAGTAGGCCTCTTCAATGGTGTGATAAAAATCTTAATATATTCTCACTTCATGAAAATAAGGTTTGAATCGCCAAAGATGGCAAAGACGGTAAGAGAAGAAGGCCTCTTCAATGGTGTGATAAAAATCTTAAATAATTCTCATTTCATGAAAATAAGGTTTGAATCCCCAAAGATGGCAAAAACGGCCATAGAAGTAGGCCTCTTCAATGGTGTGATAAAAATCTTAAATAATTCTCACTTCCTGAAAATAAGGTTTGAATCGCCAAAGATGGCAAAGACGGTAAGAGAAGTAGGCCTCTTTAATGGTGTGATAAAAATCTTAAATAATTCTTACTTCATGAAAATAAGGTTTGAATCGCCAAAGATGGCAAAGACGGTAAGAGAAGTAGGCCTCTTCAATGGTGTGATAAAAATCTTAAATAATTCTCACTTCATGAAAATAAGGTTTGAATCGCTAAAGATGGCAAAGACGGCCATAGAAGTAGGCCTCTTGAATGGTGTGACAAAAATCAAATAATTCCCACTTCATGAAAATAAGGTTTGAATCGTCAATTCACCATCAAGAGATATAAGAACTTTGCAATAAACAGCATCAAACGACAGAAGAAATACAAGCCTCACTATAATTCCCCCCAGGTCCCTCCAATCCTCCCATTTTGCAAAATCCACAAGGATTAACTTCAGCACTAAAAAATACTACACTGGTAACCAAAAATGCCAGAAAACAAAAAGTAAAAAAAACAAAACATAAGCAATCATTGTATTAAATTAACTTTAAAACTGTAAAAATAATGTACCTTTATATAAATAAAATTGTGGTAAAAACACACTTTACATTATTCTTTCTAAGACTTCACATTCCAAACTATTCCCTGCCATATTTAGCTAGCTAACTGCCCTCACTCTTCTTTCGCCCATCTTTCCAATCAGATGAAAGGAAAATTAGTTTGTATCAAAATAAAAATTTTTTTTTGCACATATGATGAATCTATTATGTATTTACATCGTTCAACAGTTCTTTAACAAAAATCACATTGCTTATTACAATACTATTTAAAAACAAAACTAATTTAAATTCAATCTGATAATTACCAATATTTTAATGATTTTTAATTTAAACATCTTCAATCGGTTTTCCTGATTAACGCTGTTTTAATATGAAAATTAGTATCTTATTATCAGTACGAGATGGGAATGTTTATAGGCTTGTTGACTTTAAATCACTCTTCAATGTCCTCCAGCTAGAATGTTGGGCAAAGAAAATTCACAGAATAATTACAACTGCGACCAATACAAAAACTTTTAAGGTATAATCATCATCATCTCAAAAATAGTAAAAACTTTCCTTATCAAAGACACGTTACCTTGTCCTCAAAAAATAAATCGTTTCTACGTTAGAATTTAATGTAAATGACGATATGGGGTTATCAAAACACACTTATTATTCAATAGGGTCAGCTTTGTTTTCATAAACTAACTTATTTACATACGGTATTTGGAGCTTAACGCTTAACCAAAAGCAAAACAATAGAAAAAGAATGTAGTCAAGGAACAGTGAAATTGTCTACAAAGGAGGACTGACCCCTTCCAAGGGTTAGAAATATGAAATTCCAAAAGCTCACAAGCATTATGAACAACAGTGTGGTTTATTCTCTTATAGAACTTTGTAAATCACTTGCCAACATTTCTGATGACAATATAATTGTCACTGATACATTACTACCGTCTTAGCTACCGGAATGTCTTATCAATGTATCGTACATTTGCATATATGTATTTATGTATGTATGCATGTATGTTTGTGTGTGTATATATATATATATATATATATATATATATATATATATATATATATATACATACGCACACACACACACACACACATATATATATATATATATATATATATATATATATATATATATATATATATATACACACATCTGCCTACATGAGCACAAAATTACACAAGTAACTATACATGTAAATACACATGCACCTACACACACGCACACACACACACACACACATATATATATATATATATATATATAGTACATATAACGGGTTTTGAGCGAAGCGAAAAATCTATTTTTGGGTGAGATGGCCATGTTGTCCTGATGGAAGTTCCTATAGGGTAGCTTCCTAGGGTATATTACAACTACGGCGATATTCCCAGAGAATTTACCTTAAGGTACCCAGAATTCTAACTCCTGGAGCGAATATCCCTAATGAAAGGGATATCGCGACATATCAGAGGTTGTATTCTTGACACGCCACATGGCAATCTGCACCCCAAACAGAGATAACACATCGAGGGGTCAATTGTCAAGAAACGAAAACGGGAAAGAAAAAGGGGGAGCTGCTCCCAAGGCTCCCTCTTCTCCAGTTTCGTAAGCGTGCCTGGCGCCAATCCTGGCGCCATCTGTATTCCTTGTAGCGTACACGAGGTGCTACAGATACTGTATGTAGGGAGGGGTCCTACAGCCCTTTCATAGAAAGGGAAGGGCGGGTCCATCAGGACGACATGGCCATCTCACCCAAAAATAGATTTTTCGCTTTGCTCAAAATCCGTTTTTTGGGCTCAAGCCATGTCGTCCTGATGGAAGTATACCAGAGCATTACTGTATCTGTGGATTCTCAGAACGTGCCGTACTCCCCGGAGGTAATTTTTCCCGGTCGACTAAACCTAGAGACCTAAGATGTTACCGTTATACATCTTTTCAACTAACCATAAACCATGTTAGAGCTTCCTGCCCCCTACAGGGAAGAGTCCTACTAGACTCTGGAAAAGTCTCGAAGAGTACATATACCTATGTATGAATACCAGGCAAGCTAATATAGTGGTCTCACCCTATATTAAGTACAGCATAGTTTGTAAAGAACCACTGCGTCAATATGAAATATCGACCAGTTCTCCGCACAATACTTGTATTGGACAAAGGTTTATATCCGCATAGGAGGAAACTTGTAAAACCGCCACCGTCCCCTTCTGGGACGGAGTCCTCCCGTTAAGGGAAAGCATAAACCAATGCAACATAGCTTGCATACAGGAACAATCTATTAGAATTATCCCAGATAAATATACATAGAATGAATGCTCAATTATATCAATAAATTGACACAGGTGAAGGAGACGCAAGGTTCTCAAGAACAAGTTTATTGATAGACAATAAACAGACAGGTTAACAACAATTCTATATATATATATATATATATATATATATATATATATATATATATATATATATATATATATATATATATATATATAAGAAGAGTATAACCAAAACTTTAAGCATAAGTCTGATAGTAAACAGAAACTTGTTTATCTGAAAGAAAAACATTAGTGCCACTTTTAACATACTGAGGTATGAAGGTCAGAAAAGTCTGTATTACTAATCAGTTATATTAGCGTTAGAAACGCTCAGCACACATGTCTGCACTTATGCTAGGTTCACCTTAGGAAGTGGAACAGTCAACGTGGGCACCTCAGTGCCCTCACTTAGTTTGTAGCACAGTATGTAACTACACACTCACCCTGGAATTAATTGTCCCAATTAAAACCACTGTTCCTCGCAGAGTTAAACAGCAAGGTTAACGACGCAACCCACTGCTACCACAGAACTCTTTAGTTGCTCCACTTGCTTCGCATAGTGGCGAAAGAACACTCTGGAAGACTTCCAGCCAGTGTATGAACGAAGATGTTCAAAATCCATACAATTAAGGAAATTTAAGGATGAAGCAACTTTCCTCGGATCGTGACCTGCGGGTGTACTGTCAGGATCCGCTCTGCGAATAAAATATGTGATTTTCGCCCTGAGTTGATTCAGTGATAAATTTGAGCCTGATGTTTCTCCCCTGAATAGTTGACCACCCTTGAAGTCTGAAGTTCTATGAAGATAGACCTTTAGGCATTCTACTGGACATAGAGATGCATCTTCTTTCAGAAGGCAGATTCTCCAGGGACCCCACCTGTTGGATGGTAACTCATTCTTGGTGAGAAACATAGGATCCGGAAACAGGTTCAGTTCTCCCCCATCCGGGAACTGAACACGACCTTCCTCTCTCGAGAGGGCTACAATCTCACTAACCCTGGCCCCGGACGCGAGTGGAAATAGGAAAATGACTTTTTGGGTCTAATCCATTAACGCACCCTCCTCATTGCTCCACAGAGAAGCGAAATGAAGAACTTTGTCTAAAGACCATGAAATGGGCTTTGGAGGTGCTGAAGGTCTGAGCCTAGCGCATGCTTTCAGAACTTTATTGCCTTCTAATAGATTTGCACTTATTTTCCTCTAGGAAGTCTATGCTGGCTTTCGAAATACCGAAACGCTTTCTCACCGCTAGGGAGAGAAAATCATGAGCTGCAGGGTCCGGGTTTTCTGTAATGAAGCGCAGACAGTCGACTTCTGGACTCGCTGGGTCAGAACTGGATCTGGTAGCGGTACAAACTTCAGCCGTAGTTCCAATGCCAGGGGGAACCACACGCTGTTCGGCCACTTGTGGGCCACTATTGCCGCTACCCCCTTGAAGGATCTCAGTTTGTTGAGGACCCTCAACAGAAGGTTGTGAGGAGGGAACAGATAAATCTTGGACCATCTGTTCCAGTCGAGGGACATTGCGTCCACTGCTTCCGCTAAGGGGTCCTCGTACGGGGACACGTACAGGGGCAACTTCTTGTTGTCTTTCGTCGCAAAGAGGTCTATCTGCAGTTCTGGGACTTGATTCAGAATGAAGGAGAATGATCCTGCGTCTAAGGACCATTCCGACTCTATCGGTGTGAACCTGGATAGAGCGTCCGCTGTCACATTGCGGACTCCTTGAAGGTGAACTGCCGACAGGTACCACTTCTTCTTTTGCTCCAATCGGAAGATGGCCTACATCACCTGGTTGAGAGGTGGTGACCTCGATCCTTGTCGATTCAAGCATCTCACAACTACCTCGCTGTCCATCACCAACCTTATGTGGATCGAGTGACGCGGGGAGACTTTCTTTAAGGTAAGGAGCACTGCCATAGCTTCTAGAAAGTTTATGTGAAAGGTCTTGAATAGCTTGGACCAAGTCCCCTGGACTTTTTTCCGATGAGAGTGACCTCCCCATCCCTCCTTCGAGGCGTCTGAGTGAATCGTCACCGACGGGGGAGGTGGCTGAAGAACCGACTTCTTTAGATGTCTGGCTTGGGACCAAGTTCTGAGAAGAGTACGTAGCCGAAGCGGAACTGGTCTTCTCAGATCTCTTCGCGCGTTTGATGCATAACTTCTCCAAACTCCGGTTGCATCCTTTAGCTGTGCTCTTAGCACTGGGTCTGTCACCGAAGCAAACTGGAGAGAGCCCAGTACCCTCTCCTGTTCGCGTCTTGATATCCTTTCGGAATCTAGAAGTCTCTTGACAGAACCCGCTATCTCCTTCCTTTTCTTCGCCGGGATGGAGAAACGGTGTGACATTAGGTCCCAGTGGATTCCCAGCCACTGGAACCTTCGAGATGGAGAAAGTCGAGACTTTTTTCTGTTGATCTTGAAGCCTAGATACTCTAGGAACTGGATCACTTGACTGGAAGCTTGCAAGCATTCTGTCTCGGATGCTGCCCACACCAGCCAGGCGTCCAGGTAGGCTACTACCTGAATTCCCTTTAGGCGTAATTGTTTGAGAGCTACGCTTGCAAGCTTCGTGAAAATCCTTGGGGCTATATTTAGCCCGAATGGCATGGCTCTGAAGGCGTATAGTCTTCGTTGTAGCTTGAACCCTAGGTAGGGGGAGAGTCGACGGTTGATTGGAACGTGCCAATAGGCGTCTGACAAGTCTATGGAGACGGAATATGCCCTCTTGGGCAGTAAGGTCCTTATGTGTTGCAGTGTTAGCATCTTGAATTTGCAATTCACTATGAACTTGTTGAGTGGCGACAAGTCCAGAATGACTCTGAGCTTTTCCGAGTCTTTCTTGGAAACACAAAACAGCCTCCCTTGGAATTTGATGGATTTCACCCTTCGGATCACTTTTTTCTCCAACAGTTCTTGAACGTACTCCTCCAGAACGGGGGTGGAGTGTTGGAAAAACCGAGGGCACGGGGGTGGAGTGCTGTACCAGCTCCAGCCCAGTCCGTTCTTGAGTAGGCTGTGGGCCAAGGGATCGAAGGTCCACCGATCACGAAAATTCTGAAGTCTCCCTCCTACCGGCATCATCTCACTTGGACTGCCGTCCTGAGGTCTTGCCTCCCTGACTGCGACCACCCCTGAATCCCCTTCCCCTGTAGGGGCGCCTAGACGAGCCTCTGGCTGCTCCTCTAGGCTTTGCTCGAAAGGAAGTAGACTGCCCTTCGAACATTGGGGTGAATGCCGTGGACTGTGTCGACACGGCCTGGGGTACCCACTGGAATGTGGTCGGGGTTTGTGCCACCATCTGGGGCACTGAAGGCAATGGCAATTGCAGTTGCTGTTGCTGTTTAAGAGGCTTGGCTGGCCGAGACGGTAGCCTAGTCCTCATAGTCTTCCTCTTTGGTTGAGGACCCTCATCCGGGGAAGACTTTCTTTTGATAGCCAGGCACCACTTTTGGAGAAGGTTTCTATTCTCCGTGGCGGCCCTATCAACAACTTCTTTGACCAATTCGGTAGGGAAAAGGTCTTTGCCCCAAATGTTGGAGGAGATTAGTTTCCTTGGCTCGTGCCTCACCGTAGCCGAGGTGAACACGAACTCCCTACAAGCTCTCCTCGCCCTGACGAAGCTATAAAGATCCTTCGTCACTGTGGCCAGATGAGTCTTGGCCACTACCATGAACATTTCATGGACCTTGGGGTCACTTGCCATCGTCTCAAGAGTAGTCTGAAGAGACATTGAGGCACCAGTCTTTCTTTTGTCTCGAGCTCTCTCCGCAAAAGAAAGTCAGACAGTTTAGGGAGGTCCTCGCCGAACTGAAGTCCGGCAATATCAGCCTCCAACTTCCCAACTGAGAAGGTAAGATGGACGTCCTTCCAGTCTTTGTGGTCCATAGGCAGGGCCAGCGACAAGGGTTTACACTCCTCCAGGGAGGGGCAAGGCTTGCCGGCCTCGACTGCTTTTAGTACAGCCGCAAACCCTTTCTGTAAAAAGGGGAAGGCTCTAGCAGGAGAGGACACAAAGGAAGGGAGCTTCTTACTCAATGCAGCTACCTTTGAGTTCGTGAAGCCCCTCTCTTTCATCGAGGATGAAAGCAAAGCTTGAGCCTTAGCATGGTCCATCACTATGACCTCCTTCGGGTCTGTCTCCTCCTTTGAAGCTGGTTCCTTCCTCAGTCGGACATAACAGTCCGGATATGACCCCTTGCTGGGCCAGAATTCCACCTCCTCTAGGGGAACTGAACCCAACTTATCCGAGATGACGATCTTTCCAGTCGTCATCGGCATGTGCTCAGCATACCTCCATGGGTTAGCATCTGAGCACAAGGGAAGGTCTTTCACATTGAGCCTTTTCTGGGGCCCATGTGATGCTGCAAGCCTCTGCATCTGCAGAGTCGGGGCGGGTGCAGCACTAGAAGAAAACAGAATGGATGCCGGGAGAAGAGCGTAAACTACCTCCAAGCCCGGCAATCCGAAAGAGTGCATATAAGGAAGGGGAGAATCTAATTCAGGCTTCCTGACCAATGCCGTCTGGCTCTACAGGCAGGCATGGATGAGGGACCAAGGGAGGTCCGGGCAGCACTCAAAGCAGAAGACCCTTGCCGGCCGGCAGACTCTGCCGGCCGGCAAAGGACTGAGTCAATTCCACATCCTAACCTATCCTAGGTCCAGATGTAGAATGACGTACAGTACTGTAATGGCTAGGCCATTACGGAGATAGAGGGGGAAGGGACAAAAGAGAGTCCCACCAACCTTGCTTTAGTGAAGGATCACCTGCAGCCAAGAAAACTCATCTTAGCCTAAGGGAGATCCAAGGAGGGAGGCCAGCAATACTTGCCAGCTCCCAAAGAACCAAAGCAAGGAAGGTGTTGCTACTCCCAGGGAAAGGATCTTATCCTCCCACCGAGAACAGCAACAAGGACTAGTCTGCTAGATCACAAAAGAAGGAATCATCTCGTACAGAAACCTTTGGTAGTGACCTAAGGAGGCCCATGTGATGCTGCAAGCCTCTGCATCTGCAGTTACATTGCAGCCGCCTTCTCCTGATTCTCCTTCTGCATTTGTTGGATCATTCCAACAATGGAGGAGAGGGCCTGTCCCAGCTCTACTGGGAGAGCGGACGATGTTGAGGGAATAGGCTCCGGGATCTGAACCGGAGTAGCCGACACCTCGTCGGCCTCTTCCTCTACAATGTCTGGGGCTTGAACTTCATCCTGGCCTCCTGCCAGGAGGTCTTCCTCCAGACGCTCGTCCACGTCAGACATCCTGTCATCCAACTGGATGTCTTGCAAAGCGACCGCGACTTCAGCATCCACCTGGATCTGAACTTGAGGGATCTCCTCTTGAGGCTGGGGAATCACTGCATCCGCTGATGCCCTAGGGAAAAGATACGCCCTCATCTTCTAACTTGGAAGATAAGGTCCAGAGGTGTTCTTCTGGAAGCCCCTTACCCAGGTACGAAGCTTCTCCCTTGCTATATCCCTTGATTCCGCCGTCCTAGGGGAATTAAAGGCCTCAGTAATCAGGTTAGTGCACACGGGACATACCTGAGGTTCCCAATACTGTAGATCACCCTTGGAGACAGCGCATGTTGCGTGCCTCCTACAAAACTCATGTCCGCAGAGGTTCTTCCTGCGGACGATGCAGAAAACACTTCCGCACTTCGGAGGGTCCTCCTGTAAAGAGAAGAAATTTCCATGAGTATCAAGTGAACTATGTATCACTGGATATGCACAGTTAGCATAACAATTCAGAAAGGAAAGACACACACTTGTGTTTCCTTCACAACCAATTGTTGCAGCCTTCCAGATAATAAAATCGTATGGTTAATCTCTTCTAGAATAACCAATGAAAAGTTTCCAGAGGAAACAGGTGTAGCTCACACCTAAGCAATGATTTTAAAATCCTGGATAATAGACAAGAAAGAACTCACTTTCTTATCTGTAAGGCAACAGCAAAGGGCTGTGCAAGACAACACAAAAGTGTTAGAACACACAGTGCTGTACCAAAACTTATACTATAGTTTTCTTCTTACAGTATATGTTATACTGAAGAATACTGGTACAGTATAGAAGGTTATGTGCCGGCCGGCACACACCATAACTAGCTTTAAAGTATACTACTTAACAGCTATCAGGCGGCAGAACGCTGGTTCAAATGCATGTGCCGGCCGGCAACAGCCAATGTCGGCTACACAAGGTAGCACCCGGCTGCCGGCCACTGCTCCTGGCGACCGGCAGACAAGGGCTGACATTAGCCGGCCGGCAAAGGTAAACAACCGATGCCAGCCAGCAGCAAAAGAACCAGAGGACTACGACTGCTCGGCTGCCGGCCTCATAGCCCGGCAGCCGGGTCGGGTACAGCACTAGAAGAAAACAGAATGGATGCCGGGAGAAGAGCGTAAACTACCTCCAAGCCCGGCAATCCGAAAGAGTGCATATAAGGAAGGGGAGAATCTAATTCAGGCTTCCTGACCAATGCCGTCTGGCTCTACAGGCAGGCATGGATGAGGGACCAAGGGAGGTCCGGGCAGCACTCAAAGCAGAAGACCCTTGCCGGCCGGCAGACTCTGCCGGCCGGCAAAGGACTGAGTCAATTCCACATCCTAACCTATCCTAGGTCCAGATGTAGAATGACGTACAGTACTGTAATGGCTAGGCCATTACGGAGATAGAGGGGGAAGGGACAAAAGAGGGTCCCACCAACCTTGCTTTAGTGAAGGATCACCCGCAGCCAAGAAAACTCATCTTAGCCTAAGGGAGATCCAAGGAGGGAGGCCAGCAATACTTGCCAGCTCCCAAAGAACCAAAGCAAGGAAGGTGTTGCTACTCCCAGGGAAAGGATCTTATCCTCCCACCGAGAACAGCAACAAGGACTAGTCTGCTAGATCACAAAAGAAGGAATCATATCGTACAGAAACCTTCGGTAGTGACCTAAGGAGGCTAAGCCTCCTATGTCTGTGTCAGGCCAGCGAGGGAGACTCTACCCCAAGCCAGACAAACACAGACTCAGACTAAAAACTCTGTTGTTCTGTACCTCTTCGAAACCAGACTTACTGGAACAGGAAGGTACAGTAACACCCCAGTATAGTTTTATCGAAAGTTAATTCAGATAAACCACTTAGGGATAAGCCCAAGGCTTAAACAGAGGGAAAGGGATTGCATACCTTCTCCGAAGAAAAGAAAGCAACCGGGGAGTATGAGAAAGTATACTAAGGCTCCATAAGCAACTTAGCCTAGGCACCAAGAGAATCGATTACCTAAATCACCGAAACTCACTCGTATACTATCTTGGAAATATTCAACATAATCTTAAATGTATAAAAAACAGCCTAAAGCTTCAATAAAATTTTAATACACTCGGAAAACCAAAATCATGCAGGAAGTACTAGGACCAAACGACTAGGCTACATGGCCTAGCGTAGGCCAGAGTTGGCGAATACTTCGCCAAAATAATACTAACGCACGAAAGGAAATCCTATGTAACGCTAAATAGCTAAAATTTATTAAAGCAAAACAACCGGGAATGTCGCTCTGGCTAACTAAAACTCATACCTAGCGAGCGACAGCGTCCATGACGCCTCCGGTAGGCAACGGCTCTTGTAACAAAGATTAATACTATTGATCACATAAAAATTTACCAAGAGCCTACATTTATACATAAAAGAAATAGTACTCAACTTATCAGAGGCCGACGAAGCTGGAGAAGCCATGAAAAGCTGAATAAATCCAAGATTTGCGAGAAACACAGGAAAAAACTCAGAGTTGTTAAGCTACGCAAAAAGGAATACAGATGGCGCCAGGATTGGCGCCAGGCACGCTTACGAAACTGGAGAAGAGGGAGCCTTGGGAGCGGCTCCCCCTTTTTCTTT
The DNA here is from genome assembly GCF_036898095.1 of Palaemon carinicauda. Classification (NCBI taxonomy): domain Eukaryota; kingdom Metazoa; phylum Arthropoda; class Malacostraca; order Decapoda; family Palaemonidae; genus Palaemon; species Palaemon carinicauda. Next base: position 256,682,033 of record NC_090725.1, on the reverse strand, counting down.
CCCGTTTTCGTTTCTTGCCAATTGACCCCTCGATGTGTTATCTCTGTTTGGGGTGCAGATTGCCATGTGGCGTGTCAAGAATACGTCCTCTGATATGTCGCGATATCCCTTTCATTAGGGATATTCGCTCCAGGAGTTAGAATTCTGGGTACCTTAAGGTAAATTCTCTGGGAATATCGCCGTAGTTGTAATATACCCTAGGAAGCTACCCTATAGGAACTTCCATCAGGACGACATGGCTTGAGCCCAAAAAACCCATTTTGAGTGGGGATGCATCAACATGGTGAAGGGGTTTGCTTATCATCATAATCAGCAAAGCTGTATTAGTCAGAGCCACCAATACTAGGTTGGTTTGCTGTGAGAGATGAGATGAAAATCTTCCACCATCAAAAATCTGCACTGGCTACGTGATGATGAAGACTAGCAAAACCTTAGACAGGAATTGATATGTCTGATGCCTTTGTCCTGCAGTGGACTAAAAACAGCAAGATTTGTTGTTGTTGTTTGTGTGTGTATACACACACACACACACACACACACACATATATATATATATATATATATATATATATATACACACACACACATATATATATATAAATATATATATATATATATATATATATATATTGTATATGTATATTTATATATTGTATGTGTATATATAAATATATATATATATATATATATATATATATATATATATATATATATATATATATATATATATGAATATATATAAACATATATAAATACATACATATATATATATATATATATATATATATATATATATATATATATATATATATATATATATATATATATATATATACTGTATATATATATATCAAAAATTTTAAATAATTTTTATTTTTCCTAACATACTTACCGAGAAATACTTTCTCTAGGAGATCACTGGTTATCTTCTCTCTACGACCAGATTTGAATATATACCCCCCCGTTCCGCGCTCTCAGTAGCTTTTACCCCCGGCATCCAGGAATGTGCCCTGAGGGTAGGATTAACGGTAGGTCGCCTGTTGGCCAGGTCACGCTCGTCATTAAGTTCTATTGCATTAGCATCATGCTAGTAAGGGAAGAAGGCACTCGGGGAAGGTAGGGAGGGCCATTACCCGAAAGTAGTTCTCGGTAAGTATGTTAGGAAAAATAAAAATTATTTAAAATTTTTGATTTGTTCCAACAAGAATACTTACCTTCGAACTACTTTCTCTAGGAGACTTACACTTTAGGAGGCGGGAGTGCCAAACTGACCCACTGACCTGGACGTGGAGGCCAACAGGCCTCAGTATAACAAGACCTACCAGAGAGCGGAAGCGAGGGTAAATATTCAAAATAATTCCCGTTAGTGTCTAGGAACTCACCTTTAGAAAATCTTCTTTCGACGTTTCTTCTCGACGTGTAGTCATGAAGAATGAGTGATTCCTGGGAACAGACGGTACCCCCCGAAGAGGCAAGTAAGCAACTGGGTAGGAGGTAGGAGAACCGCACTTGTGCCTACCGGTCGCTAGTCTTGAGTGTGCCTGGGGAATACCGTTATACCGCTTGGAGGGCGGAGATGACTGTTCCAATGGAGTATCCGTCCAAGGATTTCCTTGAGTAATCCTTGAGGTAGTGGGCAGTAAAGGTTGACTGGCTCGACCAAGTACCTGCTCGCAGGATTTGTCCTACTGCCATGTTTTTCTCAAAGGCTAAGGAGGTGCTCAGGCCCCTGATGTCATGAGGTCTGGGAGTGCCTGGCACTGCTATGCCAGCTTCCTTGTAGGATCTGGCGATCACCTGCCTCAACCAGAAGGAGATGGTGTTTTTGGAAACTTGTTTCTTATTAATACCCGTGGAAACGAAGAGGCTCTTGACCTCCGGTCGGAGATGCGCTGTCCTTTCCAGGTATTTTCTAATTGTTCGCACTGGGCACAATTTTAAGTCTTCTGCATTACCTGTCTTAGGGATGGCAGGAATCGAGAAACCTTCGAACCTCGGGTCCCAGACTGCTGGGTTCTGAGTTTTGGCCACAAAAGAAGGTACGAACTTGAAGGATACTTCTTTCCACCCCTTTGAGTGAGAGACGTCGTATGACAAACCATGAATCTCTCCCACCCTCTTGGCTGACGCCAAGGCCAGCAAGAAGACGGCCTTGAGGGAAAGGTCTTTGTCCATGATATCTTTCAAGGGCTCAAAGGGAGGACGGCACAGCATCTTCAGAACTAAGGCTAAGTCCTACTGGGGCACTCTCCTCGCCTGAGGGGGGCAAGACTGCTCGAAGCTTTTGATAAGCATCGCTATGTGTCTTGAGGCCCCCAGGTCGATGCCCTTCAGGAGGAAGACTTGGCCTAAGGCAGCCCGAACTCCTTTTATGGCTGGGATTGACATCCCTACTTTGTCTCTGAGGAACACCAGAAACTCTGCTATATCTAGGACCGAGGCCTTAAGAGGTCTAATGTGTCTCTCAGCGCACCACTTTGTGAAGGAGGCCCATTTTGCCTGGTATATTGCCACTGACGACTTCCTCAGGTATAGCGACATTCTCTTAGCTGTGGAGTGAGAATAACCTTCCTTCTTCAGGAGCCACTGGATAGTCTCCAGGCGTGAAGGCGAAGGGAGAGTGGGTTGTCGTGGAACTTGAGGAAGTGAGGCTGTTGCAGAAGGTCTGACCTGGCGGGTAGAGGCCACGGCGGGTGACTCGTTAGGTCTTTTAGGTCTGCGAACCACTCCCTCTCCGGCCACCAGGGCGCTACCAAAGTCATCTTTAGGTTTCGGGCGGCCCTTACTCTGTTGAGCACTTGCCTTATCAACGTGAAGGGGGGAAAAGCGTAAACATCCAGGTTGTCCCACTTGTGCTGAAAAGCGTCTTCCAGGGCTGCTTTCGGGTCTGGCACCGGGGAGCAGTAGACTGGGAGTTGGGCATTGAGTCTCGTTGCAAAGAGGTCCATCACCGGGGAACCCCAACGCTGAATGATGAGCCTGGCTACTTCCGGGAGGAGGGACCACTCTGTCCCTACTATCTGGCCCATTCTGCTGAGGCCGTCGGCCAGAACGTTTCTCTTCCCGGGAATGAACCTTGCTAATAAGACTACTTGATTTTCTTCTGCCCAATTCAGAATCTCTATGGTGAGATCGCACAACTCCCTCGATTTTAAGCCCCCCTACTTCTTTATGTACGCTACTACCGTGGCGTTGTCGCACATCAACGCCACGGTGTTTCCTTTTAGCAGACTTGCGAAGTGTAAGCATGCCTTCTGGACTGCTTTCAACTCCAGGACATTGATGTGGAGTTGCTTTTCCCCTTCCAACCAGGTGCCTCGTGCCGTCCCGTCGAGGAGGTGGGCTCCCCACCCTTGGTTGGAGGTGTCTGTGAACAGGAGCAATTCTGGAGGGCTGGTCCCGAAGGGCATCCCCTTGAGGGAGTTCGACTGGCAGTACCACCATTCCAGGGAGGGTCTTGTGTCTGGAAGGACCCGAACTAGCACTTGTTGTGAGTGTGTCTGGCACCAGAGGCTCTTGAGATTCCATTGGATGGATCTGAGCTTTATCCTCCCCTGTGGGACTAGTTTCTCCAACGAGACCAGGTGGCCTATCATCCTCTGCCAGTCTTTCGCTCTCCTTGGTTGTTCCGATAGGAAGGGCTTGATGATGTGCCTGAGGTTCTTGATCCTGTCCTCCGAAGGGAAAACTTTCCCTTGAATGGTGTCCAATGTCATCCCCAAGTAGTTCATTCTGTTGGACGGGGATAGATTGGACTTCTTTGGGTTGATGACGATACCCAGATCTCTGCAAAACTGAAGGAGACTTCTCCCTTGTTCCTCCAAGAGGACCTTTGAGGCGGAAAGGAGCAACCAGTCGTCCAGGTATCTGATAAGGCGGATGCCCCGTTCGTGAGCCCACACTGATACAGTCGCGAAGACTCTCGTGAATACCTGGGGCGCTGTTGACAGACCGAAGCAAAGAGTCCTGAATTGCAGGATCTGGGAACCCCATTTCACCCGGAGGAACTTCAGCACTCGATGGGTGGATCGGAATTTGGAAGTATGCGTCCTTGAGGTCGACGGTCATCATAAAATCTTTCTCCCTCAAGGACAGCAGAACTGACTTTGGAGTGTCCATCTTGAAGTCCGTCTTCTTGACGAACTTGTTGAGAGCCGACAGATCTATAACTGGCCTCCACCCCCCCCCCCGTCGCTTTCTCTACCAGGAACAGGCGACTGTAGAAACCAGGTCCTGGGAGAGGAACTTCTTCCATGGCGCCCTTCTCCAACATGGAGGACACCTCCTCTTGAAGGGCGGTCCTCTTTACTGGATCTTTGGGCGCTAGCCATTCCGTCCGGTTGGCCGGAATAAGAGGGGGTGGATTCGCCAGGAATGGGAGTCTGTAGCCCTCCTTTAGGACGGACACTGTCCAAGGTTCTGCTCCTTGGGCCTTCCATGCTTGCCAATGTAGTCTGAGGCATCCCCCAACCCGAGGCTTGGGCGGGGATAGGGGGCCTCCCACTCTACCTTCTTCTAGAGGAACGGCCTGATCTGCCTCTCCTAGAGGCGGAGTAACCCGACCTGAAGGAGCCTGATGGTGCTGAAGTACCTCTGCAGGAGGGTTGAGGAGTTGAGGACCAGGAGGAAGAGGGGGCTTCTCTCCTCGTAGTGCTGGAAGAGGCTTGGGGCGTCGCGGCGCTGTCCGAGACGGACCTCTTGTATGGAGGTCTCCTTGACGCTGCCGGTTTGGTGACGTTGTTCTCCTTCCTCTTTGAGACTTTTTCCATCAAGGCCTCTAACTCTTTCACTGAAAAAAGAGACTCTCCCCACAGGGGGAGGCTGCGAATTGCTCGCGCCTCCCTGTCCGGTACTTTCCGGGACACTTTGGCGAGAACTGTCTCTCTTACGGAGAACCCAGTTGGCTGTAAGGGCGAGAGACTGGTACGAGAGGAATTTTAGGGTTTTACCCCCGGATGTAAGGAGGTCCCTCATCAGGCTTTGCTGGTCAGGGTCTTCGGGGTCGTAGGAGGCTTGCACACCCACCAACGTGGAAGCCCACCAGTCTAGCCAAGAGGAGACGTTAATTAGGTCTCGCGACATCTCCTCCATCATGGAGGCCTCTGCAGGTGAGAAACAGACTGGGGCCGAAGAAGCTCTGTCGTCAGAAACTCCTTGGCTCAGAATGTCTACGGCCGTGGCCACTTTACAAGGTCCTGGGCGACGTCCCTCGGGCAAATAGACCTTCCCTTGGTTCTTGAGGCCCTGGAGTAATTTAGAGGCACTTTGGGACTTGGGAGCCTCGGCATTGCCGGCTACCACATTGTCAATAAACTCTTGCCCCAGAACTAGGTCTCTGGTCCAGAGGGAGTGCCAGGGAGGACTTAGGCTGGGAGGGAGTCTGCATAATCCTCAGGAGACTCGACCTCCAGGAATCCCCATCTGTCACTGTAGGTTCTGCTATTCCATGGTGCCTCCTTATCAGGCTGACCACTCTCCTATAGGCGGAGTCTTCCGTCGGGGAGCCCTCTCCTCCGTCAGCCGAGGCCTCGGCCTGGGGCGGGGAAGCCGGGTTACCAGGCACGCAGACCGGACGTCTAACCCTGGGGTCCAGGGGCGCCGTCCTCCCAAGGTACTGGACCTCATCTGCCGGTAAGACCGGACCAGGGGCTCGGGATCGTGTAGGTACCGCTGGAACAGCGGGGACTCTCGTTCGCCCGAAGGCTCTGGGTGCTGAGGGTGCGGTTCCCGGGGGCTGACCCGACAGCGGGAACCGTTCCTTCCGACCTGAAGGCCGCACCAGCTGGGCTGGTTCGGCCTGGCTGCCTGTAAAGAAGCGCGTTTCCCCCCGCTGGGCGGGGTGAACCGGAGGCCTCAAGGACTTATGCCTAACAGAGAGGTCTTTCCTGCGAGCCAGGTCGTGAGGGTCAAGGCCGTGCTTGGAGGGCGGCCGCCTTGGGGACTGCTCGTTGGACCGGTGGTCCGGGGACCGAAGCGCCTTCGATTCTCGCGACGAAACGTAGATCCAGGCTCCCCCGGGAGATACACTCCTCCTATACTTACGGCTCGGGGAGCGGGATTGTTTCTTGCTGTAGCTAGAGCGCGACCTTGACCTGGAACGTTCAGTCCTGGACCGCCCCCTCCGACGGCGGTGTTTCACCTTGACCTCTTCCTCTGACTAGGAATAGATGTTCGAAAAACCAGATGACACTGCGTCCACCACGTGTCGGCTGGAAGCGGGGACTGTGGGGGACTTCTTCGGACGTTGAATGCCAGAGGTCGAGGGCTGGAGGAAGTCATCAGGGACTTCCGTGGGAAGGGTCGGGAACGAATCCAATCGTTCCATGTCCGGGAACCAGGGGTCCAGGTCCACGTCCATCCTCAGGGGAGACCTACCCGGCGTCTTCGGGAGCCTCCAACCGTAGACATCGTGACTTGCAGGTTGGATTTTACTCCGGCTATCTCCCCCTAAAGAGGAGCCAGAAGCACAAGCCCACGAGGGCGGCGGTGACACTGAAACTGCGTTATTACCCCGCACGGGGTCATCGGAGGAAGCGTGCCCCCCGAACACGAGGGCCGACTCTCCGGACGCACTACTAGGACCTTCACTAGCCCTAGAGGGGCCTGCCACTGGCTCTGCACTAACACTGGGCTCCTAGGATAGGACGCCTTGTTCATCCCCTACGCTAGACTTACCTCGTCCCCTACTTTGTGTAGGTGACGGCGAAACCGAGACTCCGTCGGAATGCTCACTGGGCGACGGAATCGGCGAGGAAACACTAACTTTCCTGGGGGAACGTTTCGCTGATTTCCTTTTCTTAGTACCATAACGTACCCACTGAATATCGCTCCAGTCCACGCACTCGGGGCACGTGTCTGCTGACGAGCACACTTTACCTCTACAGGAGGAACAAAGGGAGTGAGGATCTACTTCGGGCTTGGAGAGGAACGCTCACCCCGATTTCCCGGCTCTGGGCCCAGGACAACGGCGAACTAGCTCCATAACGCACACAACGCACGACACAAGCACTTAAGGAAATGAATGAATGAATGAATGAAACACCGGGTAAGCACACGGTTGAAAAGTGAATGCACAGGAACACTTGGGAAAGCACACTATAAAAGCGCAAGTTGCCACGCTGGGAACACGTGGGTCGCAGGACGCACACAAAGGATCGGTAGAGATAAAATACTAGGGAGAGAGATGTTCACCTCTCTCGACCAGAGAACTTAATGACGAGCGTGACCTGGCCAACAGGCGACCTACCGTTAATCCTACCCTCGGGGCACATTCCTGGATGCCGGGGGTAAAAGCTACTGAGAGCGCGGAACGGGGGGGTATATATTCAAATCTGGTCGTAGAGAGAAGATAACCAGTGATCTCCTAGAGAAAGTAGTTCGAAGGTAAGTATTCGTTTTGGAACATATATATATATATATATATATATATATATATATATATATATATATATATATATATATATATATAGTATCATATGTCCTGTTAGCTCAATGTTTTATGCGGGAGGTTTCTATTATTATTATTATTATTATTATTATTATTAGCTAAGCTGCAACCCTAATTGGAAAAGCAGGATTCTATAAGCCCAAGGGATTCACCAGGGAAAAATAGCCCAGTGAGGAAAGGAAAATAAGAAATATATAAGCTATATGAGAAGCAATGAATAATTATGATAGGATATATTAAGAAAAGTAATAACATTTAAACAGATCTTTAAATATATAGACTACAAAAAGAAACTTTCGTCAGCCTGTTCAACATAAAAAAATTTGTTCCAAGTTTGAACTTTTCAAATTCCACCGATTCAACTACTTTATTAGGAAGATCATTCTACAACTTGGTCACAGCTGGAATAAAAATTCTAGAATACTGTGTATTATTGAGCCTCATAATGGAGAAGGGCTTGACTATTAGAATTAACTGCAAACCTAGTATTACGAACTGTCCGGGAAGATCTGAAAGTAAAGGATAGTCAGAATTATGAAAAATTTTATGCAACATGCATAACGAACTAATTGAATGACGGTGCCAGAGATTAATATCTAGACCAGGAATAAGAAATTTAATAGACCGTAAGTTCCTGTTCAACAAATTAAGATGAGAATCAGCAGCTGAAGACCAGACAGGAGAACAATACTTGAAACAAGGTAGAATAAAAGAATTAAAACACTTCTTCATAGATTAATCAACGAAAATCGTACAAGACTTTCTCAATAGGCAATTCTTTTTGCAACTGAAGAAGACAGACATAATATGTTTCTCAAATGTAAATTTGCTGTCAAGAATCAAACCTAAAATTTTAAAAGAATCATACAGTTAAAGATACATTATCAAGGCTGAGATCCGGATGTTTAGGAGCAACTGTCCTTGACCTACTTAAAATCATACTTTGAGTGTCTAGGAACTATTGCTAACAAGGTCTGATAGAATCCAATGAAGCATGGCCCTACCATTCTTGTGAGTTGGGGATAGATCATTTTGTGTCTTAGCCAAGTAGTTTAGTACTAGGTCCATCAACTAATGCTAATAAGGTCTGATGGAATTCTCTGAAACACGACTCTACCGCCCCTGTGATCTGGAGACATGCCAGTTAGTTTCGTTGAAGAGTAATGCAATATTCTTCCACAGACTGTCGCTGACAAGGTCTAATATAATCTACTGAAACACAGCTCTATAACCTCTATTAGCTAGGGATGGGTTAGTAGTTACCATGGCTGAGGGGTACAGTATTTAGCAATAGACTATCATTACCAAGGCTTCATAGAACCAAATTGAAGAATAGCCCTACCAATATGAACAAAGGATGGGTCTCTTACAAAATCTAATAAAATTCATTGAAACATGGTCATACTGCCCAAGTCTGCAAATAACAGATCATTAGGCCAAGCAGACAAGTAGTAAAATACTCTGCTGCAGACTATCGCTACCAAGCTCCATGGTAATCCACTGAAACTGAGCCATATAACTTTTGAGCTAGGGATGGGTCAGTGGTGATCATGGCTGAGTGGTACACTATTTGGCAATGTACTATCATTAACAAAGTCTGATAAAATCTACTGAAACGTGGCCCTACCACACCTTTGAGTAAAAGATGTGTTAGTAGGTCTCATGTTTAAGTTATTTAGTATTCCGACACAAGTTATTAATACAAAGCTCTGATAGAATACACTGCAACACCACTCTACCAATCATGTGAGCTACTGAAGGGTCACATGGTGTTAGAGCTGAATTATTCATTACTCGTCCACGGATTATCACTAACAGGATCTATTAGAATTCACTGAAATACCCTACTGCTCATGTTTGAGTGGTAAAGTATTTGGCAATGGACTATCATTAATACGGTCCGATAGACTCCAATGAAAAGCGGCCTTGCCACTCTTGTGAATTAAGGCTGGGTCAGTGGGCTCCGTGCCTGATCAGCTTAGTATTCGGTAATCGGCCATTGATACATTGAGAAAGACAAACAACAGTAAATGGAAATGGGAATTGATGGATGTAATTATCAAATGAGGAGCAGCTGGAGTTATGTCATATTATTACCTGATTAAAGAAAATGTAAAAATTGATAATAGTTTTAATTGGATAGGATGGAATCCAAACTATGGTATTATGCGAATTTGACAAGAAACACATGATCATGATATATAAGGGAGTGATAAAGAAAAAGGGACATCGAGCTAAACACCAAAGTGAGAGGAGTTTAATGAGGAATAAAAATAATTCAGACGGTCACTGAGTTAGTATGCATGAAGAAGGAATAGATGCTCTTATAAAGTAAAGTAATGCAGATTTAGGACTGGGTAAGGAAAATGTTTATTTAATGAGTAACTCCAAGACAAAAGAATATATCACATGCAGATATACGGGCTGAATTAGAAATTCATGAAGGTGGAAGAGAAAAAGAAAAATAGTGAAATTATAAGAATGTGCTCGAGCTAGTACCTCAGGACAAACTTATGCGAAGGGAAAGCAGTAAGGTGGTAGAGGTAGGACCAAGGGGTTAACCATGGTATTCAAGGTATGTTTAAAAAATGCAAAGGTTCCAAAGCAATAAGAACGACTTTCTGTTCGGTGATGAAATAGAAATGGCTGATAAAGGAGAAAGTAGAATTTATAAGGTAATAACACGAAAGAAAAAAAAGTTGTAAGCTGGAAGTTTATAGAGAAAATAAGACCGATAACAGAGGGTTAATTGCCAAAGAACAGCGTAGTTTTAAGCAAGGAAGAACATAAAAGGACCAAGAGCTCATTTTTAAATAATGGGATAAGTTTGATGAAACTTGTAATATAATATGTAGTGTTGAGAGCAAATTGTTACTTAGGAAATTGAGTCTAAAATTATTGCTGTGCAATATTTTTATGGACAGATTAATAAGAGAAATAAAATAAAGCATAGACAAGCAAGGAACATTAGAGTGATTCAAAAAGGGGTCATGAATGATATTAAGTATGACTAATGTTAGCTAATGATATAGTGCTGGCTAGGGATACTGTAGTAGTCTATAGTAACAGTGTAGACCAGCTAAAGGCTTTTTGAAAGTTGTGATAAGAGGATTAAAGAAATTGCTGAGCAAACTCTCCATTATAGAAGTGAATGCGCGTAATTATTGAAATTAAATCCGATTGAAAAGGTCAAAGCTGTTGAGATTAACAGTTTGGAGGGAGAGGCTGATTATGAAGATAGAACGCAAATAGATATTTTGAGAAAAAAAAATAAGCAAGAAGAAGGGGATACTTTGGATAATGTTGGCTGTATGACGTCGAAGATCCATTAGATCAGAAGTAATTATTCAGAAAGTACAAGAATGTATGCAAGTTAGATATACTGTAAGTGGCCCAGCGTGTCTACAGTATGGGGCAGACACGCTGCTGCTGATCTGTCTGTAAATATATATGAATTTTCTGTGCTGGAAATTAAACCTTGATTCAGCAATTGGTTCGTGAACTTGTAATCACTAATGTTTTGATTTCCTCGAGAACCACACCCATTTTCCTGGTTTTTGTTAAACATAAAATTGGTAGAAAAAATACTTTTATCATTATAATTATCGTCATTATTGTTATTTTACCATTATCGTTTTCATGATCACTTATTATTGTTGATGCCGTTACATAAATACAAATTCATCCGAGTAACCTCGAAAGAAAATCATTATACCATATACCAGAATTCAGGGGTTATTATAGAATATAAATCAAAGTACTAAGAGATATACAAAATATAGACACACATGTATACATCGTACAATAAACAAATATGTAAAATTCATCCACACAACACAATATATAAAAGAAAAAAATAGATAGATGAATCAAGGCAAGTGGGGTTTAGTCTTTAAAATGAATTTCCAGCATATTATTTATGTACTAAAATCGCCTTTCACTAGCCTACCACAAGAAGTTGACAACAGCTTTTCATTTAAGGAAGCTGGAACTCAGGTACTATGACGAGTGAGTTCATGGCTGCCTTAACTTAATTTACAAGGAATACAAGCGGTCAAGAAAATTCTCCATTTGCAATAGAAATTAGTCAAGCACAAGAACATCTTACAGTTGCAAAAGACAAAATACATTTTATAAAAATGTTCAACTAACACTTCGGACAACTGTACCACAAGATGAACGTCTCCGGATGCTAATCAGATCCTGATCAAAGGAAAATACCCCAAATGATAAAAAAAAAATCTAATCAGGAGTATATGGGATTAATACCAACTTTAAGTAAGTTGGTATTAGTCCCATATGCTCCGATTAGATTTAAAATGAACAAGTCTAGTTTTAGAGCAGATTCAAAATATTTATTCGACAATTTAGAAATCAAAAAGTTTTGAACAAAAGACAATAGCTAAACTAGAAATAGGCTAATTGTTGTTAGCAATGCTTTACCGTATTCTGTATTCATCGCTGCAGAGAATTTAAATCCCTCAACAAACAAGTGCCTTATCCCAAGTCAGGGTATGTCAGACCATAGAATATCAGACGCTAATAATATTGCGACAGAGAGAGAGAGAGAGAGAGAGAGAGAGAGAGAGAGAGAGAGAATAATTAATGAGCATGAACTGTATGTGCAGGCAGCCTTAGCGGACGGCCAGCGCAAACCATCCCTGAGGCAACCAACCAAGGATTATTCTCGCAACTGGCATTTTGTGAGAGAGAGAGAGAGAGAGAGAGAGAGAGAGAGAGAGAGAATTGAAAATTAAAGCTACATTGATTGCTTTAAGCTTATTGTAGGTAGCCGGCACTCTAGTCTCTTCTAGCTGAGGGAAGCTGATAGCAAAGGTGAGGGGGAGGGGGGTTGAAGAGGAAGGGGAAATGGAGCAAGGGGTTGACTTCACCTTTGCACTGGAACTTCATAAATGTCCTCGAGAGAGAGAGAGAGAGAGAGAGAGAGAGAGAGAGAGAGAGAGAGAATGAGAATTTTCCATTTACTCGATACTAGGTAAACGATCATACATCTAGACCGCCCTTTTGTTTCCGTGCTTAAATTATTTATAGAACATTATTTGTAACATACAGTCGAATTAAAGATTACCGCTGAATAATTATACAATAATAAAATCCGATTAAATGCAGAGCATAATGCGTTTAAATACGGATAACACAAGCGTATAAGCGAGAGAGAGAGAGAGAGAGAGAGAGAGAGAGAGAGAGAGAGAGAGAGAGAGAGAGAGAGAGAGAGAGAGAGAGAGAGTATAACAACTTTCCTATGCAAATTTCTTCTCAATCTCCGAAGTCTAAAAGCGTCCCAAACGAACGTTGTCGAAGGAGAGGAACCAGACAAGGCGACATCAAAAGACAAAATTATGATTTTAGAGGAAAATTCTCTGTATTCGTCGATACAATATGAACAGTGTCGAAAGTCAGGGCAACTTTTCACTTCCTCTGGATGTTCTTGTCACATGAATTTTTAATCATGTGTGTCTCTCGTCCCCCTCCGTAACCCCACCCTTCTAACAACCCCATCTCTCTCTCTCTCTCTCTCTCTCTCTCTCTCTCTCTCTCTCTCTCTCTCTCTCTCTCTCATACACATTTCTACTCCACCCTCTTTTTACCTTACATTCACAGACCCGGCTTACTACAGTTTTTCACCTCCGGTTTTGTCCTACAATCTCTCTCTCTCTCTCTCTCTCTCTCTCTCTCTCTCTCTCTCTCTCTCTCTCTCTCTTTTCGAACCATACTCCTTCAAGAATAGATGCATGTACAGTATATGTATACACATATACACACACAATAGATGTTCCACGAAAAAAAAAAAAGAGAAACTTATCATGGCCACACCCCCATTCAAATTTATCAATCGTACATGAACCCTTATGTAAAAAAAAAAAAATTCTCAGACAAATAGTATGTTTACCCACAAATTTTGATGTTAAGGCCCCTCCTTTCTATGATCTCTTTCCCCCCATAAATTCAATTGTGGTTAAGTCTTCCTCTCGTCCCTTCTGACACTTCGGGACTGAATCCTTATTACAGTATCATGTGCTTCTCCAGTCTTTCCGCATAGCCAAGCCATCTCAAAATAATTTCACGTACACTAAAATTTATCACTACTATGTATTTCAACATTTCTCACCACTTCACATATACAACATATACTACAGAAACAATCCATCATTAGAGCTTTTCCTTTCTTTATTTCAATAAAAAGAGTTGGTTAAAAAAAAATCTCATGTATTCCAAACTTAGCTTCCATAGACAATCTGACTTTCATGCAAATCTTTTGGACACAACCTAATACATTCCTCGGTTCACCTGCCCTAGAATATTTAGTCAAAATCCATATTACCACTCATTATTCTATCTTGAAGGTTTATATCTTCTCTAATTACCTTGTTCTTGATATAATTTTCATCTCAAAGATCTCCTCTTGCAAACAACTTCAAGGTCCAGCTATTATAGTTCATCTTCACTATCCCTAAATGGCAAAGTACTATCTGTAAACATCAACCATTGCAGATCTCATTCATAACTTATTTTCCTATCTCACTAACACCTCATATAACTTTGTTGAAGATCCATGGAGATATAGCATAAACTCAGAGTAACTTCCACACGTCAAATGTCACTATCCTGCCTTCATATTTCAATAGAAGCTTTGTAGCCATCAAAAAACTAATAAATTCCTTTAAACTTTTGGTTATCAATACTTTGCATCGTAAAACCTCCAATCTGTTTATCTATTGAATCTATCATAACCATTTTCTACGTCCAAAAGTATCACATAACGGCTTTCGGCTTTAAATTCAAACAATTCACATAAATGCTTCCACTTGATGCATCCACCATTTTCTTTGTCTAAACTGTCACTCTTTTGCCCCTATCAATCCTTCTGTCACCTATCTTAAATTCTTAATCAAAATACTACATCACACATACCCAGGCTTACTAAGTGACATTAGGCTAACTATAACATCGGTCACCTATATGACAATTATCTTTTAACAGTAGATTAATTCTATGTAATGGGGCTAAAAAAATACATCAATTAGTATCAAATCAACATTTTAACTTCAAAAGCCTTGCCTGTTTTAAAACCAAAGGCAAAAGGCTTATCAGCATCACATCTAACCTCTAAAGTCTAAACACAATGACACTGCACCATTCACCTCTTATCTCACATAGAGACTCTTGTCCTTGCGTGTAAAGAAAAACCTCGCATACACATATACCAACTCTTTTAAGTGGTTTTCGTCGCCTCATTAGTCATTAATTCCCTATTGTATAGTCTTCTATTCTTTTCATGTGTTTAAAATATGCCCCAATTCAACAATCTCTCTTTTGGCATATTCTAGTCTTTTTACCACTTCTTCTTATATCTAAATTTCTACACCTTTCAATTATTCTTTGTAAGCCATAATACTAAACAAGCATTTCATTTCAATAGCTTCAATTTTTTTCCTCTCATTTGTATTCGACATCCATATTGCCCTTCCTCAATGGAGAACTGGCCCGACAAGGACTTCATATATTCTAACCTTAGCTTCCACAGGTCAAGTCACCACCTTCCTTCTTTCAATTATTTTGCAACTTGCCATCCTCTCGTCCTCCTATCATCCATTATCTTTAATCTCAAATTATCATTCACATCAATTACTTATATTCTTCCATAATCCTTAATAATATTCGCTGCCCTATCTTTCCGGTTTCAATTTGCTCTAAACCTTAATCTTGCACACACTTACTGTCAATTCCCTCATTTTCCAAATAGTTTCCCTTACTTTAGTTTCTGCAATTTCTTCTTTATTACCCCCCCCCAAAAAAAAATTACAGCATGATATACCATTGCCAATCTCAACTATTCCAACATTTACATCTCATCATGAATTCCAATCTTAGCTTACTTTACCACTTTTAGCCAAATTCTACCGTCCTTTCTGTGTCTTCTTGCATAACTCCATCCATAAAAATATGTCACAGCTATCGAGAGATGCTTTTACAGCAAACTAGTTAATCTTATGCTTAGACATTCTAAAACCACTTTACTACCACCTTAGCTTTCGATTCCTCTTAACAAATGACCTTCTTAACCATGTACCCTTAAACCCCTCTACAATGCCTCTCTATCTGAAGAGGCTTCCTTACTCGATAATCAGAACAGCATTTTTTCCACTCCATTTTATACACTTTGTCTTCCTTTTACTCTTCCCAAGGCTCCTTCAACCTGTCAAAAACCCTCAATTTCTTGTCAGCCTGAACACAATAATTTACATACTCTCCTTCAGCATTTTCTTAACACTCCCTTTATCAAGTTTTTTTTTCTATCATCTTCCATCTCTATCTACACCTCAGTGGCTTGCTATTACCCCTGGGGCATTTGAATGGGAGAGATGACGAGGGGAAGGGTTATACCAAGTTATCAGTCTCTCTCCCACTTCCTCTCACTTCATTATCACACACATACACATTATATATATACACACACACACACACACACACACATATATATATATATATATATATACACACACACACACACACACACATATATATATATATATACACACACATATATATATATATATATAAATATATATATATATATTTATATATATATATAATATATATATATGTATATATATACATATATATAAATATATACATATATATAATATATATATATATATATATATATATATATATATATATATATATATGAAGTATATGCATCTATGAAGAGCTGGAGATATTTCTGAAAAAAACATAAGATTCAATTTACGTTTGTTTTGGGTGATTTCAATACTAAAGTAGGCTAAAAAAAGAGAAGAGAATCAGTAGTAGGTAAATTTGGTGTAGGCACAAGGAATTACAGGAGAAATGCTTGTAGAATTTGCTGACAAAAAACCTCAAAATCATAAACACCTTTTATAAAAAGCAACATAGGAAATGGACATGGAGAAGCCCAAATGGAGAAGCGAAAAATGAAATAGATTTTATTCTCAGTGACAATTAAGTTAATGATTAACAGTGGTAAACAAGTTTAAAGTCAGGCGATCATAGAATGGTGAGAGGATATGTTTGTTTAGATTTAAAGAGAAAAAAATAATTTTAAGAAAGAAAATAAACACTACTGTTGTAATATGAGAAAACCCTGATGAGTTTAGTTTGGCAATACAAAATAGGTACTCCTAGCTACATGACGAAATGGAAGTTAGTAAAGAAGAAATTAACGGTAATTTAATAAAATTTGTATTGGAATCAGTATAAGAGATAGGTGGAAAAGTTTCTAAACAAGATCAAGGAAAATTATCAGAAAAGACCAAAATACCTAATAAAGTAAAGATTGGAAATGAGGATAAAATCCAGGGGAGATAAAATAGAATTAGCAGAACTATCCAAAATAATAAACAAACTAAAAATGATTTTCGTAATCACAATCACACAAAAACTGAGGAAACACCAAAGAAAGTAAGAAGCATTAAATTGGTGAAAAGAAGACTTGGAACGGGACGCCAACATTTGTTTGCTCTAAAGGATGAAAATTGAAATATTATCCTCAATAGAGATGGAGGGATAAAAATTACAGAGGATTTTTTATACATTGCTATACAATAGTGATACAAGAAATAACTTCACCAATAAAAATAATGGAACATCTGAGCCAGTACTAAACATAGTAGGAGCAGTAAAGAAAGCATTAAAAGGCATGAAAAGAGGCAAAGAACCAAAGAAGGGCTAACAAGTGATTTAATAATAGATGATGGAGATTTCAAAGCAGTAAAACTCGCTGAATTCTACACCAAACGTCTGCAAGAATGCTCTATACCTAACAGCGTGGAAAAACTTCATTACACTAATTCACAAAAAGGAAGACACAGAAGACTCAAAAAATTACCGTCCAATAGGTTTACTCTCCGTAATATATAAAATCTTCACAAAGATCATATTAGGCCGAATAGAAAAACAGCTAGATTTGAATCAACCAAGAGAGCAGGCAGGATTTAGAAGTAGGTATTCAACAACTGACGATATCCATGTAATTAACCAGCTAATGAAACATCAACAGAGTATGCCAAACCACTATTTAAAGCATTTACAGACAATGATAAAGCTTTTGATTCTGTAAAAACCTCAGCAGTAATGAAAACCCTTTAAAAACAAGGAATATAGGAGTCTTATGTTAGAAAACTTGAAAATATCTATACAGGAAGTACAGCACTCCTAAAACTACATAAAGAGTGTGAGGAAATTATGATTAAGAAAGGAATTAAACAGGGAGGCCCCATCTCTCCTAAATTATTCACAGCATGCCTAGAAGTTTTCAAAAATTTAAATTGGGAAAATATAGGAATTGTTATTAATAGGGAATAATACCTTAACAACTTAAGATTTGCAGATGACATAGTTGTGTTCAGTGGATAAGGGGAGGAATTACAAAAGAGGATAGAAAATCTGAATAGAGAAAGCAGAAATTTAGGACTGTAAATGAATATGAGTAAAACTAAGATAATGTTCGATGAAAATGCTGACAACAAATAATAGTTATGGATTATCCTCTAGAGATTGTTAATGAATATACGTTCTTAGGACAGACATTTGGTGTTTCCCTATGACAAGAAACTCAAATTAAAAGAAGGATAAGCATGGGATGAAGAGTATTTGGCAAACAAAATTTTAAGATTGTGAAAAGTAAAATACCGCTTTCTCCAAAAAGAAAAGTATTTAATGAGATGGTCCTACCAGTATTAACTTATGCATCAGAAACTTGGAGCCTTAATAGAGCCTTAGAACATAAGCTAGTTACAACTCAAAGTGCTATGGAAAGAATAATAATGAGAATAACACTAAGAGAAAGAAAAAGAGCAACATAGATACGAGAGCAAACTAAAGTAGAAGACATTCTAACAACATGTAAGAAGAAATGGACATGGGTAGGACATATAATGAGAATGACAGTCAATAGATGCCCATTAAGAATAACAGAATGGGTCCCTAGCGATTGTAAAAGAAGCAGGGCAAGGAAGAGAAGACGATGGATTGACGAACTATGAAAGTTAGCGGGTGTGGACTGGCACAGAAAGACCATAAACAGACGCAAGTGGAAGGACATGTCTGAAGCCTTTGTTCTGCAGTGGACTGGTAACGGCTGATAAGATATATATATATATATATATATATATATGTATATATATATATATATATATATATATATATATATATATATATATATATACTATCCTTCACATATCCAAAATAGCAACGCTTACTCCCTCTCCCTTTCTCTCCATCTCACCCCAACACACTCGTAAAATTACATTCTCCATCTAAGGTATAGGCCATCTAGAATTCTAAAATGTTCACCTTAACTCTGATGATACGCGACTCCTCAGTATGTTGAGATGGTCTGTGTATTTAGAGTCTGATACGATATTAGAATTGGATCTCCAAGTTGCTACTATCACCGCCACCAAAATATAATGCTACTAATGCTGCTAACAGCAATGTTGCTAATAATCCTGCTAATAATGCAACATTACTTTAACTTTTTGATAATCTTTTCTACTAACGACAATCTAAACACGCACTTTCGTAACTACTATTTTCGATTTCTGTACATAATGGCTATATATATATATATATATATATATATATACATTTATATATATATATATATATATATATATAAATATATATATATATATATATATATGTATATACATATATATATATATATACATATGTGTATATAGATATATATACATATATATGCATAAATATATGTATATATATGTGTATATATATATATATATATATATATATATATATATATATATATTGAGAAAAAGAGTTATGTGGCTGTATAAACATATGAGCGATAGATAACCCATTCGTGTATCTATCACACGTCACTATGAGGCTTCGGAGGCCCATCCTTTTTCATCACGCATTCATTCAAGCCAAATCCACAGGTTTCCTTTCCACTCGCGTCTAGTCTTTCGGTTTATCCTCTTTAAGAAACACGTATGAAAATTTCAGAATCCCCCCCCCTTCTCATATTCTTCTCCATCCCATCCCTGGTATCTTTCCCACCCCCGTCACTGCTGCTCCTCACCCCTTACAATAACAGCGATACGGGGAGAGACGCCCACGCAAGCGGGAGGCTGTTGAATGAACTGCGGCGCAGACTTAAAAACCGGTGATGTTTGGTCTTTTCCAGTTAAGAGGAAGTGTGTTTGACAAATGCATCGGTTATATAATTGATTTGGCCCTAATATTTTTATAATACTATTGTCAATGATGTACAAACTCTCATTACTTTGATTCTTTTGGCGGATGGCAATAAAATACGATTTTGTTAAAGGTTCAAACCGCGTTTGTAAGCCAGGTCAGATATCCGTAGATCTTCATCTATAAGAAAAAGTCACTGGGTTCGTCAACCTGACGCCTTATCCCCCAAAGGAAAACTGAAATTGTGAAAGGAAAAATAGCGAGAGTTAATCTCCATGGAAGCGATAAAGTCGGTCCTTGAAAAAAAGGTTATATGCCCCACGGGATGTAGGCTCACCGTCAGAGGCAGTAATGTCTGGTAATGGTTTTTTTCTTTTGCTACGTTACATAAGCAAAAAGGAAAACAAATTCTAAATAAGAAAAAAAAAAAAAAAAAAAAAAAAAAAAACATCTACCAAGGGATATCTGAATCAAATTAAATTCTATAACCATACAGTACGGGAACTCTGCAGTATTAAAAGATTTCCAGTAATATTTTACGGGTGAATTCGAACAGGGCAAACTTGTACTGGATTGTTTCCCATCGCATTCTCTGGGATTATCTCATATTCTAATTTTCTTCACGGTTGAAAGACCTTTCCTTTATTCTTCGTCTACATCATTTTGGCTCCCATAATCAGTCCCTCACAAATTACTTTGTGCAAGGTCCACTACTATGCGGATATCGACTGAACAATCCTAGCAAGAGATGGATCTTCATTACAGACAGCCTTGCTATGAGCAGCACTTCTTATTGCATGAAATACTGTCTTTTGCCTGTGTAGGGTTCCAGTAAACCCCAACATGATTATTGGGATACGTGCTATGGACAACACAGGTTTGACTAATTCCAGTTCCTAGACGACGTGGTAATATCTTTCAAGGACACATCAGACTTTGTCACCTTTCGCAAAGATGACACTAAGAAGACCTTAAAAGGCAAGAAACAAACAATGTTTAATTTTCACTTTCGTATTTTAATTTTCATCCAAAATATTTAGAGCTTGA
>NC_090725.1:256653817-256656317 GCF_036898095.1 Palaemon carinicauda | reverse complement strand
AGGTGTGACAGACAGGTTTATCTATGCATAAGGATGTATCTTGTACCAAGACATTGAAATGTCTTCAAAATGTAGGGGGAGTTGCAATGATTTTGTAACTGTGACAGAACGATGGATAAACAGGCCTTAGGGTCTGATTGGCCTTCCTTGAACTGTAGATACTGCAATGACAAGGAATGGGAGACAGCAACACCAATGGAGAAGGAGACATTCGATATCCCTTCATGGGTATGTGTGCATTGCGGAATACGTTGTGCCGAGTTTCGCTGAAATCATTTCAATCAATTGGGAGTTGCTAAGACAAGATATAAATTTCCATTCTATCTTATTTCTCTTCCTCTTGTTTTGTTAAAGGTTTTATAGTTTATAGAGAAAATATTTATTTCAATGTTGGTACTGTTCTTAAAATATTTTATTTTTCCTTTTTTCCTGTCCTCACTCGGCTATTTTCCCTGTTGGAGCCCCTGGGCTTATAGCATCCTGCCTTTCCAACTAGGTTTGTAGCTTAGCAAGTAATAATAATAATAATAATAATAATAATAATAATAATAATAATAATAATAATAATAATAATAATAGACTGACAGAGAGATGGACGATTCCTTTCAACTCACATCAATGTTGGATGGTTCACTTTTGTACCAGATTAACAGAAATCCCTTCAACCCTGTCAGAGAAAAGGCGATTGTAATGTAAGTGAGATCAACACACTGCTGGACAAACGAGTAATCTTTCATTATGCACATCTATGTCGGGCAGTCTACTCCCGTGATATGTTTGATAATCTCTTTTATGCTCTTCTATTCCAGATTGTCTAATTATGCTCCAGGTGAAACTGAAAAACATTCAAATGTGTTGAATAATTTGAGAGGATAAGGAATACGTGAATAACATTGATAAAAAAAGGACAGACAGTTGTACGGATTTCCTTCATAGACATATATGTATGAAGATCATCTCTTGTACCAAGGTTAACTAAAATCCTTTGACCCATGTGCGAGCTTCGTTAACAAAGTACAAAACCCACTACCAATCAGAGACAGACTATTTATGCTTACGCATTTTTGTGCTGGATGATATACCTTGATGTTAATTCCTAGTAGAATTGTTGTCTCTGTGTTGTAGGAATTACGATGATAAGATAAGTGATACACGTCATCATGAATAGTAATACATTCACGTCTGATGATCAATCTTTTCACTAAGTTACAACAGAATCATCTCAACCGTGGTGGAGCTGAGATATCAAGATGTTCCAAAAACATTAACGGACAGACACCACTTCTAATATGTAAATAGAGTTGCGATAAAAATGTAAGCATGGCATTGGAACCCTTTCTATCGTTTACATATGTGAGATTTTCATTTTGAAGAATCCCTCTCATTAGAATTAAGAGCATAATAATAATTTTGATCATAATCCTCTTCTTCCGGGTTTAAATCGTCGCCCTATTCACAGCAGCGCCATATTGGCAGGTGGAATGCCAAGGAGTTCAGACATGCAAAACCGCCATTGGCTGCAAGCTGCGATACCAATAAAAAAAAAAAATCCCATTTCCATTACTAGCGCGTGAGTGATATGCACCTTTACATTAGTTTCTAATCCATAAATATTTATTGCCAAGTAGATTCCAATAACGTGTATTGTACATTAGCCAGCATGTACCCTCCTTATACCTCCCATCCCTCCCCTTCTATCGAAGTGAACAAAAGTGAGGAGGGGGCAGTGAAGGGGGTTGCGTGACCCTCACCACAAGCAGTACAGCCCTCATAACTCCGCATTCCTTTGTCATTTTCAAGTTGAGTACAATCGTCCAGTTTTACCTTTTTTTCATCACTGGGGTATTTTCCCTGTTGGATCCCCTGGGCTTATACCATCCTGCATTTCCAACAGGGGTTATAGCTTAGCAAGTAATAATAATAATAATAATAATAATAATAATAATAATAATAATAATAATAATAATAATAATATCCAGCCTCCTTTCTTCCACCATTCTTTCTATTTCTTCCAATGTTCTTCCCCTCCACCTTTTCCTTCTCCTCGCTCCCAATAAGAATATTCTATAGAAGATAATGAATGATGGCACGTACTCAAATCCCTTTCAGACACTAAGAATATTGAGTAAGTGAATGTTGTAATTGCCGACAAAAATCGATTGCCATATTAGAGATCCATATATCAATTTTGATGACCATGTCTGAATGACTGATGTCTTTCAGGAGCTTAAAACCAATTAGAAGAGTAATAAATAATTGACGTATAAAAAAATCCTCCACGGAGGAGATATAACTAGTTTCGTGAAGTTGTTTGAACACAAGTCGATTCTTAAAAAGCCATTAACAAGAAACTACATCGTAAACAAAACGCAATATCACACTGAAATAAAGAACCAATAATTTTATTTTAAAGTGGATTATTAGTGTTCGACATTGAGGAGGTATTAATCAAATTATGAATCTCATTAAGAGTACTTAGACAAAACTAGTGTCATGTAAT
>NC_090725.1:256636317-256643817 GCF_036898095.1 Palaemon carinicauda | reverse complement strand
GCTGGAGAGGTCGTTGGTTGGAGCGTGATGTGGAGTGATGTATGTGGGTGGTGGAGGCTTTGTCACTGCTCTGGCACTCCACATGATAGTTGTTTGTATCCTACCACATTCATGTCAGCTTCGGTCGATGTTGAATAATTTTCCTTTTCATCAGGAATGGAGGAATTGATTGAGGTCTTGAAGGTGGTGAATTGGCACCCCATAAGGACGTAGACTTTGGTCATCAGGTCCTTCATGGGGATGGCAGCACATAAAAGTTCAGGTAGGCACTGTACCCAAAGGGCACGAAGTAGATTCACTTCACAAAGAGAGCCATCTACAACAGGTTGCAGGAGAGCGACACCGGTCATTTCCCTGAGGGCGAACAAAGCCTTTTAGTCCACCAATGGTTGTTAAGAGCTGAAAAAGCTTGGCTATACGGACCGCTGGCGATGGTGAGTACTGCTCCAGGAAGCAAGTTTTTAGGATGCTCCCTTGTTCACAAAGCAAATCAAAGATTTCTGGGAACATGTCCTCAGGGATCCCAGCGAGGACACAGTCTGCTTTACTGCTTGAGTGAGTCAGACCCTTGACTGGACTTCGGCACCCTGGAAACAGGCAAACGCCGGCACCCTGGAAACAGGCAAACGCTTTTCCGCCAGAGAAGGGTGGCAGTTTCATTGAGGCAACGTGTGTGGAAGTCAGGTTCAGTGGGCGGCATCATCAAAAAGTAGGTAACGGCAGTGATGGGAATGGCAGGAGGCACCGAGTCCTCAGGTGGTCATCAATTGTATGAGAGAGTCGTTAGGTTGTAACCGAGAGGCGAGGCGAATGCAACTGACTACAGTATTTCAATGGATAGCGAGTTTATATACAACAGGTTGAGGACAAGAAGGTCACAAAAATTCAAACAAAATAATTCAAGATCAGAGAGGCTTAAACAGGTTGTGATTACAATAAGCTGTAGAGAGATACATGCTATAAAAATAAAATACCGTTACACCGTACAAGTGTGTTGTGAAACACACGCGGTACTCTGTACATGCGCATAATGTTAAGAGCTTCATCTTGCGAGACTTACTAAGAACCGGAAGCATTTACTCTTCTGATGGGATACAGGACGTTTGATGATTGATTAATTGATTCGGAGTTTTCTGGCATCCTGACATCTAAGGTCATTGACTCCGATATCATTAGTAATAAATAAATATTAAAGGATATTCAATTTAAAACAATAAATGGAAAGATGGCCTTTTAAAAGTTAAATAGCCTTAAGAAGAGCTGTTTCTGAAATGAATCTAAAAATACCGCTATCACAGTACGACACATCATGTCCAAGAATCTTGGCAAGGGTGAAACCTACCATCCTCATCTCGAGCCTCAAACAGATATCTAGGTCAACAAGTGTCTCAATGTCAGGGACAACAGTCATCAGAAATGGACTTTTAATGAGAAATATATGGAAACATATTTAAGAAAAATCATAAAACAATTCAATGAAGTGGCATAAATATTCCTACCTTGAAAAATACAAATAATTTTAAACTGTAAATCGAGGACACATTTTTAAGAAAACAGGCTTTACTCTCAAGCATAACCTACTGAAGCAGCCGTGAACGCAAAGGGAAGGAAAGGACTTCCAGAGCCTCTCTTGTAATAAGCAGACCGAGAGGGGCAAAACAGCAGGTGGGAAAATCCTTCTCTGCGCTTGCATATATTGACGGTTGATCATCTAAATTTCCATATGGATTAGGATCCATTTGTCTCCCGTTGAGATATTACAGCTAGAAAGTTATTGGGTCCTTTGACTGGCCAGACAGTACTACATTGGATCACTCTCTGGTTATAACTCATTTTGTCTTTGCCTACAAATACACCGAATAGTTTGGCCTATTCTTATAACATTCTCCTCTGTCCTCATACACCTAACAACACTGAGATTACCAAACAATTCGCTTTCGCTTAAAGGGTTAACTAATTTAATGTAACTGTTCATTGGCTACTATCCACTTAGTAAGGGTAGAATATAATTTTATGCTATGGCAAGCAGTTCTTCTAGGAGGACACTCCAAAATCAAACCATTGTTCTCTAATCTTGGGTACATAGCCTCTGTACCATGGCCTTCCGCTGTCTTGGATTAGAGTTCTCTTGCTTAGGGGTACACCCGGGCATGGTGTTTAAAGGTTTAAAGGCCGCTCATGAGTAACAGAGGCAAGGGACAGTGACATTGCCCTAGCAAGCAGGACAGTGCCATAGAGCCTGACCACATATACATATGATCAGCGCCCAAGCCTCCTCTCCACCCAAGCTAGGACCAAGGAGGGCCAGGCAATGGCTACTGATGGCTCAGCAGATAGACCTATAGGCCCACCAAAACCCCCCCTCCTTAGCTCAAAGGATGGTGAGGTTGCAGCACCCAAAGAAACTAACAAGTTTGAACAGGACTCGAACCCCAGTCTTCCCAGCAAAAATAAAAAAAATGTCGTAAGATATTTATTACATCTAATTGCTTCTGCTTTCACGAGGAAATAATAATGAATTAGTCAAGTCTTAACTTTTCTAAAAATCTAGAAATTGGTGGAATTAAGGGCAGACGCATTAGCTCTGCTCGTGGATAATTACTTGTAAAGTTCAATTAAATTAGGGATTTCATATGTAGACCTCGGCATCACTCATTACTAGACTTTTTTGGCTAAAGGTCTTAACCATCCCTAAATTAAGGGCAGAGTGAAAAAATGAAGTCTTCTCAATCGTTAGTTAACAAATCATATAAATTAAAACAATTCTAACAACGTAAAACTTTATTAACTACAGCTCCCCAATCGTTAATAATTCCAACAATCTCGGTCCATATATCAATGAGAATTTTAATCTTATGAAGATGAGAAAAGTAAGTGAAAGCATAATAACTGATTTGGTCGTATCAAAATTGTCCTTCATAACTAACTTATTCGAGAAGTAAGATATAATCCTTAACCGAAAATTGTCCTTCATAACTAACTTATTCGAGAAGTAAGATAAAATCCTTAACCGAAACAATTTTGTAGACAATATATCGTAATCTTTCCATTCCGACTGAATGGCTTTGTTTGCAAGTTAACAACGTACAAACCTGACAAAGAAATTCCTAGCAAGTTCATTACAGAAATTATTTACATTATCAGACGCGCCATTATGCTTTTCGCATTCACGATTCTAGAAAGGACTCGCACGTCAATGGTCATGGATACTCGCTTTTGCAAAGCCATGCGCATGCTCGCGCACGAGCGTGCAAATAACCTTGTTTACCGCGCATCGAACAACGATACCCCTAATGTATAATGCAAGTGCCTCATTCCATTTACGCGTGCCTTGCTCTCTCTCTCTCTCTCTCTCTCTCTCTCTCTCTCTCTCTCTCCTCTTTGTGTCTGTCTGATATTTGTCTCTAATCCCACCACGCATTTCTTTCGCCTTCTATCTTTTTCCGTACCTTGGTTTCAAACTCTCCTTTTCTTCCTGTCTCCCTATCGCCTTCCTTCTATTTTTTTTTCTCTTTCTCTCTCTTTCTCGTCCCCCAAAAAACCATTCGGTAAATGTTATTGATTCTAACACCCCGATACTTATTGCACGCCATCCATATATCAACATCAATATGCAATGTCCCGAATGGGGCTCCGGCGAAGACTGGACCGCAAGGGTAATGCAAACCTATTCAGGACTGTTAGTAATCCGGGAAATATTTCTATTCATATTTATTTTTTCTTCTCATAGTGAATAACAATTCTTTATATAAGACTTTCAACACTTTGTAGATTATTATTATTATTATCATTAATATTCACCAAGGCCATGAAATATTATTTCTTAGAATTTAGTTGTGAAACAAAACAAAAATCGGTAAAATATAAATCTAAAGAATTTGGAGGGCGAAATGGGAAGAGTTATAAGCAGAAAAAAGACGAAGGTGGAGACCTGGAACATTGCATGGAGCTTTCATCACTGTTCATGGTAAATCCTGGTAAATGAGTATTGTATGTGCACTCTCAACATTATAAGAACTACGAAATACAACAATAACAAGTGGTAATATAAATAGACAGTAAAAATATGAATATCAGTCAAGGCGGTATCGCTTACTTCATAAAGAATAAAATATTTCAATCATTAACAAAAAATAATAATGATGACAATAAAAAATATCTTAAATGAAATTTATAAAACAGCAATACACAAAATTTAATAATTCTGTATTATAACTGAGCTGAAAAAGAAATCAATAGAAAAATAACCATTACAAAAGACTCTTTTTATACAATTTATGGATAAAATAAAAGATATATTGATAAATGATTCAAGACGGACATTTCTTCAATAAAGCCTGAATGGACGTGACCTCGAGCCATCGAACGGAATTATTAATAGTGTAGGTAATTCCACAAACAATTGACTGTCGCTAAGAGCACACACCGACTGGATTACTTGTTTGCCCAATTTCTGGTATCAGAAATGATGCATAAGTTTCTATTCATATACCACAAGAATAGAATTATTTTAAAACGTTCTCTCTTTCCCAGAAGGCCGTATAACCCTACAATCGAGGTTATACGTCAATGTCTTGCCTAATTTATTCCCTATCTTCATCACTGACTTTCCTAATTTATTTCCTATCTTCATCACTGACTTTCCTGACTTATTGTATAGTTCAACACTAACTTTCCTAATTTATTCTCTATCTTCATCACTAACTTTCCTAATTTATTCGCTATCTTCATCACCAACTTTCCTAATTTATTTGCTATCTTCATCACCGACTTTCCTAATTTATTCTCTATCTTCATCACTAACTTTCCTAATTTATTCGCTATCTTCATCACTGACTTTCCTAATTTATTTGCTATTTTCATCACTGACTTTCCTAATTTATTTGCTATCTTCATCACCGATTTTCCTAATTTATTCTCTATCTTCATCACTAACTTTCCTAATTTATTCGCTATCTTCATCACTGACTTTCCTAATTTATTTGCTATCTTCATCACCGATTTTCCTAATTTATTCTCTATCTTCATCACTAACTTTCCTAATTTATTCGCTATCTTCATCACCAACTTTCCTAATTTATTTGCTATCTTCATCACCGACTTTCCTAATTTATTCTCTATCTTCATCACTAACTTTCCTAATTTATTCGCTATCTTCATCACCAACTTTCCTAATTTATTTGCTATCTTCATCACTGACTTTCCTAATTTATTCTCTATCTTCATCACTAACTTTCCTAATTTATTCGCTATCTTCATCACTAACTTTCCTAATTTATTTCCTATCTTCATCACTGACTTTCCTAATTTATTCTCTATCTTCATCACTAACTTTCCTAATTTATTCGCTATCTTCATCACCAACTTTCCTAATTTATTTGCTATCTTCATCACTGACTTTCCTAATTTATTCTCTATCTTCATCACTAACTTTCCTAATTTATTTCCTATCTTCATCACTGACTTTCCTAATTTATTCTCTATCTTCATCACTAACTTTCCTAATTTATTCGCTATCTTCATCACCAACTTTCCTAATTTATTTGCTATCTTCATCACTGACTTTCCTAATTTATTCTCTATCTTCATCACTAACTTTCCTAATTTATTCGCTATCTTCATCACTAACTTTCCTAATTTATTTCCTATCTTCATCACTGACTTTCCTATTTTATTCTCTATTGTCATCACTAACTTTCTTAATTTATTCCCTATCTTCAAAGCATAAGAAAATAGAAGCATTAAATGTGTCATACTATGAGCCAATGGCTTCCATGTTTAATTAAATATAGCCATCTTTTGAGGGTACATTTGAGTGCCTTTTATTATCTTTGCTTTTATAAAATTGTTTGTAACAAAATCAAAACTGAGCAAATATGTTTAACAGTAAAAAGTATATTGTCATCAATCTTTTCTTATTTATTTAGGTGAAATAAATTATTTCTGTGTTTCCTTTTCATCCAGGCCTTTCCACTCGTTTCAAAAGCATGTGACCATGTTTTGAACAAATGCCGATAAAGATGATTTGAACGAAATCAACGGATTAAATCATGTTTCCTTCTTTAAAGAGAACGGAATTAATATAAATAAATGTTTTAGGTGTTACTTTATGTATATACCAGTGAGATCTTATCATAGTAAGTGAGCATCCTTCGTAGGAAGAAAAAAAGAGAACGTCCACCGAAGGATTACCTTAGGTAATAGGAACAGTTATTTGGAATTGGGCAGGAAGTGGGCCACATGTGTCATTTTAGAAATAAGTCTCTCAATTGCTATCCTTCATAAACTCATATAACTCGAATGATCTTCGTGTTATTGATCTTTTTTTTATGAATTTATCTATTGCTGTTGAGGTTCATGCTACTGGCATCTGTCCAACAATGTTGAGTATCGCAATATCTCTTTTTATCACGCAAATGTCCAGACTTTCCTTGTTCGGATACTTTTTTTTCATATTATGATTTAAAAATTAACATTATACTACATATGCACCAAGACTGGAATAACAGCGGAAACATGAAATTTAATCCCTACAAGTTACTGGATATGGTGTAGTTGAATTGAAAAATAATCAAGTCATTTAACTTCAAGGTAATTTCATTTAATTTGGATCTGTTTTTCATTGGTGCTAAAAGTTTATTATTCTACTTGTGATAATTAAACACACTATAAACCCTGACGGATATTCTATTCTAAAAAAAAAAATGCGATTTTATATATTCTGATTCTAAGTCGTGGTACCTACAGCATAATGAAATAAAATTCTGAGAATTTTAAAATAAGCCAAATAAAACACACCAGTCCTGGATGAATTAGTTTTTGTTATTTCTATGTGTAATGAAGTCTCGAAATTCACGGGAACTTTCTGGATAAAATGTTTTTCCTCTACCATGCCAATAATGTGTATATCTTGTGAATTTAGTGAATATAGAAACTCCTCCAACCAATTTTCGTTACAAATGTCTTGCGCAGACAGAAATGTAACTTAATATACAATACAAAGATGGCATAATGATTTCATAAATTGATTATGATTTATTAAAGCAACGTTAAAAAGATAGGTATACAAATTAATTTCCATCTTATCGAATAAGAACTTAAAACATCAGCCCCAGACTAGCACTAGTAGGATCTCCACTTCTCTTTACTATTAATTTCAGTAACATCATTGGAAATAATTGATAAAACAATCTGGTGTTTATTTCACGACCGACCGATGTTAACATTTGAATTGGTCTCAGAGATGAAACTGGCAGCAGTTGAAAAGAATAGAACATAACTCCAAGCATAGAAACAATGATATTGTAATAATTTCTTGGGATAGATACTATATAATAGAACGTATCGGTACTTGCTCAATTAAGAAAATAACGTCAAGACTTGAAACAGTCAACGAGATGTCATTCCCTACCCTATGCCAGTGGCAATAAACACCCCGGTTAGCTAGTCAACAGATGCCATGCCATTGTAAAAAAAATAATATGTGTGACTTTGTGACGA
>NC_090725.1:256611317-256631317 GCF_036898095.1 Palaemon carinicauda | reverse complement strand
CGCTCCTGAACGCACACCCAATGACTCATGCCCAGGGCCCAGTAGCTCAGTACCACCCGCCAAGCACCAAGGTTGAAAAACTTAAGCGCCCAACGATATCAGCGGCCGGCACGAGTGGGGAGTGGGACTATTTTCTAACTCGTTGGGGCGAATACCGCAAGGGAACCGGGCTCCAAGGGGATGATGTTGTGGTACAGCTCCTTGAATGTTGTGAGGAGAGCCTACGCAAGGACATCACCAGCGCCGCGGGGAGGAGCCTGGTAGGCGAATCGGAGGATGCGGTGTTTAGTGCGATAAAAGCCCTCATGGTGCGAGGGGAGAACGCAATGGTGGCGCGGGCGGCTCTCTCAAACATGCGACAGGGCCGCGAGGAACCGATACGGGCATTTCACGCCCGCGTGAAGGCCCAAGCAAACACGTGCAAATACGTCAGGAAGTGCATATGTGAACTAAACGTAAACTTTGCGGACGACGTGATCAAAGATGTGCTTGCACGAGGTATCGCTGACCAGGACATCCAGCTGGATCTACTTAGCGACCAGCGGCAGGAGATGTCGCTGGAGGAAACGATCAGGTTCATCGAAGCGAAAGAGTCTGGTAAGCAGTCTGCGTCCCGATTGCTGGACACCCACAGTCATGGCGCGGAGGTTGTCACCAGCTCCTATCGCCGCATCAAGCACCAAAACGCGGTAAACAGGGGTGATGCACGTCAGACGGATGCAAGTGACGGTGGCAGACAAGCTGTTTGCGGGTACTGTGGTGAGAAGGGCCATAGCAAGAATGCGCCCTGGCGAATCAGGAAGACTGAGTGCCCGGCTTACAGTAGAAAGTGCCGCAAATGTAATCGCGATAACCACATAGAGCGAATGTGCCGGAGTAAATTGGCGGCTGAATCTGCCAACACAGACGCATGCGACGAACAGACGGCAGCATTCGTAGAGTTGTGTGCCATGTCAGATATCCGAACGATCGACGGTGAACAGTTACTAGCACTAGATCACCACCTGTATGACAACATGTGCGACAGATGGCTTAGGCGGAACTCCCAACCGCAGCCGTTCATAAACCTCCGACTCAGCATCCATGCAGGGGATTACCTCGCCCTGGGATTCAGACCGGTCAAGCGCGCAAGACCTGCAACACTCCCTGCCATGGCCGACACCGGTTGCCAGAGTTGTCTGGTCGGGGTTAACGTTATCGAGCAGATGGGCCTGACGACCGCGGACCTGCTCCCGGTCTCGATGAGAATGAAGGCTGCGAATAAACAAGATATCCGTATCTTAGGGGCAGCCATCGTCCGATTCTGCGGAACACACGCCTGCGTCGATCTTGGCATAATCTCCAAAGATTTCCCCACACTGGGTGAGATGTCGTGCAGTGCGGCAACCACAGACAATTGTACACCGCAAAATGATACATGTGACAATGGGGTGACATCTCAATGCAATTGTCCTCGGAGCACGGCGCCCCCACCCAAACCTACATCTATCCCCATGCCGGCCACACAAGGTAACAGGGAGGCCATTCAACAATACCTGAAGGAACTTTATGCCTCCAGCACATTCAACACGTGCGTCCACCAGCCCCTCCCCATGATGGCGGGCCCACCGATGCGCTTGATGGTTGACTCAGATGCTAAGCCCGTTGCCCATCACACCCCCATTCCAGTAGCGTTACACTGGCAAGAAACCGTGAAGGCAGGTCTGGACCAAGACGTCAAAATGGGAGTTATCGAGCCAGTGCCTGTAGGAGAGCCGGTGTCATGGTGCCACAGAATGGTAGTCTGCGCCAAGAAGACGGGGAAGCCTAGAAGGACGGTAGACCTTCAGGCTCTCAATGCTCATGCCACTCGTGAAACACACCACACCCAATCGCCCTTTCATCAGGCCCGTTGTGTCCCACCGGGGAAACTAAAAACAGTGTTCGATGCCTGGAATGGATACCACAGTGTACCACTGCACAAGGAGGACCGCCACATGACCACCTTTATCACACCCTGGGGCAGGTATCAATACTGTGTCGCCCCACAAGGCTATGCCGCGTCAGGCGATGGCTACTCGAGGCGATATGATGAGATAGTATCCGACGTCCGTGACATGACGAAATGCGTTGATGACACATTACTGTGGGCCGACACTATTGAGGAAAGCTTCTACCAGGCAGTCACTTGGCTCGACGTCTGCGGGAGAAACGGCATCACCCTCAATCCCAACAAATTTTTGTTTGGCTGTCGCGAGGTAGAATTCGCCGGCTTCACCATCTCAATGGACAGTGTGCGCCCTTGTGCGAAATACCTGCAGGCAATATCAGACTTCCCACGCCCGAAGAACATAACCGACGCTCGATCGTGGTTTGGCCTAGTAAACCAAGTGTCTTATGCTTTCAGTATGGCTGAGCGCATGCTCCCATTCCGCGAGCTACTGAAACCCGACAAGGCATTTACGTGGACCGACGATCTTGAAAGCGCATTCCAAGCATCTAAAGAGGCCATTGTAGATGAAATTACCAACGGGGTGCGCATCTTCGACAAAACCAAGCCGACATGCCTTGCGACCGATTGGTCTAAAGAAGGCATCGGGTTCTGGCTATTCCAAAAACATTGCCAATGCCCAACAGACAACCCATTCTGCTGCCGCGA
Source organism: Palaemon carinicauda (assembly GCF_036898095.1). Taxonomy (NCBI): domain Eukaryota; kingdom Metazoa; phylum Arthropoda; class Malacostraca; order Decapoda; family Palaemonidae; genus Palaemon; species Palaemon carinicauda. Next base: position 256,628,679 of record NC_090725.1, on the reverse strand, counting down.
AGGTTGGAAGGTGACCCTAGTTGGAGTCGTTTCACGCACCCAGCCAAATCCAGGTATGCTGCGATAGAGGGGGAAGCCCTGGCGGTAGCCGATGCCCTTGACAAATCACGCTACTTTGTCCTCGGCTGCTCAAACCTGGTCATTGCGGTAGATCACAAGCCACTATTAAAGGTGTTGGGGAACCGATCCCTGGATGACATTCCGAATCCCCGACTGCGCAACCTAAAGGAGAAGACACTGCGCTACCGCTTCCGCATCGTATACGTGCCAGGGATGCGCAACAAAGCAGCTGATGCCATTTCACGTCAACCGAGAGGCAACACCAACCCAGAAAAACTGTATCTCCCTGACGACAATGCATCAGTCTGCGACCACTCCATACCGTCGGTCCACCACGATATCCTTGCCGGCATACGCATGAGGGACTGTGACACATGCACGATTGAAGAGCCCGCATACCTCACAGCCCTAGATTCCCTTCCAGCGGTCACCTGGGACCGTGTACGGGAATCTACAGCAAGCGATCCCGCCCTTCACGCGCTCACAGAGCTCATCGAACATGGGTTCCCGACATCAAAAGATGACATGCCGCAACACCTCCGTGCGTACTACCACCTACGGAACGAGCTCATCACCTTCGACGGTGTCGCATTGTTCAAGGATCGTGTTATCATCCCGACGTGCTTGCGCCAGGGTGTCCTATCCGCATTACATTCGGCACATCAGGGTGTTTCCATGATGACTGCTCATGCAGAGGCATCAGTGTACTGGCCAGGCATTACCGCAGACATACAGGCGACTAGAGATAACTGTGAGGATTGCCACCGCATGGCCCCCTCCCAACCATCTGCCCCCCCTACCCCATCCGTCTTGCCTGTTTACCCATTCCAGTCAATGTGTGCCGACTACTTCACTCACAAGGGCGCCCACTACCTGGTAATTGTGGACCGATACTCGAACTGGCCACTTATATCAAAGTCTACCAGTGGTGCCAAAGGACTAATTGACAACCTGCGCCGTGCATTCGTCACGTACGGAATTCCTGAGGAACTTGCCAGCGATGGTGGGCCAGAATTCACGGCAACCGAAACACGTGGGTTCTTGAGAGACTGGGGTGTCCACCACCGACTGTCATCAGTAGCATTTCCACACAGCAATTGCCGAGCGGAAATCGTAGTGAAAACGATGAAGCGCCTGATTACTAACAACACGGGGACAAATGGAGACCTAGACACAGATGCCGTACAGAAAGCAGTCCTCCAGTACAGGAACACTCCAGACCCAGTCACAAGAATCTCCCCAGCCATGTGCGTCTTCGGTCACCCGATCCGCGATCTCATCCCTATCCTTCCTGGGAAGTACAACCCCCACACCACATGGCGCGAAACCCTGACATCCAGGGAAGAAGCCCTACGCAAGCGCCATGTCCGCATGATGGACACTTGGTCACATCACACTCGCCGTCTGCCACCCCTACGGGTTGGTGACCATGTTCGCATCCAGAATCAAACTGGCCCACATCCCACCAAATGGGACAGGACCGGGACAGTCGTCGAGGTAAGGCAGTACGACCAGTACGTGGTAAAGGTTGATGGCTCGGGCCGAGTATCGCTGCGCAATCGGAAATTCCTGAGAAAGTTCACACCGGTTACGACCCCGACAGAGCCGCAAAATATAACCTATGGTGGCATACCCCTTCAACCACCCGCAAGCGCGGCCCCGACCAAGCCGAAGGAGACTAACCGACACGTATCAACACCGCCGGACCCGCCTACCATTTATCATTTTGTTTATATTTATTGGCTTACCAAAAGAAAAAATTAATTCTAACTTTTCTTAAAAAAAAGACATATACTATTTGTTTAGCTTCTGGAGTCTCTGTATCCATAATGGCTGCTTTCATAACAAGTGAACATGGAAAGGATATTCTCATTGATGAACTACAATACATGTATCATTTAAACGGAAGAAACAAAGAAGGTACAAAAATCTACTGGGAATGTGCGTTAATAAAACAGAAATTATGTCCAGCAAGACTACATTCAAAATCAAAGAACTATGATTACGAAATTTTGAAACATGTTAATGAACACAATCACAGTGCCCACAAGAGCTAAGTAGAAGCCAAGGCAGCCATTCAAAAGCTGAAGAAAGACACACCAACTTCAAGTCATCCTACTCGTTCTTTGGTTGCAGAGTGTTTATCATCTTTAGATGACTGCGCACGTGCTGAGTTACCAAATTTGCAACATTTAAGTAGGAATGTTAGGCATTGGAGACAGGAAACATCTTGTGCCCCAAAAATTCCTTCTGAAAGGACAGGATTTGTAATTCCAACCGAATTTCAAACTCTTAATTCTGGAGAGAAATTCCTCCAGTATGATCCTGGAGTCGAGGATGAGAATCGAATCTTATTATTTTGCACGAATGATGGGATTGAAGATTTAAGAAACTACAAAAACTGGGCTATGGATGGAACGTTTAAAGTGTCCCCTAATATATATTTTCAACTTTTTACAATTCATGTCCAAGTTGAAAAATCTAGTTTTCCACGTGCTTTTGCATTCCTGCCCAACAAAAGTGAAGTTACATATGAAAAGCTGTTTAATATAATTAATAATTTAGTACAACAAGAACCCCACACGGCTATGGACTAAATAGTGTTTTTCCACAAACCAACAAAACTGGATGCTTTTTCCATTTCTGCCAGGCAAACTATAGAAAGCTTGTGAACCTTGGTTACAAAAATCGGTATCACAATGACAGCGGCTTCAGTTTAAAGTTACGATGTTTTTAAGCTTTGGCTCTCCTCCCGTGTCATGATATTGTTACAGGTTTTGAAGAGCTTTCGGAAGATGAAGACATACCTGAAGAATTTTTATCTTATTTTTAATTGACATACATCGGTGTTATTAGAGGAAGGGGTAACAATAGGAGGAGATCAACACCATTATTCCCGATTCCTATGTGGAATGTTCTTTCTAGAGTAGAGCACTGCATGCCACGAACCAACAATAGCATCGAAGCTTTCAACAAAGCCTTTTTCCAAAGTATTTCACAATGTCATCCTAATATCTGGAAATGCATTGAATTTTTAAAAGAGGAAATTTTAGCGCATACAAAAATTCTACAATTCGAAAAAGGAGATGAGATTCATTATAAAAAAAAAATATATATATATATATATATATATATATATATATATATATATATAAAGATATCAATGATAAACTGGAGAGAACTGTTGCGCAGTATGATGAAGATCGTAAAATCTCATTTCTTCGAGCTGTTGCATATAACCTGCACTCATTTAAAAAAAAAAAAATTTTCTACTGTTTTATATTTCTTAACATTTATATTTTGTTTAATTATATTTGGTGAATTTTATCAATTATATTATGATGTAGTGTCTTTTATTTCAAATAATTTTTTTCTTTTGGTAAGCCAATAAATATAAACAAAAGGATAAATGGTAGTTTGGGTAACAATGAACAATTACGAAAGGAGAAATGGTAATTTGGGTAATATTGAACAATTACTATTACGAAAGCAGAAATGATAGTTTTAAGTAAGATTGAACAATTATAAAAGTTGAAATGATATAATTTTATCAATTATCAATTACTGTATATTGACGTGGTGTCTTATTTAAAATCAATAATTTTCTTTTCTTTAAAATCTTATGCCTTCAATTAAAAAAGTAATAAAATGGGCAATGGTAATCTTCCGCCTGGCAATATTCTGCATGGAAATTTTCCGTACTGGCAATTATCCGCATGGCAATTTTCCGCCTGGAAATTTTCCCACTGGGAATTTTCTTAGCGCCAAATATATATATATATATATATATATATATATATAAATATATATATATATATATATATATATATATATATATATATATATATACATATATATATACATATATATATATATATATATATATATATATATATATATATATATATTTCTTTAGTCTAAGGTTTCCTTACCAATACCCATATAACGTGTATCACCTAGGGCCAAGGTATCCAAACTATATTTCATAATTTCATTCTTAACTTCCTGTAACTTCTCTATCTGATTCATGATTCTAACATTTCAATTACCGTTACTCTTCGATTCAAGAAAATAATGAGCATATATACCTCTAATAAAAATTGTAACTTGAAAAAACTACAATTATACTCGACCAAAAATGGCAAACTGGGCTGAATTAGGTATCACGGTAGGATTATATTCATCACAAGCATAAACGTGTAAAAAAAATTCTTTAACGTGATAAGCATTGAAGCTAATCTAATTTTCCCTAAAACAACGACAGCACATACAACTCATTCGTATTCATGATAGCCCATTTGACAGCAGGGAGTCCATTATCAAATAAGCTACAGAGAACTCTGGCTCAGGCAAATAGTATCAAAACCTCACCCCACCCTCTACTCATTCGATTATTTGTCGTTAACTAGTTATGTCGACAACTTAAAAATTCTCACTCAATGCATTACCATGTTCCATCATTTCACTTCATAAATACTTAGATGTTGAAAAAAAATTCTGGCATCCTAGTTATTATTATTATTATTATTATTATTATTATTATTATTATTATTATTATTATTATTATTATTATTATTATTATAATTATTACTTGCTATGCTACAACCCTAGTTGGAAAATGGGATGCCATAAGCTCAGGGCTCCAACAGGAAAACTAGCCCAGTGAGGAGAGGAAACAAGGAATAAAAAAATATTCTAAGAAGAGTAACATTATATAAAAAGGAAGAGAAGTCAGATAGAATAGTGTGCCCGAGTGTACCCTCAAGCAAGACAACTCTAACCCAAGACAGTGGAAGACCATGGTACAGAGGCTATGGCACTACCAAAGACTAGACAACAATGGTTTGATTTTGAAGTGTCCTTCTCCTAGGAGAGCTGCTTACCATAGCTAAAGAGTCTCTTCTACCCTTATCTAGAGGAAAGTGGCCAGTGAACAATGATAGTGCAGTAACCCCTTGGGTGAAGGAGAATTGTTAGGTAATCTCAGTGTTGTCAGGTGTATGAGGACAGAGGAGAATATGTAAAGAATAGGCCAGACTATTCGGTGTATGTGTAGGCAAGGGGAAAATGAACAGTAACCATAGAGAAGAATCCAATGTGGTATGTCGGGCCAGTCAAAGGACCCCATGACTCTCTAGCGGTAGTACCTCAACGAGTGGCTGGTGCCCTGGCTAACCTACTATCTAACAATGAAGCCTAAATCCAAAAGACTATTTGTCTATTTTTGAAGTTCCCATCAAACCGTTATTCATGTAAACAAATCCAATAAAACAGCCGAGTCATCGAAATTCATCTTCATGTTCAAAAGCTTAATACCTGAAAGTGATCAAAACTACTATGCTCTTAAGTTAAAGGCGATGAGGCAGAGAAATTAAGGACTCGTAAGCCTCACTTTGAAACGAACAGGATAACAATGTGATGACTTGACTGAGCTCTAACAGTAATAAAATGAAATGTAACATGAATTACGGGGAGCCTAAGTAGGGAAGTAATTCCATAGCAAGGAAGTAGAGGGGAAAGAAACTTTACTACAGGTCAGACAGTCCGGATGCTTAGTGTTACAGATTTGCTTATGTCCAAGTCTTAAATGGCCTTTGTTTTTCATTTTATCACGATGAAAGTACCAAGTTATATATACAACCATTTATATAACTGCAGATTCACCAAGCAACCAATTCATTTGTCAGTAAATATGAAAACTATTTTATACTTTATAAATTCAGCCATATATATCAATAATTAATGAAACTATATTTTCAATTAAACTATCTAAAGTATTAATTTATTCAATCAAAAGATTCTTTGATTTTCAAAGCTAAGAAAAAAGTATAATTATTATACTTGAATTATCAGATTCATCAACCCACGGTAAGTGTTCAAAGACTCAACTTACATGTCACTGCCACATTTAATCCCAATACCAGATACTGTAGCTTTAATCCTTCACCAGGGATAAAACTTAAGCTGTAGAATATAATAGATGTTAAAGCAGATGTAGACTATAGGCTCTTTATATTTTACAGTTGATCTTCTGACAATTTACTCTAAGGAAAGTTTATATCTTATTTCAAATGAGTTATTCAGGGGCAATGAATAAAATAAAATAAAATTTGAAGGAAAACACTTTGTTTTTCGGAGTAAATAAAGCCAAACCATTGTAATGAATAACATGATACATGGAACAAGAAAAAATACTCTTGACATTAAAACAATGGTATAACTGAAGGGACGTGGAATAATATGAAAACATAGGAGAGGAACTGAAAGGTTAAATGAGAATTTTATATAGAGGACAGGGTATACACATTACTTCCGAGAAATATCTCTAAGTTAAAATAAAATACAAGGTTAATTTTCTTTCACCACAACCTTGGCGTCATCTCTGCTTCCCACAAGAGAAGAAACTGCTTTTGACAAGAATTCCTTATAAGGCGTTTTACTCGATTAGATTTAATCTGGCTAATAAATAATCCAAATGTCTTTTGATAAGAGTGTAAAAAGTCACCATAACGCTTTTAGAAAATGATGGCAACAGCTAACAACTAACGGTTACAATTTGTATTTTACACATTTTATGGAAGGAGATTTTAATGTTGAAGTACACGGTTCAGCATTTAAGGACTGAATGTGACACAGACCATTGAGTTGCTTCTCTCTTTGGAGCCACCCAATGCTGAGGAAACAGCTTAAAGTTAGGAATAAAAACATATAAGTGTACCCATTCTAACAGTCACAATAATTCTAATAAACACACACATATGAAACTATATACAGTCATTAAGATCAACTTGTGGCAAGGTTAGGAGACTAAACTATGGGTTACTCTCTCGAGCGGGGTTATAAGTAGCAAGCAACCTCTGTAGCTAATATAACCGTATGATATATTCCTTGTAGCCAGAGGGGTTACAAGAGTAACGCCTACGAAAGAGTGGCACTTGGAATCTTCAGTCGATAATCAGACGCCAGAGGGATTATTCCAACCATGTGTAGAATAAAAATTACATGGGATACTTCACGGGAAATTCCAAATTATTATTATTATTATTATTATTATTATTATTATTATTATTATTATTATTATTATTATTATTATTATTATTATTATTATTATGCACCAACTACCACAATGATCTAATGAAAAAAAAATCACCACTGATTTTTGTTAATTTCTGTCCCATAAACACATAATCATTACAAAATGTATAAATGAATCCATACGTAAATCCATACATAAGTATATGCATACACACACACACACACACACATATATATATATATATATATATATATATATATATATATATATATATGTGTGTGTGTGTGTGTGTGTGTGTGTTAGACCTTGAGTAAGTGTCATCGCACATGATAACGATATGTGCATATAGAGTATTGTACACACATGCAAATACACATATATATACATAAACACACACACACACACACATATATATATATATATATATATATATATATATATACATAAACACACACACACATATATATATACATATATATACATATATATATATATATATATATATATGTATATATATATATATATATATATATATATATATATATATATATATATATATATATATATATATACAAGTGTGTGTACATGTATAAAGATATAAGGTGAAGAGAAAATGTTCACTAATCGAAGCTGATCAATTTTCCGATCAATTACCCAGCCATCCATATTTCAAAAATGTCACATTACTCATGCTATGAGTAACAGGAGGGATATTCGTCACATTCATGAAAGATTACCAATGTAGGTCTTTGGTACAATGGTACACAGAGACAAAAAGATAATGTTGAAAGCTCTATGATAAATTTCTCTTTAAATTAGGGAAATGAAAAATAGTATTCTGAACTTGGTAATGACGAAAATAATAAAAAAGTGGATACATAAGTTTGAAAATATAATTAAAATAATTACCAGAAACATGAAAGGAGAAAGTTTAAATGTTCATGTAGAAATATAAATTCATTGCAGAATATAAAAAACCACATGAAAAGTGAAATAAGTGATAATAAATAAAATGAAAACAATAAAAGACACAAAAATAGTATACAAGGATGAAGAAAAGTCTTTAGAAACACATAAAAAGTAAGTATTTACAATGGAAAATTAATAACTTAAATAATAACTTATCAAAATAAGGCAATGAACGATAAAACTCGAAAAAAAATATTAACCCAATAAACATAAATTACCAAGATATCAAACTATTCGTCCTTGCGGATAGTACCGGAAGTTCCATTTTGGACGAAAATTGACGACGGTGGTGATGACATCCATGTAATTCCATATCATCGTATTTTACGCTACGAATCCAAACGACCGTAAAACACCCCTATTTCTCCCTATTCCCCTTCCGTCCCCATAACCCTACGTGTTCCCATAATTCACTGCCATCCTTGTACTTTATTCCAATGCGGGAAGACGAATTGAAAAAAGGGGAGAGTTCTCAGGTAAAAGGAAAGACCCTCTCCAGACCTTCTCTTCGCCACCCCTCCCCTCCCGTCGACCAACAAGCGTCCCAAGTAAAAGGAAGGATCCTTTAACCCCCAACCCCCCTCTATACTTCTATCCATCAACCTCCCCTTCCCCCTCCCACCACTTTCCCCCTCCCTCCCTCCCTCACCACTTATAAGTAGAGGCAATAGCCTAGAAAGAGCATATCGAGCAATGTCGGCCGCCTACCCCTTCTCAGTCGCCACTCGAAAACATCTGAATTATTTATCAAATCGATCCCTCAGCCCCGCTAGGCAAACACTCAATAAATTTCACCTCGACTCAGTTGTGGTATCCATGTCTTCTCTCTCTCTCTCTCTCTCTCTCTCTCTCTCTCTCTCTCTCTCTCTCTCTCTCTCTCTCTCTCTCAGGGTTGCATTTGCATGGTTATGCTCAATAACAAGTATGAATGTTTCATGCATTACCGATGAAAATTTCTATGAATACCGGGTTGCACCCTCCTTATCTGATACTACTACTATCAATTCAGACTTCTCTTTACTGGTACTACTACTACTAATTAACTACCACTATTGCTACCAAGAATAAAATTACCACCATTAATTACCTCAACACTACAATTTCTACCATTTCTACAGACAAATATTATCATTCTATAGTTATCACTTACCAAAGGGCTCTTCCTCCTAATAGCAGTATCAAGATACTTTATTGTCACTTATGATTAATCTTACAATACTATGTCAACTACTAGTACTAATTTAGCTATTTGATTTACCTCCTGCTAACGATCTTAATAATTCTAGTAATAACTTCTCATGCTAAAAAATCACGCATTATACTATCACTACTAAACATAATACCAGCTACAGTTAAAATAACAAGGATTGTTTATTCCTCCTTAGGTTGCCAGAGATTTTTTTACTTCTGAGCGAAAGAGTGAATGTATAAGCTCTATATAAAAGAGCTAAAAAATATGCACTTCATAAAATATGATGATTCCAGTGGTTCAAATATATTTCCTCACTTGTACATATAGCCTGGAATTTTATCCGTATTCATGGTTTCCTGTTTCATGAAATAGGTGTCTTTGATTGAAGAGAGAGGAAATATTATCCCTAAGTCTTTTATCATTACTTTCTCTTTTTACTTCTTGGTGAAATCATTGGCAGATCTGGAGCTGTGTACCAACGATAGAGGTCTGAACTATCCAGCCAAGTCTAAGAAAATAGTGTTCATTTTATGAAGCTTCAAGAATTTGCAAAATAATTTGCTTTACTCAATAAGAGAGAGAGAGAGAGAGAGAGAGAGAGAGAGAGAGAGAGAGAGAGAGAGAGAGAGAGAGAGAGAGAGAGAGAGAGAGAGAGAATCTGGTTAGTGAGACCCCTGTAGGGAGGGGTGGGTTACTACTTGGTCGAGCTTTCATTTTCCATTTCTACGACCTACTATATTTTCGCGTAATTTCACAATTTTCCCACTTGAAAAAACCTAGTGAAACTTTAAACCAATGGGTCTAAACAGAATTCCGGACTTCAAGATAACTAGTAGCATATCTTGGTAGGATCACATCATGAACATGACCAAACCTACCTCTCAACATGCTGCATAAACTTCGTGATTGTTCGTCAGATATTAAAATCAAAATCAATCAATCAACTACACACGTTTTCACTCTTACTACTTCGTTCCTAACCCTATCCAATAGAAATACACCAACCATATTCCTCAAACACTTCATCTCTAACACAATCAATTTATATCTCTTCGTCACTTGCATTCCCCTCAACTCCGATCCCTACATCACAGTAGGTACAATCACTTTCTGTTACAGAACTCTTTATATTCAACCACTCTTCGCTGCCCCAAAACACTACATACTTCACTCACTCTGGCGTACATCTGCTTACACTCCGTCATTCTCAGTACCAACAGAACCCAAATACTTATACTGATCTACTTCCTCAGCATGACATTCAATATAGCACCACCCTCACTTCCTGTGCATCTCATAACCTCACTCTTACCCACATTAACTCGCCCAACAGAGGTAGTTCCTATAGGTGTTGGCTTTTCTTTGCTAAGTATTCACATATTAGAACTTGGTTACTGCTCCCTGTCCAGTGAATGTTCAATAGACTTAGGGAGCAGATAACATCGGGCATTTCTTGGTGGTCTTCAAACCAAGCTCTGATTAGTCCCAATGTTGGTAAAGGTCGCTGACTAAATGAACAACATCAATGTGAACGTGTTATGCAACTAATATATACATATATATACACACACACACACATATATATATATATATATATATATATATATATATATATATATATATATATATATATATAGTCAGATTCCTTATCACTACAGGTGACGAGTCAGAAGGATTTTAACATTCCTGTTCTTAGCATATACAGTAATTCTAGCCACATGCCTTTTTCCTCCGAGGCAGCACTTCAAACAGTCGACTAAATAGCAACTGCTGCTTTTATTGGGACCACAGGTGCATTTCTTTCCCTAATATACTCCAAGCCGTTTCCTCTCCATGGAATTCAGATCTTGTCTCTACCTATACGAGGTGGTGTTTTGGCACAATATACCCGTGTTGACTATCATGCCATTTAAAATGTTTTTTTTTTTTTTTTTTTTTAGAAAGATTATTCGTCGCAATTTTCTGTAGTCATAACACCTTTACATATCTAATAATTTCCTTTAGCTAAAGGTTTTATAACATCAATATACTCATCATCATCATCATCATCATCTCCATCTCCTCCTACGCCTATTGACACAAAGGGCTTCAGATAGAATTTGCCAGTCGTCTCTATCTTGAGCTTTTAATTCAATACTCCATTCATCATCACCTACTTCACGCTTCATAGTCCTCAAGCCATAGTGGCCTGGGTCTTCCAACCCTTCTAGTGCCTTGTGGAACCCAGCTATAAACGTTTGGTGAACTAATCTCTCCTGGAGAGTGCGAAGAACATGTCCAAACCATCTCCATCTACCCCTCATCATGATCTCATTCACATATGGTACTCGAGTAATCTTTCTTATAGTTTTATTTCTAATCCTGTTGTGCCATTTAACTCGCAATATTCTTCCGATGGCTTTGTTATCAAATTTACAAAATCTATTGGATATTGTTTCATTGTCATACCACGACTCATGTCCATACAGTAACACCAATCTCACTAAATTGATAGTCTGATTTTTATATATAATTTCAGGCGATTTGATTATCAAATTTAACTTAGCCTAACCATTGTCTGATTTGCTTTTATCAATCTTTCACTAAACTCTAATTCTAAAGACCCTGTATTGAAGATCATAGTTCTTAGATGCTTAAATGATTCTACCTCATTAATCCTTTCTCCTTCCAATGGCAATTCTTTTCCATTGCATATTCCATTCTCATCATCTCTGTCTTTCTTCTATTTATCTTGAGCTCACCCTCGTGTGATATTTCATGCATTCTGGTATGCAAGCATGACAAATCCAGTGGTGTTCTACTAATAAGGACAGCATCATCAACATACTCTTGGTCTGCTAACATCTTATTACTAATCCAGCCCAATCCTCCTCAACCATCGCCGATTGTTTTACGCATTACAAAATCCATGAGGAGGATAAACAACATAGGTGACAACACATTCCCTTGGAGTACTCTGCTGTTCACTGGAAATTCGTTTGATAGGACTCCATTAACATTAACTTTGCACTTGCTATGCTCATGAAAAGACTTAATCAAATTTCACATATTTAAGAGGAATTCCATAGTAACATAGGACTCTCCACAAATACCATCAAAAGGGAATTTTTATATTCTACGCATTGTTGTACAACATGTCTCAAAATTAAAATTTGGTCAGTGCAACTTCTACCTTTTCTGAATCCTGCTTGTTCATCTCTCAGCTTTTCATATATTTCTCTCTCTAATCTCTTTAGAATAAGAATATATTTTCATAACAACTGACGTAAGTCTGATGCTCTTTAATTATTGCAATCAGTCAGGTGTTTTCTTTTTAGCCGTTTTCACCAACACCTTTAACTCCCATTCATAAGGTTCTGCCTCTTCATGCCACATTCTACAAAATAATCTTGTAAGTATTCTTGGGGTCAATTCATTTTCAGCCTGTATCTTCTCAGCAGTTATTCCATCGTATCCAGGGACTTTCCATCTCTTGAGTTTTTAAAGATAGCCTCGACTTCAAACACACTGAATTCATTCATGGTACACCAAGGTCTTCCTCAGCTTCATGTATATTAATCATATTATTCCCTTCGTATCTCCTATTCATAACCTCACTATAATAAAATGTTTATTTTCAAGAAACATCAGGGCATTATTTCTTTACCTTTACTTTTTGCTGCGGTGCATATTTTATTAAATTACGATAAAGTACACCTACAGTATCAAACTTCAATATAACACTGAAATCAGCATACGATCATGAATATTAAATTTACCTGAACCAATCATGGAAATATTAACTAAACGAGTTCTCAATTACTATTCCTTTAATCTTTAAGAGTTATTGCATAATACAAAACACAAATACCTATAAGCTACATATCATTATCCTTTGAAAGCCAAGGTGCTAAAAAAAAAAAAAATTCTCTAGCAATTTATTTTTGCTGTGTATTGGTTTACAGCAGAGCAGAGTCATTTTAGCTTTCAGCAGAATTTAACTGGTTCTCTTGACCTAATGCTCTTTTTTTTCTTTTTCTTTTTTTTCTAACTTTTATGATGACTTTACGTTAACGTACAACCACGTGCACTGAATTAAAAAACTCATTATAAACCCATCAATCAAAGAAAAATCTCAATACACGCAAATCTGATCAGCTAGGGTTCAGTGTATCATATTGTCACGCAAATGAATATATATATATATATATACATATATATATATATATATATATATATATATATATATATATAAATATATATATATATACATATATATATATAAATATAAATATATATATATATATATATATATACATATATATATAAATATATATATATATACATATATATATATAAATATAAGTATATATATATATATATATATATATATATATATATATGTGTGTGTGTATGTGTGTGTGTGTGTGTGTGTGTGTGTGGGTGGGTGTGTGTTGATGAGTACAATATTTGTTTTGGAGAGAGAGAGAGAGAGAGAGAGAGAGAGAGAGAGAGAGAGAGAGAGAGAGAGAGAGAGATTCCTTACCCCGAAACGTAAATACCAAAGTAAGCCCTAATTGAAATGTCATGACGGAAATGACCTAACACACCATGTGAACAACATGAAACTATTTTTACCTTAATTCCCTGTGTGACGTTTTTTTTCCTTTCCTTCTTTACGTGCATCGCGTGGTTATTATCCCTTGAGGGTACAGCCGATAATAAGAATAACATTCCTCTCCCCCCCTACCCCGATACCATCTAACAATATTATCGCACCCCCCCCCCCAACCCACTCTACCGTAGTAGAGTATCTCTTGACTCATTTCCTAAATCGGTCGCCATAAAGAGAAACAAAGGTTTCCATGTCTTGTTATTACTTCGTCAAGCATTTTGCACTTTTTTTCATTTCAAGTAATTCAACTCATTACTTAGGTCAATGCAGGACCATTTATAGCTAATGATATACACAGATAATTCACCAACCCATCAAAACTCCCAGTGTGATATAAGAATTGGATGTCTAGAACAAAGTTTTCGTAGGTAAATATACATGTAATTATGTAATATATATACATATATATATATATACATATATATATATATCTATAAATATACATATATATATATCTATAAATATACATATATATATATATATATATATATATATATATCTATAAATATACATATATATATATATATATACATATGCACATATATACACATATGTATATATACATATATATATATATATATATATATATATATATATATATATGTGTGTGTGTGTGTATATACATGTATATGTATATACATATAAGTATATATATATATGTATGTGTATATACATATATACAGAATATATATACATATATATTTTATGTACATGTACGTACAGATATATTATATATATATATATATATATATATATATATATATATATATATATACATATATATACATACATGTATATATACATTTATATACATACATGTATATATATATACACATATATATGCATATACATATATGTATATATATACATATATATATATATATATATATATATATATATATATATATATATATGCATATAAATATGTATATATATATACATATATACACATATATGTATATACATATACATATATATGTATATGTATATATATATGCATATATATATATATATATATATACACACAAAAGTGACAATAGCAAACTAGTGCACAGCAGGACAAAGTCCCAATTTTCCTCATCACGCTGACCAGTGCTGACTGGTGATGGTGGAAGATTTTTGCCTGATCTCTCACAACATACCATACTAGTATGGGTCACCCTGCCTAAAACTGCTTTGCTGGCCATGGCGATACACAAATCCTTTCATCACGTTAAGGTATCCCCAATTAGAAAGAATATATATATATATATATATATATATATATATATATATATATATATATATAATATATATATGTATATATATATAATATATATATATATATATATATATATATATATATATAGAGAGAGAGAGAGAGAGAGAGAGAGAGAGAGAGAGAGAGAGAGAGAGAGAGAGAGAGAGAGAGAGAGAGACGTCTAATACTTTTCATTTTACCCACTTGAAAGCACATCTAACAGATATTATTATATTATTATAAAATCCTGAACTGTACTATTCTATATCACATTATTCTATATCATACTATACAGTACAATACAATACTATACTACTGGTCAAATAAAGCAACAATTAAGTTAGAGTCGGGTCGAAGTAAAGTAATCGTAAACCTGCCAGTAGAGTTAATTACTTGACTGGATAATGCAAATTTAAAACTAAAATTCACATTGAAAAAAGTTTTTTATCCAAAAAAAAAAAAAAATCTTTTTTTGTCCAAAATCTAAACGATTTTTGGTTCAAAAAAAAATAAAAGATTTTTGCGGGGACAATTTTGGTGTGGAATATGTATGCATGCCAAAAAAGAAGGAAGTATGTATGAGAGTATACACGTTTACACATCATGTATTTAACAAAAAATCATGAGTGAGCGTACGGAGGGATTGGAATGCCAACATCATATTAATATTCAACACGTAATTCTTCTCTAATCGTTCCACTCTACAATATTAATATTCTCATTCCGAAATATGCCAAGTCAATCCAAATTCGTCACGAACAGAGCAGCAAATGCTTATTTTTTTATGACCACGAGCACATAATAAATAATTTATTCTGACTATCACACGTTATGCATACAAAAATGTTTCTTATATTTTTTTTGAGACATGCATTTCTCAGTCTAACGATAAAAAATATATTTATTTATGTTCAATAACCTGAAGCATTATTATTTTCATTTTATTCAACAGTCCTTTTAAATCTTTTATTACTATTTCGAGCAGAAAATTAGTTCTTTATTGTGAATTCACAAGAAAAGGAATTTGCTTTGAAATTTAGTTTCCACGAACATTTTGTTTGTGTGTGTGTGTGTGTGTGTGTGTGTGTGTGTGTGTGTGTGGAGAGAGAGAGAGAGAGAGAGAGAGAGAGAGAGAGAGAGAGAGAGAGAGAGAGAGAGAGACGGCGGTCTGTCACACCAGTGGTTTCGTCTTCCAATATAGTCAGTACATGTCAATCTTCCATTTCTGTTTTGAAATGGAAGTGCGTCCTGAATTGTTTTCTACCGGAGAGAGAGAGAGAGAGAGAGAGAGAGAGAGAGAGAGAGAGAGAGAGAGAGAGAGAGAGAGAGAGAGAGAGAGAGAGAGAGAGAGCTAAATAATTTAGATCCAGCCGTTACTATAACCTTTTCCTCCACTAATTTCTTTCAGAGATGAAATATGTATTTCAAAGAAATTAAAAAAATAAATAAAACGAATGAGAAAAAAACACAAGTCCCGAAAAATGGACTAGAAGAGTTGGAAGACCCAGGCCTACATGGCTGAGGACTATGAAGCGTGAAGTAGGAGATGATGAATGGAGAAGTATTGGTTTAAAAGCTCTAGATAGAGACGACTGGCGAAACCTAACTGAGGCCACGTAAGAGGTGATGATGATGATGATGATGAAAAAGTTAAGGTAAGTTGACCCAATGAATTCGCCATCGAGTTCTCTAATATTGTTCCCAGAAGTTTCGCCTAACATATAACTGAATTGATATTTCATGTAGCTGAAATCTAAAGACAGACAAAAAAAGTAAATGCCAGATGAAATAAGAAAAATTCAATTCGCCACATGTAAGTAAAAAATAACATAATTACGAGATGAGAAAAGAACGGAGGAGATTTTTAAGACTCAGTCACTGATTAAAGTTGAATCAAAAACCCTATTCTTGGTGCCTGCGAAATGTCAGCTTCTCTAAAACTGTTTCTCTTATACAATTTCGAACATTAATCTTGGGAATTCGAGGACCGATGATATTCGGTAATTTTTTCTTGCCTTTACTCCGTATGTTATCATTTTTAATTCATTATAAATATTTGTTCTTATAATCGCATGGATTGACGAATAAGCTGGGATTTTCCTTATGTCTCCTGGCATCATTCTCATCTTAGCCTTAACTTTGTTTGGTGTTGCTGGTAGACATCATGTTTGCATACAAGAGAACATATCCAATGAATGAATATTACCATTA
>NC_090725.1:256586317-256598817 GCF_036898095.1 Palaemon carinicauda | reverse complement strand
ACTGAGAGAGAGAGAGAGAGAGAGAGAGAGAGAGAGAGAGAGAGAGAGAGAGAGAGAGAGAGAAATTCATATTCCAAAGGTATATGTACGTCACACAGAAGAGAGTAAGAGAGGAAAAGACAATAAAAGAGTAAAGGTCTACATGCGTCATACAAGAGGGAGAAAGAGAGAGCGCACGACCTAAGTGCCAGTGACGTACGCACTTGCACAAACAATGGCAGAAACGCACTGAAGAGTTCCCAGCTAGTTCTCAAATTAGCAGTAGCTACTTCACGCGGCAAAATACAGGTAAAATAATACCGAGAATATATCTACATTAGTCTGCTAGGTACAGAGGCACAACTCGGCAAGGCATTATTTAGCGGTTGCCAGGGGCATTTCCATAATTATTGCAAGTTGCAAGCAGCTAACACCACGTAAAAAGCAATACAAAAAACAAAACGATATTCCCAGAAAGCCGCATTGCAATTGCTGGAGTATATCAAGCATGCTTTATTGCCCTGGGCTAAATGAACGGCGGGAGTTATGAAGGTGTTTGTGTATGGACCCCATTTTGGGTTCCCGGTTGTTGAAGGCAGAAAGGGTCCGGTTATAGTGTGCAGAGGGAATTTTGTATTTTATAATTATAATGATAACAAGATATTAATAATAATTACACAATTAAACTGCAATGACAAAAATATTTATTACATCAATAATAATAATAATAATAATAATAATAATAATAATAATAATTATAATTATAATAATAATAACCTGAACAAAACACCATGCCGTGTATAAGAATCTTGGTTATTAAAAATCCACCGTTATTTACGATGTACATTTCAAAAATAACAGGAGCTTTCGCATTTTTTATAAAGTGCTGCTTCAGCTGAGGCTCCGGTACTTTTGAAACATACCACACACACATATATGTGTGTGTGTGTGTATGTGTGTGTGTGTATGTGTGTGTGTGTGTGTGGCCTTTTTAATACCTAAAATGATGATAATAATAATAATAATAAGAAGAAGAATCACCATTTTCCTTATATTTTTCTTTATGAATAGAATAAGTAAATTCCCAAAGGAACACATCGTTCTGTCCCTCCATGAAAACATCGTGTAATGCAAATATTCGCAAATTAGCAACGTATGGAATGTATCCGCCTTTGTTAAAAATGCAAGACCAATTGCACATAATTACTTCTTTTTTTTACATTATATTTCCCTTTTAGCTTTAATTTTTATCATCAACTGCAGTTCTGCTATACTTCCAAGGACATTAAGTGCTCGCATGCATTAAGCAATAATTACCGTAACTGGTATCGTGCAAAACCAAGAGAAAGGACACGAATTGTATGAAATTATAGAAAATTTCAACATGTTACAACAAAGAAACTTGCAAGTTCTACAAGTAAAAGGTGTATCTAAGTCGATTGTTTTAATTCTTGCATAAAATTTTCTAAAACATTAGTGAAGGTTATTTTGATCCTTATATTCTATATATATGTTTTCAAAATTTATGTGTTAGAATACAATGGACTTTAATACTCTGAAGAAAATTAATGGTAAATATGTTATCAATGAAGCATGGCTAATCTATTAATGGTAACTATGGTATTGATAAAGCATGGCTAATCTACTACCTTACATAAAAATCTGTTTCCAAGAAAACTATAGAGACAAATTTTATTGTGATTCGTCAACCTACAAAAGCAGTTTATTCTTACAACACAGTATAATAAGCGATGATATTGTCAATGATTAATGTTTTACTTTTTAGTCTTCTTAAAATAGGCTGGTCATATTAGAAAATAATGAATGATATGTTCATGAAGGTTGTTTATAATTAAAAATTCGAAGGAGGAAGGAGAGGGAGACCGAGAGTGCTGGTAAGGAATGGCCTTAGTTTCCAGTGAGAGAGGCAATGGACTGGATTATGGATTTGGAGCCAATGCACTCGGACAGAGGAGACCATTCAGTACCATCCAAACAAAGATGTAAAAATAGGCATAATTTTTCAATTAATAAAAATAGATTAAACAAACATATTCACAGTCTCAAGCATACTCACTTTAAAAGTAGAAATAAAACGTAAATTTCCTCAAACATATTCATATTCCAAAAATACCTTCGACACCATCTCTTTAAATATAAGTGATGGATTACCATTAAAGTGATATTTTCGCCATGATTATTATTATCATTATTACTTGCAAACCTACAACCCTAGTTGGAAAAGCAGGATGCAATAAGCTCAGGGCCCCAACAGGGAAAATAGTCCAGTGAGGAAAGGAAACAAGGAAAAATAATATATTTTAAAAACAGTAACAACATTAAAATAAATATTTCCCATAAAAACTAAAAAAAATTAACAAAAGAAGAAGAAAAATTAGATAGAATATTGTGCCCGAGTGTACTCTCAAGGAAGACCATGGTACAGAGGCTATGGCACTATCCAAGACTAGAAAACAATTGTTTGATTTTGGAGTGTCCTCCCAGAAAAGCTGCTTACCATATCTAAAGAGTCTCTTTTACCCTTACCAAGAGGAAAGTAGCCACTGTACAATTACATTGCGGTAGTTAACCTCTTGGGTGGAGAAGAATTTTTTGGTAATCTCAGTGTTGTCAGGTGTATGAGGACAGAGGAGAACCTGTACAGAATATTATTATTATTCTTATTATTATTAATTGCTCAGCTACAACCCTAGTTGGAAAAGCAAGATGCTATAAGCCCAAGGGGCCCAACAGGGAAAATAGCCCAGTGAGGAAAGGAAACAATGAAAAATTAAATATTCTAAGAACAGTAACAACATTAAAATAAATATTTCATATATAAACTATAAATACTTTAACAAAACAAGAAGAAGAGAAATTAGATAGAATAGTGTGCCCGAGTGTACCCTCAAGCAAGACAACTCTAACCCAAGACAGTGGAAGACCTTGGTACAGAGGCTATGGCACTACCCAATACTAGAGAACAATGGTTTGATTTTGGAGTGTCCTTCTCCTAGAAGAGCTGCTTACCAACAATTAAGAGTCTCTTCTACCCTTACCAAGAGGAAAGTAGCCACTGAACAATTACAGTGCAGAAGTTAACTCCTTGGGTGAAGAAGAATTGTTTGGTAATCTCAGTGTTGTCAGGTGTATGAGGACAGAGGAGAATCTGTAAACAATAGGCCAGACTATTCGGTGAATGCGTAGGCAAAGGGAAAGAACCGTAACCAGAGAAAAGAAGAATCTAACGTAGTACTGTCTGGCCAGTCAAGGGATCCCATAACTCTCTAGCGGTAGTATCTCAAACGGGTGGCTGGTGCCCTAGCTAACCTACTACCTATATAGGCCACACTATTCGGTTTATGTGTAGGCAAAGGGAAAGGCCCGTAACCAGAGAGGATCCAATGTAGTAGTGTCTGGCCAATTAAAGGATCCCATAACTCTCTAGCGGTAATATCTGAAATGCTTCAGAACACTTATGTTTTTAGTAGTCAAGATGGACTAACACTTGAAAAAATAAACCCATCCTATTACTTTCATCAGTGATTTTGTCAGCCCAGACTTCCAGCAATTTGTTAAAAAAAACATCAAATTATTTCTTTATCATGCCCATTGTTACCAGGGAGGTTGAAATTCCTCATGAAGAGCTAACAAGCAAGAATAATCCATCTTCATCATAGAATAGCAATCGTTCTACCTCACAAAGCTCAGTGTGAGAATGAGCTTCAGTGGCGAGTAGTAACCATTAGAAAGGAAATGCCTCACCTAGAATAACCATAACCTGATTAGTGGAGATAAACGATCCCTGCCCAACGTCAGCTCTATTGATAAGTGCCCCCATCATTCTAAAATATGGGAGGCCTAAAGCTATATGACTGAAACTCGACTCATGAGTATTTTACACCCCAAGGGGCCTTCTGAAGGGCGATAGCGTAAAGTTCTAAGAGCAATCGCTTCAACAGTCCAGACCATAGCAAGGTCGTTATAAAAGGGCCATCCTCCTTCGTAGAAATGCGTAATTCATTATTACGAATAATCTCTCGAAGTGAAGATTTATTACGTATGTCTTAAATAGCTTAAAGTAATTGCGGTGATATGCGTAGTAATAGTAGTATTTATATATATTTTTATCATTATGTTATGTAATTGCTCAGTCATATCTATATCAATAACGTAAATTAATTGAGATTTCTAAAGAATCTGTTGCGGTATATATGGCAGGAAAAACCTATTGCGAAGAAGGAAATTTAGGATGTTCTAGAACGAATCGAACCTACCACGGGGCACAGCCATATAGAACATACTCAAGTGGTGGTACATATAAGGTGAGTTTTGCATTGGGGAAGAACACCTGCAATATTGGAAGTCAACGTTCTTTGAAATGCTGTTACCTCAAAAGTTAAGTTTCCCTTCGGCTGCTAATAACTCCGTTCTCGATAATTAACACTATTGTGTTTGAATTACTCAAGTGATACTATAACTGTCTAAGTCTGGTACCAATTTTGTGTTTGAACGTCTTATAGTACTCAGGTGTTAATATAACTGTCTAAGCCAAGTTCCATTTTGAGTTTGAATTGCTTATGGTACTCGTTTTTATATAACTGTCTAAGCATAGTACCATTTATTGGTTGAATTGCTTTAAAGAAACAAGAACTCTTTATAATCACTGTTTTGTCAGTCGGTTTAGTTACTAAGTGTTAACTTTTACGTAACCTTCTGTGAATAAAATTAAGTTGTGTATTGATCTGTTGATCAAAACCAAATATATAACTTAGCTATGTGCTCTAAGTGTAGCAGCACATAAGTGCCTTCTGTATTAGTTTTCTTCAGATTTAGCCCAGTCAAGTATAGCTCGAGATGTAAAATCGTGATTATGTTGCATTTTATTGCACTTTGATATTTTTGTAAAAATGTGTATATTCTCTTCAGATATTTAATCAAATTATATTTTGAAAACCATTTGTATTATCTAATGTTATGACTTTTGTATAACCGTTACTACCTCGAGTCTGATCCTTATTACGCTTAAAATAATTAAAGTCGGACCTAAAGAAATTTCAATTAGAGCATATCAGAAAATTGATTATTGTGATTGATTTTCTGAACTTTTAAAAACAACAAAATCTAACACCAACCATCACCACCCTGTTCTTTATTGCACCACGAACCCCCATTCCCTAATACTGCATCAAAGCGCTGGGGCATATGGAATAATCAGTAGGGAGGGGGGGGGGGGGCATGGGTTAATAAGGATCTCCACACGCTGATAACGGGCCTTGTTTATATAAACAGTCAAATTCAAAGGGCGTCCAAAATTCACTAATATCACAGATCAGAGGTGGTGCTAGTCTTATCAACTCGACCGACATGAATTAGAGTTGCAGGGCTATTGAATTTCACCACAGAGGAAGTGGTCAATGTTGTAGAAGTTTCCTCCCTCGAGGGTTCAAAACTCCTTCAGTAAATCAAGGAAAAAATGGTAGAGGCTGTTATTTTTTCTTAAGCCACCATCCTATGAAAAGAAATTGATTGAGGCAATTCTAGTGGCCTTCCATATTTATATACAAGGCTACTTAACTTTTCCTTAAGCCTTCCTTTTTCATTTCCTTGAGATCTGGGTTTCGGAGGCTCACTAAATTGTCCGTTTGGATAATCCTAAGCTCTGAGAATAACTGGACGAAGATAAATTTTCGATACCAAAATTTGAGATTTTGTTACCTTATGAAATGATTAGTCCCACCGGAAGAAGACCAATGTTAAATTAAGATAAGTAAGAGAGAAGTATATTCAAGTACATTAAATTGAACAACTTCAAAACGCAATCGATTTAATGGCGTTGAACCATTACCTATATTTATGATTTAAAACTTAATCTGCAAATGTATGAATAATTAACTGCCGGTGAATTTGCGCTGGCAGTGGGTTAAGCTTATTGAGTGCTCCCTAATCATTGAACGAAAACGGCTTTAGCTTTTAATGCATCGCCTAAAATGTGCTATAAATATCTAACACTGTATGAATGAAACATGTCTTAATATTAGTGCTCTTATATTCCTTAATATTCAAATTATCTCCAATATATATAAATCAAATTATCTCCAATATATATAAACGATGTTAAAACAGAATGGGAATACGAATTAAGAAAAATGCTAAATAGACACCGTAAAAAGCACAAAATACACTCAATTATAAATAATTTAATAAAAGTAGCCCAAATTACATTACTACATACTTCAAAATAAATTGATTCTCTTGAATAATGATATGTAAACATACCTGAAAAACTAAAAAAGAAGTCCAAAACACTCCTTAGTATATAGACAAGTATGACAGCGGCCTTATACATAACATACATAACATATGTGGTGTAGGGCGCAAGTATTCAGTGCTTATTATGATAGTTGGTGTGTTTAAATTGAAATCAAAGTAATACACGTGGTATAGCTGGTCCTTAAATAAATGACAGAACCAACTGAAAAGCAGTTCAGTGACCGTTGAGGGTGTACAGTAATGATTTTTAGCTGACAATGATTTTTTTTAGGATGGAAACAAAGAATCTCAGGATACAAAAAAGGAAAGGTACTTGAGGGTAATCCTAGGCCTGTAACAAGGGTAGGCTACGTCTCTATTACTCTTCAATGTTTTGATAAATGTAGTTTTGCGAGAAGTCGTAGGAAATAAAATGGACGTGTGTAAAGATATAGGATAACGAAATTATTTCTGAAAAGAGTACAGAATTATTAATGATTGCAGATAATGAATTACTGAAAGGCTATTGTTAAAAAAAAAAAAAAAAAAAAAAAAAAAAAAAAAAAAAAAAACACCAGCGATATAGCATTGATGTGTTTGTATTTGGAGAAGATTGCGATAAGTGCATTCAAGTGTAAGATTAGGATAGTTAAACGGAGATTAGGTACATGGATCTGTCAGTGTTAGTGTGGCATTAAGAAAAGTGTATCGGTTAATTTTTAAATGAATTAAATAGTAAATATACCGAATGACGATACGTAAAGGGAACAGGAGAGTCCCAAAATGACTGAAGCGAGAAAGACAGCAGTGAGAGGGGGGAGCAAAAGAACAGAAACAGGCTTTGAATATCAATGGAATCCGGAGTGGGAATTTATGAAGGGATTCTCGAGCCAACTCTGCTTTGGAAAACTGATGAGTGGACTTCAATGTGGATAAAGAAAAAAAAAAAGGATAAAAATGTTGAAATGAACAGTTTATATAGAATAAGTAGAAACTAAAAAGATGAGAAATGCCAAGATGACGTAATGCGGTAGAAATGGAATACTTGAAAGGGTAGATCAAAGTGATCTGAAATATATCTGATACATTGCTGGAAATAAAATATAATTCGGTGATGTTAAGACAGATGAGAGTAGGAAGAACTACTAAAGGATGGATACAAGAAGTAGAAAAGCAACTGGAATGGAAGGAATCAATGTCTAGGAAGAAAGCTGGACTGCTTAAGATAAATGTGAAAGGGCCAAACGGCCTTTAAAGGAGGCTCCGGAATTTGTGTATGAAGCGAAAAATATGAATTTTATACGAAAAGGTTTTACTAAAATTCGGCAATTAAGTAAGAATGTTGCAGAAACCGTTATTATCTTTTCTTGTTTGCTATTCATTATTTGGATAAGGCATATATAGTATATAAATATAATATAGCGTATTTATACAGTATGTATGTATGTATGTATGTATGTATGTGTATATATATATATATATATATATATATATATATATATATACACTCAGTATATATGTATGTATGTGTATATATATATATATATATATATATATATATATATATATATATATATATATATATATATATATATATACATATAACCAAACATAACATGGCATTACGAAATATGTAATTTTTGTGATTAATGATTCACTGAGGAAAAAAGGGTCTGATTAACTATACTCATATCAATTTATTTTAATGAGGCGCATTTACACAGACTCACAGTGGTGCCCTTTTAGCTCGGAAAAGTTTCCTGATCGCTGATTGGTTAGAATTATCTTGTACAACCAATCAGTGATCAGGAAACTTTTCCGAGCTAAAAGGGCACCCCTGCGAGTCGGTGCAAATATGCCTCACTAAAAAAAATGACTATAGTAACAGTCTTTTAATAAATTTTCAATATGTATATCTAATGTTTTTAACTTTATATATAACATCAACTACCGAAATGGCAACGGGAACGGTAATTTGTAGAACTTTCTAATCTATAGACCAGAATCTACAGGAGAAAACTGAATGTTGGGAGGATTTGGGTCTGAAAATAAATATCAAAGTTAAATTTGCTCAAAAAAAAAAAATAATAATAATGACGGAGCAGCAGGAGATACAAAATTCTATAGTGTCGGTGCCCGGAGAAAGCTGCACATATAAATATTAGAAGAAAGACAGATTCCATAGCCTAAGAGCCTTTTCGTTCACTTTTGTCCCCACCTTTAGCTTTTAACAGTCGAATAACATCACAAGGAGGTTTGACGCATTTTCATTTACCTCAAGTGCTGCAAAGACTTTTGTACCGCGATCAAGGTACAAATCTTTCTACTTGAGCCATCTATAAAGCCTCTTTACTAAATTCATCTCAAGACTGTTTTATTAGGTAAAAGAAATTTTCTTTTGCGCTAAGTATTTTATATTGGAATATATTGGAACAATGCAGATGCAGTTTCAAAATTTACGCAATTATTTAGGAATAAATGGGAACCAAGAAACTCAAGTACAGATTTTCATATTTGACATCTATTTCGAATTATTGTTCGAGACAAACTTTAACTCTTCGATCAGAGTACAAATGAACACCATTTTAAAACAGAAATGATAAAAATTGAACCTAAAACAAAGATCCGCACCATCCTTTCGTGTTCAAGCTATTATTCCTATATATAGTTCTATCGAAAAATATTAAAGTTAAGATGAAATACACTCAATTAACTGAAAACATTATTGGTAATTTTGCAATAAAAGTAACGTTCAACAAAACTAACAAATAGTTTTCGTAAGTACTCTTAATGCAATAAATAAGATGTCAAAGTACTTTTATATAATTACTTTTCATTAGTATTCCCAAGACATTTCACAATCTCAGCTCGATACATATTAGTAGAGTCAGTTATCGCCACAAATGAAGAAATGAGCAATTTACCTTTTACTATTTCATACGCTTAACAACACGTAGTAATTTGAGATACATTTACTAAACGTCTTTTACTGGTTACAGAATAATAAAACACTTCATAAAACAAAGATGAAGTTGGCGTTTCTCGTACCTCCGTTTTTAATGGACTTCTAGTTGACTCTTTCAAGCATGAAAATAATTAATGAAGATACAAGTCTTTCGCATCAGGCTGTCTATCCCACCATTTTACTAAGATATTTGAAATTAGAAACGATCTCATCACTTCATTTCCTATGTCAATTTTCTAATGTTATAACTTTTTCAACACCCTAATGGCATATAATTTCTTCATCAAAGAACACTTCATGTCAACTAAGGGTAATTGAGATGAGGATAAGCTCCAATGAATATGACTTATTTTATCATTTTCACATGAGGGTGGCAGAGTTCTTCCTGACTAAGATTGGAGAGCCAATGTAACCAACCAAAATGCGTGACATTTGGTATATTCCCGTTTTCTTTTCTTCAAAACACGTCACTCTCGTGTCACGGTTCCGTCCGCCTGCACTTGCAGGTGGCACTCTTCCAATCGTATTTGCTTCTTCTCATTTGTAACGTCAGTTATTCGTTTCTCATTTTTTAATTCAATGCTCTCCAAAACTATGTTTCGATTCTTATGGTTGAACTTGAAAGATCCGAGTAGGATTCTAAATAATGTTTAAATTTTAAAGCAACGTGTTATAATGACATAATGTTTTTTTCAATTACTTTTATTGCGTGTATATAGACACAAGAGACTTATATTTCCCATATATCATAATTAATCAATATATAATTTTTGTTTTATCTTGATTTGCTTTATATTTATCGCAGCCAGGTATCTCAAGTGTCACATTTTGACGGATCACAATTATATAACCAATGCTTTTCCTTGAGGGTACATTAATGCACATATTTTGATCTCTTCATTTTATACTTTAGAATTATACATTTGCATTATCATTACTATTTTTACGGGACTTTACTCATCGTTTTCCTATGACTTATTTTGATCATAAGGGGTCAGGACAGTTATATCCTTCAATTTTTCGATGGAAATAAGTACAAATCTTTATTATATACTGAAGCAGAGAGCATGACACTCACATAAATCAAATAATCACGGAGTCCTGGCTATACAAGAACGACATTTTTATGGTACTTCGTTAGCTGAACTTTACACGACACATCCCCTAAATCTAATACTCTTGATAAAAATAGCAAAAAATGCACCTAAAAGGACATATAACAGAAATATTTGATAATTATAATAAACTATATAAAGTTTCGATATAGACAATGAATAAGGAGATACATTATTCACTGATCGTGTGTAAGGAGACATATCTGAATTATAGGAAATGATAAAGATAGCAGGTCTTAAAATAGTTGTTAATTAAAATGCAACCAAACAATAAAGGTTTAAAAGGCTGCTCATGAATGGCAGAGACAAGGGACAGAGACATTACCCTATCAAGCAGGACAATGCCCTATAAAATAACCATATACGTATGTGATCAGCACCCTAGCCCACTCTCCACCCAAGCTAGGACCAAGGAGGGCCAGGCAATGGCTGCTGATGCTTAGCAGATACACCTATAGGCTCCCCCAATCCTTAACTCACGAGGATAGTGAGGTTGCAGCGACCAAAGGAATTAACGAGAATGAGCGGGACTCTAACCCCAGTCTGGCAATCACCATGCAAGGACTTTATCAATGGGCCACCACAACGCTTAAATAAGACAGAAATACATAAGAAATAATAACAGCCGTAACGATATGTAAAAAAAAAAAAACATGCAAGACTGAGGAAATAAAAACCAATGAAACAAAAAGAAAAAAAAAAGAAAAGGAAATGAAAGGAGCAGGTACAGTCATTACATATTTCCTATTTGTCCGTTTGGAAAGGGAACGAAAACAGCCAGCTCATCACGCGGACATAAAAATGTAATAAGATGCGAGCGCGCAGTCGCGCACACATGGAATCCACCCAATATAATCAATCCGTGGTTGAAAGGATAAAAAGAAAACAGGTCGTCTCTTTTTCCTAAAATACCTTTACTGTAAAACAGGTAACGGATCCAGAGTCCAGATATTACTTTCAAATGTCGTTGGTTGACCTCCGCTATACAGATGATTGGGAGGAATGGTAGAGGGAGGATAAACTGGAGGATAAAGAGGGGGAGAGGCAGCAATAAAGAATATGCAATGGATATAAAGATAGGTTAAAGAGAGGAAGAGGGGGAATGGAAAATATAAAAGTTATATAAATACACTTTAAAGAGAGAGAGGAAGGAAGTAGGAGATGAAAAGAACATGATAAAAAGGGTAAGAGGCAATATAAACAGGAAGACATGGGGAAGATATGGAGGAGGATAACGATGGTAACACAGAGATGTTTGAGGGCGATAGAAATAAAAGAATGGAGGAAAAATAAGAAGGAGAAGCAAAGGGCAAAGAAAGAGAGGCAAATAGTATAAATATGTTAAAATAGGAATAATTTGGGGAGAATAAATTAAGATGACAGACGATCAAAGGGAGGATTTATTGATGAAAATATCAAGGTAAATAAGGAGATGAGTAGAGTGAATAAAGAAGGAAGAAAGTATTAGGGTTAAGGGAAGGTGTAGAGACAAGAAATGGGAGTCAAAGAAGATCAAGCAAACAGAATGAAGGAAAGGATGAATAAATTTAGTAAAATTAATAAAAGTTGTGAAGAAAAGGGGAACCAAGAGAAATATAGAAGAAAAAATTTCAGGGTATAAAATAATGTGAGAGAAATTATAAGAACAAGAAATAATAAAGGAACAGTGAAATAAATGGAGGGAGATGATGAGAAATTGGGGGAGGGGTTAGTATTAGATGGTGGATAAAGGTGAGTGAAGACTAAAAAACTGGTAAGAGGGATAAAACAAATTTAAAAATTCATAAAAGATCCTAACTTTTTTTCACAAATTTAAACTGAAAAATATGATGAGTGGATGACTAATACTATCTTAGTATAAATATATTGAATATTTATGAATATCTACGAAATAAAAACCTCAAGAGATAACGATACAAGAAGCATATCTCATTATGAAAAGAAAGGATTATAATTATATAAAAATACGAAAATTCATTTTGATGAAAAATAGAATTTTGAAAGAACGAATCAAATTTCAAAACGTGAAGAAAACCGTAGCCAGGAAATATAAAAGAAAAAGTTACAAAATGAAACAAAAAGATAGTGGCAAACAGTTACAGGAAGAAGAAACAAAGAGATGACTAATAAAGCAAAACAAAAGAATCAAAGACAGAATGAGATGATATTAGGGCATTAAAAACAAATGA
>NC_090725.1:256576317-256581317 GCF_036898095.1 Palaemon carinicauda | reverse complement strand
AGAGAGAGAGAGAGAGGTCTTTAAAAATCATGAATGATACCAGGAAGACAATTAAGGTAATATTAAAAAGTTTCGCACCGTCGATATTTTCTACGTAACTCAGTTCAATACAGGATACACAAATAAAAAAATTAGCAGGTCTATTTACGGTAGAGTACGAATTCATACGGAAATTCTGCTCCTCATATTCATACATTCACATGTGTACACACAAATGTACATTACATATATATATATATATATATATATTTATATATGTATATATACAGTGTATATATATATATAAATTTATATACATATACATATATATATATATACATATATGTATATACATACACACACACATATATATATACATATATATATATATATATATATATATATATATATATATTCTATATATATATATATATATATATGTATATATATAAATCATGTCA
The DNA here is from genome assembly GCF_036898095.1 of Palaemon carinicauda. Lineage (NCBI taxonomy): Eukaryota > Metazoa > Arthropoda > Malacostraca > Decapoda > Palaemonidae > Palaemon > Palaemon carinicauda. The sequence goes on along the minus strand of NC_090725.1, from coordinate 256,580,877 downwards.
CCAACGAAAATGTGATAGCAAATCCTACTGATAATTCACAATTTTTCTATAATGGGAAAGACTACCAATATATACAGCATATAAATACATTTATATATATATATATATATATATATATATACATATATATATATATATATATATATATATTCACTTATTTCTATTATGCCATTCTAAATATAACTAGTTATCTGCATTTCTTCTATGTATCTCAGGGCACTACGAACGTGTAGCCCTAAATGTATAGACAAACTTTCCAAAATTTGAAGAAACTGTCCGTAATCTATGCTATCCTAGTTTCATAGAAAATTGTACGAATAAACCCGAGAAAAAATAATTCATAACGTCCTGTTGAAGAAAGGTAGTTAAAAATAACATGCTCAGTCTATCATTTTATAAGTATTACTCTAATGTCATCCCGCTTTTGAAGAACCTAAATATACCTGCACATTCGAAAATAGATCTCGAAATTCTAATAATGTATTATATGGTATCCTATATTCCAAATGTAATTGTATCTTTAGATGTTTGTGCCTTTAGATTCTAAAGGCACATCTTTAAGAGCCAAAAAGCATGAGAATGTCGTATCAATAGGGTGCCTTGGCTGTCCATTGGCATAACTCAGGTCATCGGAATAACTGGTCGGAAGCCGACACAGTAAATAATGTTAACCCACGTAAATTTTAGAAACAATTTTGATATGTACCACGGTCAGCTTTCCATGGATACTCAATCTTTTCTCAAATCAGACTTTCCAAAATCAGCAAGAAGCTAACCTCAGAGTATCGCATGCCCTTAATAAACATGATGCAGTTGTGTTTTTATTTCACTGTGAGTCTCATACCGATCAAGTTTTTCCTTTGAGGCTCGATACATATTCTATGCTTATCACATGTCAGATGTTGTGATTTTAACACAAACACACACACACGCACGTATATATATATATATATATATATATATATATATATATATATATATATATATTTATATATATATATATTTATATATATGCATATATATATATATATATGTATATGTATATATACACACACTAATATATATATATATATATATATATATATTATATATACATATATATATATATATATATACATATAAATATACTGTATATATATATAACGTATACTGTACATATAAATATACTGTATATATATATATATATATATATAGTATAAAACTGTATTAAGAAGGGTAAGGTATATTTATATTGGTTTTTAATATTGTTGAAAAAGGATGAAGAGCGGATCTCGGTAAAAGACAGATGTAAACGCATGTGCAGGGTAAGAGAAAAGTTGTTACGAATGACAATTAATAGAAGCTGTTGATGGGAAAATTCTAGTGTTCTAGTGGTTAATTTCATGTTCTGTAAGTAAACAATAAATGATGGTAAGATGTGAGAAGAGATAAAGGTTAAAAAAAAATTGAAGAAAGGAAGGGAGAAGAATCACTCCAAAAAGGTTTAGAAGACGGGAATTTTTTCTATAGCAGCAAAAGTTTCTAAGTATGAAGGAATTGCTCACTAAAGTCTTCTTTATGGATTATAGTGTAGTTACTGGAAACAGCACCATCCTTGGGGAGTTGAACGACGGACCAACGAGGCCTCACGTCAATTCTTAATTCACACAGCCAGAGAAGGAATAAAACAAGAGGAGATATATGCCACTGCATATGCGCGGAGTCACAAGAGATCCTATAGGACTTCCATCAATGAGCTTCAACATCTCCAGCTCCATAAGCAAGGAATGAAGCTAATCATCCTCATCAGTATTTCTGAGATTTTGTACTTATTGTAAGACCGCGATTATCCAATGGTAATGGAGGTTTAATTATAATTTCATCCTTGAAGATTTTATCTGGTGACCAATGGAATGAGCCATAGCATATCCAGAGCATGTATTACAAATGTATAGAGTACATATATAGGCATTTATATATATATATATATATATATACATATATGTGTGTGTATTATATATATATATATATATATATATATATATATATACATATATGTGTGTGTATTATATATATATATATATATATATGCATGTATATACACTACTACTGTAGTATATGTAGTAAAAGCCAGAGGTAACTGCCCCGGAGCATACAAGAAGTCAGAATAAAGTGCTTACGTAAATAGAGAATTCGCGCACAGCGCACGCACACACACACACACACACACACACACACATATATATATATATATATACATATATATATATATATATATATTAAAATACATATATATATATATATATATATATATATATATGTGTGTATATATATTCATATATATATATATATATATATATTAAAATACATATATATATATATATATATATGTATATATATATATGTGTGTATATATATTCACATATATATATATATATATATATATATATATATATATATAAACACACACAAACTACAGTACATGTATATATGCATATATACACAGACACAAACACACACATACATACATATATACATATATATATATATATATATATAATTGAATAGATAATGTTTTCAAATATACTATATTAAGATATCCCATTTGCAACCACCATACCAAATTTGCTCACAACTTATGGTATTAAAATAAAAGTCCTATTGAAACAAGAAAATTTCTATTTTCATAAAAATAACAATGATAGAGACATATTAAACTGAATATACCAGCATCATTCTCATCCTTTATAATATTACATGACAATATTAAATCCGCTTAATTACAGTTTTTCTATTTCAAAACAATATTAGACAAGGCTATATTTTAATCATATTCGCTAGATATATATTTTGCCATTAATTCAAATCTATACATATCACGTCATATTCATCTTGTGATTGAGGATACATAGCACAAAAGAACTCGCTTGAATATCATCATGGCAGCATCCGCGCGTAAAAATGAAAGGGCGTAAGTATGAATGGGAAAATGGAAATTATAATAAAATTAGCTAAATACCTCAATCTCAATCATCCTAAAGGGTTCTGAAATAAGGACAGGTACAAGTACCGATGCCATCCGACAACCATGTACATTTCCAGCAAGTCAAAATGGCGATAGTGGGAAGGGGGAAAACAGGAAGGGTAATGGAAAGGGGAGGGGGGTGACCAAAGTTGTAGGAAATGGGAGATCTTGGTTAGGGGAAGGGAGGGGGTGATGGTGTTCGGGTGTTGTATGAACCGTATGCCAAGCCGGAGCATACAAAATCCATACCAGTAATGCGCCAAGTCACGGAATTGGCAGCAGTGGACACGGAATATCTGAACTAACAACCTCACCCCCTCCCCTCCAAACCCCACACCGCCCACCGTCCTCAACCTCAGGTAACCCCCTTCCTCTTGAACCAACCCTAAACCCCATATACCCGAGCCCCTCCTCCTCCTTCCCAGGCCCCCACAATCCCCAGAGCAGTCAATGCAACACCACACCCAACCAATCCATCTACTCGCATGTCCACCCAGGTGAGGTAGGTAGGTAGGTATCCAGTCGGACGGGCTCCGGGATTTTCGACGCTACGAACAGACGCTTCTTTTTCACAAAATTGTAAAAAATAATGGGCTCCTGCTCTTGCCACAGCCATCATCTCAGTTATTATGATTTCAATCATTAGTTTGGTAAAAACAAATTAACAATAATATGTATTTTATATTTTAAATTTTGTAATTAGAAGAAATTATATCCGTTATCAATATAGCAATCTAATCAGTTATTTATGGAAAGTTCAGAGCAGGCCACATATTAGGTAAATGAATCTACCTAATCTCTCTCTCTCTCTCTCTCTCTCTCTCTCTCTCTCTCTCTCTCTCTCTCTCTAATAATTTAAATAAATTATTTTGTTGAATATATAATCTAAGTTTGTGCATGCATGAACATGTATACGCTGGTGTGTGTGTATATATATATATGTATGTATATATATATATATATAAATATATTTATTTATGTATATATATACATATACACAATATATATAATGCATTTATATTTATTTATGTGTATATATATATACATATACATATAAACATATATATATATATATATATATATATATATATATATATATATATATATATACCAGCCTTCGCATATTCATACGTACACAAACTTAGATTAAATATAAAAAAAATTGGTCATTCAAATTATTACATCTATCGTCATTATTATTTCCACCCAGGCAGCCGTAGCTAAAGCTATTAACCTATTACAAAAAAAATGCCCAGCAAATGTGTACATGAGCCTAAAGTATGCCCAAATCCACAAATTAATTAACGGCACTGAGATAATCCCCCCATTTGTTAACCCACATTAATTACATCGCTTAACATCAAACACTAAATAAACTCCTCGTTAACAGACATCACACGCATAGGATCACATCAAGTGATCAGTAATTTAAAGGTGCTATAGTTCTTATACGTCAATGAATTAAAATTACCCTCGAATAATAATAATAATAAATAATAATAATAATAATAATAATAATAATAATAATAATAATAATGATAATAATAATAATAATA
>NC_090725.1:256561317-256568817 GCF_036898095.1 Palaemon carinicauda | reverse complement strand
TAATAATAATAATAATAATATAAAAGAACAGCTGGAACAATTCTGATAACACCCCTTTTATATTTTTTTGGAAAATTCACTTTTAAGGCAAAATCAACAAAGGCTTTGACATACCAGTTTATTCCAGTAAACTGGAATTCAACTCCAGAAATATAACAGAAAAGGCGATACGACAACCCGTTCGGTGGTTTATATTCAACCCAGAAATATAAAAGGAAGCTTTTGGTTTTTGCTCTATAAGCAGAATGGTGATATTCAAGGGATACATTGTGCCCTGAAGCTCCGTTCCTTTATTATGATCATGTTTAAACTTATAATTCTTAACATAATAACAATTATTATCATCATTATAAAACTAATTATAAACTTATTATTCTTACTATTATCATTAACATCACTACGATTATCATAAATCTTTTAGAATTCCTTTCGGAATTATTGGGAGAATTAATTCTGAGAACTCAACATCACAGAACAATAAATCCCCTATAGTTTTAAAAGCAGTTTCTAAGAAAAGAATACGATAGTAAACAACATGAAGCTAAAATTGAAGAACGGAATTTAATGTTATCAGTTACAATGTAGGACATCAATCAGCAATAGCAATAGTAATAATAAATTGCAGTAAAATATGCTTTGAATGATGATGGTAAATACCATGGAAATTGTTTGAATGAATAATATCATAAATTATTGGGGAAAAATCCTATGAAAAGATAAAAAAATAAAATGAAATTCTTCATGTAACACAATCATGGAGAACTTGATAAAAAAAAAGAAATAAATACAACAACAAACAATGAAAACAAATATTATTGATCATAAAAGAGATGGAGATTTACCAACTCAACGAGTCAAATTTGGCTCCTGTAGAGCTGACCGTAAAAACAACACTAAATAACTATCAGAAAATGAATAAGATGAAAGATCCGTGATGTAAATAACGCCATCAGTATAACCTATTTATATTGTTGAAAATATTGTTTCACTAACAATGTGAAATAGGACGGCCCGAGAGTATTTGATATTTGCTCCAGGGATAAACGTTTTTATTTAGGAGAGCTTTGGTTTAACATGGATATGGGTCATTTAGGCCTAACATACTCTCTCTCTCTCTCTCTCTCTCTCTCTCTCTCTCTCTCTCTCTCAATGGTAATTGATTTTGTACTCAAGTCTAACAGCTTAATTATTCACCTACCCTGAAGCTATATGCGGCGCAAAGCAGATATTGTTTCAAGAAGAGGGCACTGGAGTATGAGAGAGAGAGAGAGAGAGAGAGAGAGAGAGAGAGAGAGAGAGAGAGAGAGAGAGAGAGAGAGAGAGAGAGAGAGAGAGAGAGAGAGAGAGAGTGGGCGATCATCAAACTGATCCTATTCTTGAAAAGAAAGGCAAAAAAAAAAGGTAAAACATAAAAAATAACTCACTTAAAATTAAATTAGATACAAATCCCGCAAATAGAAAACTACATTATTGATAAACTAAAATCGTTAAATTTCGCTCGTGTCATTACAAAATAAAATTAAAGAATAAATCATAATAACTAATTACACTTGAAATTGCGCAAATGATAATATTGATTTGATTTGATTATAGGATATTATCTGGCATCATAACAGCGATGGTCACTGATGCCAACAAATTTAGTTAACAATTACTATATATTACTTATTTCAAACCATGATTAAATCTTATTAAATAAAGTATTTTCACAAGAAACTTAAAAAGACAATCCAGATTGCATTCAGGTCTCAAAATATTTGATAGCAGGTAAATGGCACTACTGTACTATCCTTGCAATTATGAAAATAGCGCAAACTCTCGGTCAAAACCGAACAAGTTTTTTTTTAATTCCATAATTAGAAGACAAAAATAAAACATCAAACGGGTAATGCTAGAAAAAAGAAAGGAAATCGTTAATAAGAAGGATAAACAAAGAATAGCATCTCTTAAATGAGAAAGTTTCTGTCCTGGATAGCATGGTTCCCGTTCAGCTGGTAAGAGGCGCGTTCTCTACAGAAGATGGCGATGACAAAAGCGACCTTTGATGGGTGAATGAGATCGAACCAAGATAGCCTCTTGAACACAACGTGAATAAATAAGAATGATAAAACTAGTCTTAGGAAGAGAACATATATAACCCAAGGATAAGAAAAACTTCCGGGTAGGCGGGCCATGAGGCCGCATTTTTGAGTCTTCATTAAATATTCAGAAGTAACCTCTCCGCCGCAATGATCGTGAGGGCGCCAGAACTTGCATAATTTATCCCATTCCTATTGATACTCGGCTCCTATGTCGATCAGAAGCGCACTCTCCCAAGTATTGGTATTGATTCTCATGAAGGGAGCTTTAAGAAGTAATGGTTCTCAGAATGCTCCTCTCTTTAAGCTAAGGAGACCCGATGGTGGACCTGAGTTTATGATATGAAGTTTTCTTGGCTTTTGCAACTCACTCTAAGGGATAAAAGAGAAGTTATTTTCAAAATATTTCTCATTTATAGGATTAGAAAATATGTAGGTGGAAGGCCTTAGACCTATTCTAACTTGATATCATATATTTGCTTTTTATTACAAATTTCTAAAGGAACACTTGGCAAGCACGATAGTAATTAAACAATTCGATGTAAAATTGCAGTCATGAATATCCCTACTAAAAAGATGTGAATTCCTATTCAAACTTACACCAAGTAAGTTACTTTCACCACCAAAAATTCCAAAACAATGACCTACTTTTAACTGAAACTGTGACAACATTCATAAAGCAGAATAACAATCAACGAACTGACGTATTAGGCCGAGGGAAATCAAATAACAGACGGGTTATGCATGAAGTTTATGCTAACTGTAATGCAAAAATTGCCTCCAAGCATCTCATAACAGGACTGGAATCTCCTTGGGGACGCACAAGTTGAAATCACCCAAGAATATTATGGAATGACCTTACTTACAGTCATGCTTTTACGATCAATTTCCAGATGAACGTTTGACAGCGCCATCCCGTTAAAGAACTTATGTAATGGCAGAATCATCACAAAATATAATTTTACGTCACCAATGAATCAAAGGAAATTCGCGAAATATGAAACTTGAAAAGGAACAGCAGAGAAATTTCAGGAACCTTAATAAGGAGAATTTAGAAGACACAGACTGCTTCAATTCCTTCAAAATATTGATCCACAATATATCGACCTTCTCCTGAATATAGAATCATATAGAGGTCTATAAATAACAGCCTTTTTTAAATGGCTAAGTTTTGCATGAAGGATATGCAATAATAGTTAAAAATTCTTACAAAAATATAATCTAAATTAAGAACCTGGTTCAAGGTTAAACAAAGGATCTAGAAACAATAATCTGCAAGAAACTTCATGCACAGTGCTTCTACTCAACTAAAAGAACATTTGGTCTATCAAACAAAAATCTAATATACATACATACATACATACATATATACATACATACATACATATATATATATATATATATATATATATATATATATACTACTCCTGATGCCTGGTGGATGATCTTACTTGAATTAGTATGGGGCGGTAGGCGTCACTTGCCTTAGATAGGCACTGCGCATCACAAGGAACTGGCTATCCTTAGATGAATCTAGCCAATGAATCCTCTATGGTCGAGGCCCTTTGCGTCAATGATGATGATGATGATGATGATATATATATATATATATATATATATATATATATATATATATATATATATATATATATATATACATTAATATATATATCCATATATATACATATATACAGTATATATATACATATATACATATATATATATATATATATATATATATATATATATATATATATACATATACATATATACATATATAAATATATATAAATATATATATATATATATATATATATATATATATATAATTTATATATATATAATTTATATATATATATATATATATATATATATATATATATATATATATATATATATATATCATCATCATCATCTCCTCATACGCCTATTGAAGCAGAGGGCCTCAGTTAGATTTCGCCAGTCGTCTCTATCTTGAGCTTTTAAATCAATATTCTCCATTCATCATCTCCTTCTTCACGCTTCATAGTCCTCAGCCATGAGGCCTAGGTCTTCCAACTCTTCTAGTGCCTTGTGAAGCCCAGTTGAAAGTCTGGTGAACTATGTATGTATGTATGTATGTATAAAAGTTCCAGGAAAGTCAATAGAATTCTAAGTCAAACGAAAATTGAAAAATAAGTGAGACTGCACACATACTTTGGGTGATAAACCGAAAAGGATAATTCTGCTTCGTGAAAATATTGACTGTGTGGAACTGGAGGGACAACTAAAGACGGAAAATTGACATCAGAAGAATACCAATTACGAGAGAATTTCGCATTACATCTAACTAGAGGAAGAAGGGAGCTGTGGAATATGATGAACTATAAAAAATCTACGGTAAAATTATTTGAGATTCACAAACAAAGTTTAAAAATTAGTCGGCCTCCGAAATGTTACATTTTGCACCAAGATATCCTGATTTTAGAATAAACTATGAATTAGTAGAATATTCTAGCAAATGTAGGCTATGCCCGTAAGAGGCAGCGGATAAAAAAAAAAAAAAACCTTATTCCCAAGCAAAACAAATTATAAAAACTATACTTCACGTATTTTATACCATAATTTGTCCTACCATGGCAATACAGTTACATCAATGGCCAAGAATAAAAGTGGATTCCTCCCCATAGGTTAGTGACCAAGGAAAAGACATTAATTTCTCAATGGGATTCTCTAAGTAAAGATCGTGACTTATCATATTTGACAGAAACAATTCCGGCCATTCCTTGCCCACGCAGAAAATGCAAGCGAAATATAACATCCTTTTCTTATCCTTCATTTCGTGACCCCGCTGTGATGTAACCAAGAAAGAAAATAACCTTTGTTTTAATCAAGACAACAAAGAGTTTCCGGCGCCAATATATTCATGGGAATTTCTTCCACATTAAAACTTGGGATGAGCATCACAACTTCCCTTCAGTCCAATCTCTCCCATTCCAGTCTCAGCTTAACATTTGCATGCAAGACCTTACAGCCCTCTCTTCTTACTTTGCACAAAGGTCATGGAGATAAAGTTGACTGACACGCATCAAAAAGTTTAGAACAATTCTGGTCAGCCGAAATAAGCGGAAAAACAAAGATGAAGAATAATCTGATTAGTTCGACAAAACTGTATTTTTTAAGGAGGGTGGAATAATGAAAAATACTGGAAATAATATTATCGAGTAAAGGGAAACCATAAATCTAGTGTCCGAAAAACTTATTCCACTAACTTTGGAAGTTAAAAGATGAAAGTTTAAATAAAATAACTTTAGATGAAAAACGTACTTTGTTATATACTGTACCTAGAAGAGTCAGATCATTTAAAGCAAGAAATGCTTTTACCAAATTTAATACGGTTTTCAATATATCTTATTTTTGCTTTCAGTAAAAAGGAAAAGAAAAAAGTCTAAGAGCTAATGCTGCAAAATCTTAATGCTCATTTATCCGAAGATAAATTTATTAAGAAAAAATACCTAAAGAACTCTGTTACGCTTTCTGTTTTTCAATGGGAATACAGAAAGTTTTAGAATTTGAATCCAAGTACTTGCAAAATCTTTAAGAAATCTTAACCCAGATCTTTATCGATTCCACGGCGTCTTAACTAGATTCGTATAACAGTGAAACATCTAATTATTGTGCATTCAAGTTAATTTTCTTATTTATCCAGAGCGCTTTCCACATCGCAACATACAAAAATGTAAAACTCCTAGTCTCCCTCTCACTCATAAATTTATTAAAATACTTCAACTTTTTTTTTTTTTCAAAAGTTATCAAATTATCACAGTCAATGCCGACAGGTTCTTGACTCAAAATTTTAATCACTCTCGAAGTAGCTCGATGGATTCGTTCTTGAATGAACAAACAGTAAACGGATAATCAATTAATTTCTCGAACATGAGAAATCCAGAGAGTAGACATATCTGAAATAGAGTAAAGCTGAATGCAAAGAAATTAATATACGGTGTATTACTCGGCTAACTGCATGTTGAAATAACCTTGAAAGAAGAAAAAACATTGTATTTACGATATACAAACGAGTTGGAACTTAATGTTATTTTATGTAGCTTTTGATGCCTTTATGGGATGTGAAGCATCACAAGACCCAAAAAGAAATGTTCGACTTGGATTACATGACATAACGAATATTAGAGCTAGAACTTTCCGGATCTATACAAATAACTTATCTTTAAAAAAATTCCTACAATTCTTTTCTGATCCGATTATGCAGCTGAAACGTCCTAGCATCAAATGTATTAATTTCGGGCCTTCTTTCCTACCAAGATTCCACATTAATAAGAAAAAGATAGAAAACAACACTTGTTTTAATCAAAACTCCCAAGAGATTTGAGCATCATCCTCCACATTAAAACTTGCTGTGAGCATCACAACTTCCCATAAATCTAATCTCTCCTACTTGAGTTTCAAGTTAATATTTTCATGCAAAACCTGACATCCACTCGCATCTTATTTTGCACAAACGTCATGTAAACAAAAGTTGATCTGGCGGAGAAATAAAGGCATTTTTTTCATCAGCAAGAAAAAATTACTTATTCAAAATCTAATGAAAAACATTCTATTCAATTTCTCAGAAGCTACAACCCTTGATACAGGAGAAATTATTTAACTGGGCCCACTTGATGGACCAAATAGTATAGTCACTGTTCTCATACTTCCCAATTGCAAATGTTAAGTAGATTGGATAAACATATGTCATGAAATGATTTATATCAGAAATTTGAAGACCTTATTACTTGATATCAAAAGAGTATTATTCCATTAAATAAGGACACAATAGCTATATGTAGACAGTGTAGATGTGTATTTTGGATGGGCATAATCATGGATAAACATCAGTATGCACAATAAAACGAAAACCCACATAGCATTAATCACAGGACAAATTCTGTCAAAAACGGGAGTCTAAAAATTGAGGTTTTGTAACTACAGTTATACCTGACTGTCCACTTCCACTTCGCAAAAGTACTTTTCTTTAAAAAATGTTTAGGCGCACCGGCCACAGATGCAATTCCATAATTGCTCTCTCTCTCTCTCTCTCTCTCTCTCTCTCTCTCTCTCTCTCTCTCTCTCTCTCTCTCTCTCTCTCTCTCTCTCTCTCTCTCTCTCTCTCATGTAAAGTTATTTCTTCTAATATAAATATATATATGTATATATATAGATATATATATATATATATTTATATATATATGCATATATATTCATATATATATATATATATATATATATATATATAAAGTATATATATATACACACACACACATATATATATATATATATATATATATATATATATATATATACATAGATATATATGTAAATACATACGGTATATTTACTTGAAACCACTAATATAGACTGCATGTACATACAGACACATGCACAC
>NC_090725.1:256508817-256553817 GCF_036898095.1 Palaemon carinicauda | reverse complement strand
CAGCTGTTTCTAGTTCACTGCAAAACAAAGGCTTCAGACATGTCCTTCCACTGGCGTCTGTATATGGTTGTTTATGATCTTTCTATGCCTGTTTATACAGGCAAATTTTCTTAAGTTTGTCAATCCATCGTCTTCTCTTCCTTCCCCGGCTGCTTTTGCAATCTCAAGGAACCCATTCTGTTAATTCTATATTTTCATCTACTATCTGCCATTCTCATTATTTGCCATTCCCATATCCATTTCTTTCTCCTTACATGTTAGAATATCCTCTACTTTAGTTTGCTCTAGTATCCATGTTGCTCTTTTTCTGTCTCGTTTTATTATTTCTATAGCTCTTTCAGTTGTAACTAGCTTATGTACTTAAACTTTAGTAAAGCTTCAAGTGTCTGATGAATACGTTAATACTGGTAGGACTATCTGATTAAATGGTTTTCCTTTTAGAGAAAATGGCATTTTACAGTTCATAATCTCCTTTAGTCTGCAAAAGGTTCATCCATAACATTTATTTGTTGTCTTACTGCATTCTCATTGAACATTACCATAGTTTTATTCATATTAATTTTCAGTACTACATATCTGCATTTCCACAACACCCACCCCCAACAAACACACACACATTATATATATATATATAATATATATATAAAATATATATATATATATATATATATATATATATGTGTGTGTGTGTGTGTGTGTGTGTGTGTGTGTGTGTGTGTGTGTGTGTGTGTGGCAGTAACTTGCGTTGTTCTTCTCTAGAGCCAGGCCATACTGCCTTTATTCACCATGGTCGCTATCATTGGTATTTTTTAAAGATCACCATTATCTCCGTATCATTTTGATGCCAGAAATTATCATCATAGAGCAATGTCCATTATGATCTCAGCCAAGTTATAACATTAACTCTGAATATATTGATTACAATTATTCTATAAATGTAGAGACAAATGTAAACATCTCTCATTAAATAAATGTTATTTTTAGCGTTAGTTTTAAACTCGACAACAGACAGCAGTTACCGCCAAGTTCATTCACCTCTATTTACTGGTTCAAGGATAAATCTCCTCAATATAAAACTTCCATAGAATCTTCTGCTTGTTTCTCCTAATTGCACTCCCTTTCAGCCTTCATGGCGTTCTTTAATATACCCAAAGTTCTTCATAACTCACAGTGCCATTTTTTTCACTAATGCTAACTACTTTATTAATACTTTGCATACTAAGCTATCTCCCTCAAACTCTACTTACATTACATATATCAAATGGCCAATAAACATCTTAATTATCAAAAAAAAAAATCCTTTGCACCCATATTCCACTCATATTCACCCTTCGGGCGTCTATATATATGTGTATATATATGTTTATATGTATATATATATATACATATATTTATACATATATATATATATATGTATATATACATATATATGTATATGTATATATATACATATATATATGTATATATATACATAAAAACATATATATATATACATATATGTATATATATATATATATATATATGTATATATATATATATATATATATATATATATATATATATATAAGCCACATGTGTGTACACAGTATGCTACATATTTATGAATACATACCCCTCAAAATTCACAATCAAACGAGGGATGATTAACAAAAGGAAGGCAAAAGCACGAGCTAGGTCTCAAAAAACGACTGAAACCCGTAACTGAAGCAAATCAATCACAGATCGATTTGTGCTTATTCAGCCGTTGGAAGGGGGGGGGGGGGTGGGGGGGGGGATGGGATATTACAATCCACTAAGCAGCCATCTCATGTGAGAGCACCACTTGCAACGTTGTTCTCGTGACCGTACAGATGGTACTGAGGGTTTTATGAATAGTTCTTCCAGTCTCAGCTGCATTGTTTTCAGAGTTTTACTTTTCCCAAATCCTCTTTGGTCTCTTCCAAGTGAGCAGTCTATATCCTTTAACCTTTTCTTGCTTCAGTTCTGCCCTCATTTAAGAACAGATTTCTTTTGAGAGAGAGAGAGAGAGAGAGAGAGAGAGAGAGAGAGAGAGAGAGAGAGAGAGAGAGAGAGAGGAGCGGAGAGTGAAGTGCTAGTATTAGATTAATCTGTAACCATGTAACCACTATGAATATTTGTGTAGATATTCTAAAAATATTACTTTTCTATGATCTATCATATCTACAAGATATCTTAATACATGGATTTATAACAAATCTAACCTACTCTCTATGGAATGTAAAATCAGACTGTCAAAATAATTGAATAAAATCTCCCTAAATAACGGATAAGGGAGACTGAGAATCTCCGAGAAAAATCGAAAAATAAACAATAACCCCAACTTTATTCTTCCATGGACCTTTCTTCATTCAGACATTCGGAAGCCACTCTGTCCTTCTTAGGGAATAAGACAGTAATAAAGATATAGTCCCCGTAAATGCAAAGAAAGTCCTTCGTACGCTTTTATTGTGACAGACAGACTACATAAATGCTCAGACATGTGCAAGGGCGTCTTGGCTCCTTTTTATTGATATTGGACAATTGGTTGGCAGGGACACGAAAAGATGTTCCTTTTAACTCCGAAGTGATAAATATGTTTTGTCCACTAAATTTTGCATCTATCTGTAAATATATCTTTGGGAATTTCCCATTTATATGTTTCAACCCAATTTATCACTTCGGAGTTAAAAGGAACATCTTTTCGTGTCCCTGCCAACCAATTGTCCAATATCAATAAAAAGGAGCCAAGACGCCCTTGCACATGTCTGAGCAGCATAAGACTCTATGTCCTTAAATTTAACATCCTCCAGCAATCTATATAAACCTCTATATGGTTAACATTGAATACTAGGATGAAATAGTTAACATTGAATACTAGGATGAAATAGTTAACATTGAATACTAGGATGAAATAGTTAACATTGAATAATAGGATGAAATAAAGCTGTCCAATTGCATACATAATTCAACTAAATGCACCCTTTACTAAATCTTCTTCAATAAGATTAGTCTGTGAAGACATCTTTTTACCAATTTAGAATTCTAATCAACATTTAGCCTACTAACAACAAACCTACGCACAGATGACACAGATTACTGCGTAGAGAGTACGGGCGTGGCAATACAGAATAAGTACGGAATTTTGTCTATTTTACCATGAACAGAATACGCAGGCAGTACGGAAACTCAGGATATAGTAAGGATGTAACAACAATACGGATACATTGAAAATACGAAAAAAATTGTACTTTTGTTTATGAAGTTTATGACACCAAAAATTACTGCTAGGAGCATGATCAAAACTTGTGTAATCTTAATGCTCCGTAGATGTCCAGTATATCACAACTCGCAGACCTCATAATTATGAGTTATGTGAAATAATATAAGATAGAATAAAATTTGATTGCAATGGTAATAAATATTTACTGTTTTTTTCACGAGCATATTGGACAGAGAGACGGGGAGGCTAAGTTTAAAAAAAAAAACATAACTGAAATTTTTACTTATAAATGCTCTTACTTTTATTTCTTTCATTTGCACATATTTTGTTGGTATTGTCCAGTGTATGTTATATTTTCATCAAGGTATCGAGTAACGACTAATATGTTGGCACCGTAATGTACAGAAAGTCAAGGGGTATTCTAAACTATGGCCTCCAAAATTCATGCTAAAATAACCCAATATATTTTACTTTTCCTCTTTAACAACACATTACAATGAATATACGCTTTCATTTTATTTTATCTGGGCCATGGTATTCTTTTGCATTTAACAGAGAACAATTCCTGAACTTGAACTTATTAAAACTGAAATCTGATTCTGACTAGGTAACAGGCGTCTGCCTTCTTATAATGACCACGAGCAACTAAAATTACTTATCTCTGCGTAATTAAAAAGATACTAATATCAATAACAAGGTTGAGCGTTATATTATAACTAATACTTTACATATCAATACAGAGGATCCAACTGAAAAGAAAACTGTGATATATAAAAGATAGAAGAAAAACAATGAAATTCAATAGCCATCCAATAATAACAATTATATTTTAACCTAAATGTTTTATTAATGTAATGAAAAGGCTTAATGAGAGAAGAACTCGCACAGCAATCATGTGCAAAGAGACCAAATAATTCTTTATATAAAAAATGACAAAATAGTTGCTTTACGATATTTTACACGCACGTTCAAAACAATGGAAATTAGTTTCATATTTGAGAGAGAGAGAGAGAGAGAGAGAGAGAGAGAGAGAGAGAGAGAGAGAGAGAGAGAGAGAGAGAGAGAGAGAGAATTCTTAAAAAGTTCAAGAAAAACATATCTATACAAGTTACACTACAACACTCTCAGCGTAAGGTAACATAAAACCTGACATGGAACACTCACTGGTCACTGGTCAAACTAAATCATGAATGTGCAGTAAAGTGGAATAGGAGTGTGAAAACACTTCCCCAAAAGCTTCGAAAATATTTGGAAAGTTGCAAAACTTTGAAAAACTTTTTAAAAAAAGGTTACAAAGCGTTTGGAAGGTAGGAGGAAGTCACTAAAAAAGAGAACACTTTGTTAAAATACTTAGGCATATTGGAAAAAAGCTCTCAGGAACATTTCATTTCCAGTGTGCTATAAGCAGGATGCTATAAACCCAGGGGCTCCAACAGGTAAATATAGCCCAGTGAAGAAATAAAATAAGGAAATAAAGTACAAGAGAAGTAATTCATAAAGAATATAAAATATTTTACGCTCAGTAACAACGTTAACATTAATCTATTCATATATAAACTTTGCCAGCCTGTTCAACATAAAAAACATTCGCTGCAAGTTTGAAGCACTGAAATTCCACTTATTCAACTGCCTGATTAGGAAAATCATTCCACAATTTGGCCACAGCTGGAATAAAACTTCTAGGATATTGTGTAGTTGCGAGTCTTACCATAGAGAAGGCAAGACTAGGTATGCACTTAATTATAATAGTCTTGCCTTCTCCATGGTAAGCTCAGATAAATGCCTCATTTGAGAAACCGACATTTGTGAGCATAATAGAATATCATACTGCTGAAGACAACTCTAAGGTCTCTTATATTGCCATGCAATCAAGTAATGTTGCAATACCTTAGACGGCACTGGTCAACTCTAGGATGCACAGGGCCTGGATCATTTGGCTCAATATTTCCAAAGAGAAATAAAATCAAAGGCAACAGAAAATGTCTCACTATACTTGAAAACAAGTTTAAAGTGACTCATACAACTCTTAGACTAAAGAAAAAATGTTGGATAAAATTTGTCAAAATGGCAGAGCTGACACACCACGGAAGGCCATGTACCCACGATTGCCATTTCAATTGAAGAGAGAACAGTAATGATGCTTTTGCAAATGAATACCAGAGATGAAGATAAAGAAACAGATAGGGAAAGGCAACCTCTTGATAAACCACCAGTCATCCATGGCCCTTCTATTAAGCCTCCCCAGCACATTAAATATAAAAAAAAAAAAAAAAAAAAAAAAAAAAAAAAAAAAAAAAACAGGACGAGAAAACGGATAGAATAGAGTGCCTCAGTGTAACATTGAGCAAGACAACTCAAACATATGACAGAGGAAAGACGAGGGTACAGAGCCTATGACACGACCCAGAGAACAATGGTTTGAATTTGGAGTGTCTTCTTTCTAGAAGAGCTGCTTACTATAGCTAAAGTCTCCCCTCTACCCACTGAATATTTATAGTACTATAATTAACACCTTGAGTGAAGAAAAGAAAAATTGTTTGGTCAGCTTAGTGTTAATAGGTGTCTGAGGAACGAGTAGAATGTGTAAAGAATAGACCAGATTATTCAGTCTATGTGTCGGCAAAGGAAAAATTAACCATAACTAGAGAGGGATACAATGTAGGTACTATCTGGTCAGTCAGAGGACCCAATAACTCTGGCAGCAGTATCTCAACGGTGGGCACCATTAGGGAGTTAAAGTCCAAGTAAAATAAAATATGGAGCTGAAACTAGTATTCTGTGATTGTGTACCAGAAACATTTCGGTCAAAGAAAAGATCCCCTGCTAATTTCCCTACTCTTCACAGATTAGCAGTGCAAATTCTCACAATATTTGACTCCATTTACTGCTGCGAGTTTGCTTTCTCAACTATGAACTTCGTGAAGAACAAATTCCGCTCCTGTATGACCACTGAACACCTCCACCACTGGCTTCGAATCGCTATTACTCCATCAGTACCAAGATTTCGGAAACCGATAAGAAGCAAGTATAATTTCTCTCACTAGTCTCGCAATGGTGTAGAATTTTTCATTTGAAAATTTTTAATTTCATTTTCTGAGAGCTAAGTTCATATCCTGTTATGATTTCATACCTTGTTCTCAGATGGATAGTTTTATTTTGATAATTTCATGCAATAAAAAGGTCTGGACCTAAGCATACATTGGAACTTGTCTAACTGACCTTTTCCAGCATTCCCCTTAGCATTACAAATATTCTTGCACTCACCAGATATAAGAAACCTCCATTTTCAATGCATATTTCAAAACATCTTTTCAGTTGTTTCAAGGCCTTCTCTTTCTACTTCTGAGCCATTATTTCAGCTAATCTATTGTCGCCGTATCACACGTTTCATACATGCTCATACACTGTAACAGTTGTGCTTTTATATCTTATCACTCACTCCTCCCTGCATTGTTAATAAACCAACATGTGTAAGCCTGATAGCTCGTTTAATTTTATTTGAATTTTTGTGACGTTCTTGCTCTGATGTCCTGATATTTAGGGTAGATGTCTGTTTAATAAAGTTTAGTTCCATTCACCTCACCTCTCAGTTACAACCTAACGGCTCAATCACACATTAGTGACCACTGGAGGTAGTACCAGGCCTCTCCCACCTAACCCCCCTCACTGCTGTGTCTTTCTGTTACAATGCTGCCCACCGAACTTAACTCTTCAACACACAAGTGCTTCCCGTTCTCTTCTAACAAGACCACACTTCAGGACACGATGTAGTCTATCCAATCCTGTGACATCCACCTGGTAGCAGCCAACGAATCTGCAATACCCCCCCCCCCCCCCAACATGGTTACTAGAACCTCATATCGTTTGGAAGCGCCAAATAGCATTGGAAGTTTCTCATTGCTAACGTCACATTAAAAATCCTCAGTGCCCATTTACTCTCACATTTCCACCTCCTTGTTGATGTCGCTCACCGACAGTTAATCAACCCAGGCTCTTACTCGTCGACACCTCTTCAACCCGCCCCCTCTAATCTCGTTCTCCTCATCAGAGGGTACACCCACCTCCTCACGTCGTACACCTAAGTCTTCTGTTCAGAACTCTGCCAAGCTTTCCCTGTTCCCGCCAAACATGGTATTTATCACCATATCAAAACAACGGGGCCCCCATTGTTTGCCAGATTTAGGAATCTAGCACCAAATCGTTTGGCAGCTGCTAAACAAATGTTCGCTGAAGTGGAAGAAATGGGTCCTGTGGAAAGATGGCTCCCTGCATCCGTGTGGGGATTACAGGTGCCTGAACATGCAAACAGAATTTGATCAGTACCCCCGGGCCAAACATCGCCGATATGACCTCTTACTTGCACAAAGTGAAGGTTTTCTCCACGCTTGATTTCCAGGAGGGGTATTATCAGGTGCCCATGAATCCAGAACACATCAAGACCGCCATCTCCACCACCTTCCGTACATACACCTTCAATTACTCCTGTTTTGGCCTTCGTAATGCTAGGACCTCTTTTCAATGCCTCATGGAGAGTATCTTAGGGGACCTGCCCTTCTGTGTATGTTACGTGTATGACATTTGTGTTCTCTTCCTCCATAGAGGAACACCTCCGTCACCTACACATTGTACTCGATCACCTACAACAGAATGGTACGACAAGTGTACCTTTGTCGCCAACAAAGTATCGTTCTTAGGGCACAGAATCACTCCTGGAGAGCAGTCCCTCCCTGAGAGTAGCAGCTGTTCAGAACTTCCCCACGCCATTAAACCGTCAAAGCACTGTACAAATTCTTGGGAATAATCAACTATAATCACTGTTTCCTGCCATCTATCACCGCCACTCATAAGCCCCCTACACCTCCCTGAAGGGCACGTCAAAATGGCTGAAGTGGAATCACCTTCAAGAAGCGGCCTTCTGCAATGCACAGAATGTTCCATGAACCGCTGCTAC
This sequence comes from Palaemon carinicauda, assembly GCF_036898095.1. Classification (NCBI taxonomy): domain Eukaryota; kingdom Metazoa; phylum Arthropoda; class Malacostraca; order Decapoda; family Palaemonidae; genus Palaemon; species Palaemon carinicauda. The sequence continues at coordinate 256,545,646 of NC_090725.1, read as the reverse complement.
TCTCACTTTTCCCGTCCCACATGCCCCTCTTCTCCTCTCCATCAATGACAGCAACATCGCTATTGTTACAGCTCATACCGCCCATTGGCCTTCTTCAGTAGAAATCTAGCCAAGGCGGAATGCAGCTACTCTACCTTCAACTACAAATTGCTGGCAGTGCATTTGGCTGTCCATCACTTTCGCCACTTCTTAGAAGGTACGCCCATTGTTATTCACACAGACCACATTCTTCTTGTGCACGCCTTCACTCAACAGTCCGATGCCTAGTCCGCCTGTACACGCCAACATCTCTCTGTTGTGGCTGAAGACAAATGCCCCTTCAACACGTCCCTGGGAAAATGAATCCTGTTGATGACACCCTGTCAAGAAACACATTGGCCGCCATTCACATGGGATTAGATTACAGCGCTTTGGCAAAAGCCCAACGAAAATATCCAGAGTGCCAAGCATGTAGGACATCCTACACATCCCTCCATTGGGAAAACTTTACTATTTATGACTCCAACACCACCCTCCTCTGTGCTGTCAGCACTGGTCGATCACAACCATGGATACCAGCTCCCATGTGCCAACAGGAGTTTGATTTATTTCATTCATGTCCTTTCACATCCATCATGCCGATCTACTGTACAGCTTCTGAAGATGAAGTTCATTTTCAGTAGTGGGCACCTTTCCTCAACCTCGGTGTCATTTTGCCCACATTCACATTAATGTAGTATGTCCCCTACCCACATCACAAGGACATTGTTACCTGTTTACCATCATTGACTGCTCCACTTGTTGGCCTAAAGCCATTCCCATGGAAACTGCAACATCCGCCTCGTGTACATCTGCCATACTCTCAGGGTGGATAGCGAGATTCGGTATCCCTGAGCATATTACTTCTGACAGGGGTACCACTTTCTCCTCTCAATTGTGGATACCATTAGCAAATCTCCAGGGCATCATCCTACGTCAGACAACCGCATACAATCCTGTTGCCAACGGAATGGTTCCACATTTTTATCACATCCTCAAAGCAGTTTTGATGTTCTGCTGCAATGACTCCTACTGGTTTACTCAGCTCCAGGTGTATGACGACCCGTTGGTCCTTCCTGCTTTTTCCCTCTATAACCTTTTCCAATAATCTCCAGCACCTTCATCACATTATGGGAAAATTTACTCCTTGCCGCCAGCCTTAAAAGCCCTCAGCAAAGCAACACATACTAGTAGATCTGTACTCAACAATGCACGTTTTCTTGCTTAACGTGAATAGGAAGCCACTGCTAACACCCCATTATATGGGCCCTGGCCTCGTGATCCGCGTACGCCGAAAGCTTTCTTAATCAACATTCGTGGCAAAGAAGATTGGGTCTCTATTAATTGCCTAAAACCTGCATATCTCCTGCTAGATGAACCGAATACAGTACACCTCTCTAGAGCAGGGTGCCCTATTTCACATGTATGTAACTTTTAGGCGAGGGGGGAGCCATGCACCACACGTGTTTCATACACCCTTGTACGCTGCAGTGGTTTTGCTTTTTTAGCTTATCACACGCTCTTCCCTGCACTGTTAATAAATCATCATGAGTAAGCCTGCTTGATAAACCACACTGTGTAAGCCTCCTAGCTCATGTTTAATTTGTCCTTGCTCGCAAGTCCTGGTATTTAAGCTCTATGTCTTAATGAAATTTAGTTGCATTCATCTTGCTTCTCTGTTACAACCTAAGGGCTCAATCGTACATCACCCATTCTTTCCACGTGTTCAAACCCCCTAAGATTATTCAAATCAATCGTTTCACCTGCACTAAAATCTGATATTTTTTCTATGTATTTCTACTTTGCTCACTTGGCAATGATTTTTATACTGCATATACTACTGTACATACAGTTCGTTTCAACAGCATCATCCTGTCTTTCACTTTAATTCCAGACAATCACGGTTTAGCTTTTACTAGCACTTCAAGTCTCTTCCCAATCTTTTACAAACACCCTAGTATAATCCTTACTTTACCTATACTGAGATTCACCTCTTCTCTGAACTCACTAAGATTTAGTACGTATTCCCCTATCTATATTACCATTCATGGTTCTACCTTTCTAGTTTCCATTTACAATAATAACCTTTTTTATTCGCTGACTTACTCTAAACTCTCTCCTTATTTAAACACTTAAAACTCTATTACTAGTTTCAGCATTTTTTCCCCTTGACCCAGAAAATCACAGCTAGATATTGAAAGTCCATTAATCATTCCATTGCACCAACTTCCATTATCCTTTCCCGTACCTTTTGTACCTCTCCATCCATAAAGTCTCAAACCAACCTTCATAAAGCCACCTACTCTCCTGCTTACATATCTATAAGTTTAACACATGCTTTGCTTTCATCACAAAAATCCTAATCAATCTCAATTAGTTATCTTTAATACCATACAATCTCAACACCCTTCACGCTGACTTTCTAAAAAGTCTAATAAATGTTTTTTAGATTGATGAATGTCAAATACAGCCATTTTTTTTTATACTTAAACTTCTCATATGACTTTCCACAACACTTTTTCCCATGTCAACACAGTTCTTCCCCTATCAATTGAGCCTCTTATCGCCTGCTTTAATTTTTCAGTCAAAATTCTACCATACGCATTTCTTGGTATATCAAATGATATTATACCTCTATAAATCTTTCCCTCATCTAAACATACTATAAAAATTCTGTTCAACTCTCGTTTACGCTATTACCACATTACATCGGCATTTCATGTGTAATTCAATAAGCCCTTAACTTCTTTCCTTCCTTCTATCTCTTATATCCCCTTTCTTATACTTCACTTCCAAACACATTTCAAGTATCAACACTACAAGTTTTTATTCATTACATTAGACAAACTTTCAAAATACTCACTCCATCGACCAGGGACGGCAAACGGCAATCATGTCACTTATCTCTCTACTTTCTTCTTTTTCAAAGACCCATCTGTTCATGAACCTTTCTCACATTTGTTTTCTTGTAGACTCATTTTTCTTTTCCCCTAACCTAATTAAATTTTCTAATCATCTTGTCTCTCTCATTTAATATTTGACTAACATGCCCATCCTCCCATAAGCCAGTACATGTCTACTCTTCCAGCGTGGAACTGCTTCTTAAATCATTCCCCTTTTTCCTTAATAAACCTTTTATTACCTTACCTTATTACTATTTTTATTTTCTCTTTTTACCCTCTTAAATTCCCAAACACTACTTACTACTTTTGCTCTCGCTTCAACCCGAGAATACAGTTCACATATCTTCTCTTTTAGTGTTCTTCTCAATCTCTTCTTATCTAATTCACCTATCTTAAGTGCGCATACAACACCACTCTCGTCAACTTACAGTATATCTACTTTAACCTAACTTCTGGAGCCAATTGGAATCGGAAATGCATATGGTTTATATACTACAGTATACATTATATACAAATATATACAGTATATACTTATATTATTTGCACATGTATATACTGTATATTATACATATACATTATATATATATATATATATATATATATATATATATATATATATATATATAGATATACATATATATATATATATCATATATGTGTATATATATATATATACACATACATACATACATATATATATATATATATATATATATATATATATATATAAATTACAAAAATACCTAATCACGAACACGAGTTCACTTTTATACATAGAAGTATAAGAAAAAACTACCGTACCCACTCGAACCCAACGAAGCATCAATAACAGAAAAGCAAATACGAACAGTGTGCCGGATACCGCAACAGAATATCGGGAATTAGGCTTAAAAAACACCGAGCTTCGCGTGACGCGTTACGGTCAAACTTTTGTCCGTAACTGCAATAAAACATGATACAAATGGAAGATGATATTCCATTTCCCTCTTAGTACCAGTCCTCCTTCCCCGAGGCACTGGCCTCCCTGGCCTCCAACCCTTTTCTTGGAATCCTTTAGGAAAATATCGATAATGTTTGTTTTGCGTTTTGAAATATATTTTTTTTTTCTTTTTAGTTTTTTTTGCTTATTCTTTTATTGAATTATCTTTTACATCTTTATTTATTATTGTGGAATGCCTTAGCCTTTTATCTTTAACCTTATATAATTCTCCTCCATTCTATACACAAGTTATCCCAACTTATGTATTTTTATAATTTTTTAGATGAATTACATTATCTTGCAAGTTTAAATTTCAGGTATTTTCTGACATTTTCTTATGTATATTCTCTATTATGTTTCCAGCTTATACATGTATCACATCTTTTTATCTACTCCTCTATATTTCTCTTTATACATTTCTTTTTTCAATAAGTATTCCCCTTACTAAAAGTCTATATATCATTAACTTATTTTCTTTTCGATAAGAAATCATTACTGCATTTTACAAAATAACATTGGATTTCAGATTCTTCATCAAACATTCAAAACTAAAAATATATGTATGTGTATATCTATCTATCTATCTATCTATATATATATATATATATATATATATATATATATAAATGTGTATATATATATATATATATATATATATATATATATATATATATATATATTCCTATTGTTAAGATTTTCAGAATTATCTAACTTATGACGTTAGGACAAATTAGCTTAAATTGAGCAGCTACCATTAGTGTAAACAGGTTACTGAAGACGTCTATAGTAAATAACGCATTTACAGAACGACATAGCATAACAATGAACGTGAAGTCTATCATGGATGATCAAAATACCGAAATAATTAAACTAACAGAGGATATCACTCTGCAAATCAAGCTAACAAGATTCAGCAATACCTGAAGCTACAAGAGAAAATACAATAATAAAAAGAGATGGAAGGGAGATTCCATAGAATTCAAACAAATTTAAAATATGATAAAAAACAAAACCTAAACAAAAGTCTGGCGTCAAACAATTAAAGGAATTGAGCTCCGGATTACCAACAAAATTTCAAATCGAGTATCGGACATGGGTGAAACGGGACTAATAACAGATCAAACAAGACTACCAACGTCAACAAGGGGGAATCTCAGAAAAATAAACCGAATATAGCAGTAACACAACCAATGTGAGCGTGAGAGGGGACGGGGATAACGCAGAATGACAATGAAAACAAGAACTGATGACCTGGGAGTTACAAAAACGACAACGAATTTGCAATGAATGAGGGACAAAGAGAAAACCAAAATTTAGCTTTTTACTGAAAGTCATTGGTGAGACTTACAAGTGGATTCTTTCAGTGACAAAAGTTGATAGAAATTAAGGAATAGATGTCGCATATAGAACAAGATGCTTTTGAACATTAACCAATATTTATTTTCATAAAAAGAGCAAGTAAAGGAAAAGGCAAAGAAACCGCTTAAACAGGGGAACAACTGACAGAATATTTAAACATTCTTTAATCGAAGCAAACAAGAGGGAAGACGGGGAAAAGAACAATGAAAGCAAGAATTTCACGAAAGTCTTCCAAGCAATCAAGTACACTCTTTGCAAGAGAAGTTCAAATAAGGAAGCAACGTTTGCCAGTTGGAAATATACTTCAAGTATAAACGTAATATTGGGCAAAATAGAATTACTCAAAAGATTATTGAAAAGAATAGTTTCCTTGGTGAAAGGGTCCAATTCAATTCATATTGTTTACAAACAGCATATCAAAGTTTAGGGAGTATCAATTCAAACAAAACAAAATTAATTGTCAAGGTTAATTACAGTATATACACAGGGCAAATGACAATAATTTAAGATATAATAAAGAATTCCACGACCTCAACTTACTTTCGAAAATACAATAACCTATACAAATGATAACAGTTTATGCAAAAGACAAACATCCATAACGTATTCTTGAATACAAATTGGGAAAAAATGCGACTAATTATGCTCACTTTACATTTCATAAGAGGCGAAAACTGCACATTTCAAGATCCTGGGCAAAGTGTCTGATAGAAATGAAATCCTACCATAATTTAGTGTCAATACACCATGATACAAGTGCGAAAAGACCATCTTGAAAATGGTTTCACCCTGGCACTGGTTCTTTATTTTCTTAATCCTTAAACTCTGTTATTGCTTGATAGATTGACTTTCAAATGCAAGTTAGAAAGATATAGTTTCAAATGAAAGCTGGAGAGACTGACTTTCAAATGCAAGTTAAAAAGATATGGTTTCAAATGAAAGCTGGAAAGATTGACTTTCAAATGCAAGTTAGAAAGATATAGTTTCAAATGAAAGTTGGAAAGATTGACTTTCAAATGCAAGTTAAAAAGATATAGTTTCAAATGAAAGCTGGAAAGATTGATTTCCAAATGCAAGTTAGAAAGATATAGTTTCAAATGAAAGTTGGAAAGATTGACTTTCAAATAATAGCCAGAAAGATATAGTTTCAAATGAAAGCTGGAAAGATTGACTTTCAAATGCAAGTTAAAAAGATATAGTTTCAAATGAAAGCTGGAAAGATTGATTTTCAAATGCAAGTTAGAAAGATATAGTTTCAAATGAAAGTTAGAAACATTGACTTTCAAATAAAAGCCAGAAAGACTGACTTTCAAATGAAAGTTAGAAAGATTGACTTTCAAATAAAAGTTAGAAAGATTGACTTTCAAATGAAAGTTAGAAAGAATGACTTTCAAATGCAAGTTACAAAGATTGACTTTCAAATGCAAGTTACAAATATTGACTTTCAAATGCAAGTTACGAAGATTGACTTTCAAATGCAAGTTACGAAGATTGACTTTCAAATGCAAGTTACAAAGATTGACTTTAAAATGCCAGTTACAAAGATTGACTTTCAAATGCAGGTTACAAAGGCTGACTTTCAAATGCAAGTTACGAAGATTGACTTTCAAATGCAAGTTACGAAGATTGACTTTCAAATGCAAGTTACAAAGATTGACTTTAAAATGCAAGTTACAAAGATTGACTTTCAAATGCAGGTTACAAAGGCTGACTTTCAAATGCAAGTTAGGAAGATTGAATTTAAAATGAAAGCTATAATGGTTGACTTTCAAATAAAAGCTAGAAAGGTTGACTTTTAAATGAAAGTGTTAGAAAAAAAAATTACTTTCAAACGAAAGTTAGAAAAAAATGGCTTTCTAATGCAAATTAGAAAAAATGACTTTCAGATGAAAGTTGGAAAGATTGACTTTCAAATGAAAGTTAGAAAGATTGGCTTTCAAATGAAAGTTAGAAAGACCGACTTTCAAATAAAAGCTAGAAAGATTGACTTTCAAATGAAAGCTTAAAAATTGACTTTCAAAAGAAAGTTAAAAAGATTGACTCAGAAATTAAAGATAGAAAGATTGATTTTCAAATGCAAGTTAGAAAGATTGACTTTCAAGTGGAAACTATAAAGATTGATTTTCAAAAGTAAGTTAGAAAGATAGTCTTTCAAATGAAAGTTAGAAAAAAAGTCATTCGAGTGAAAGTTATAAAAAGATAACACTCAAGTGAAAGTTAGAAAGATTGACTTTCAAATGAAAGTTAGAAAAATTGACTTTCAAATGAAAGTTTGAAAGATCGGCTTTCAAATGAAAGTTTGAAAGATCGGCTTTCAAATGAAAGTTTGAAAGATCGGCTTTCAAATGAAAGTTTGAAAGATCGGCTTTCAAATGAAAGTTTGAAAGATCGGCTTTCAAATGAAAGTTTGAAAGATCGGCTTTCAAAGGAAATTTAGAAAAAATTGCTTTCAAATGAAAGCCAGAAAAAATTACTTTCAATTGAAATTTAGAAAAAAATTACTTTCAATTGAAATTTAGAAAAAATTACTTTCAAATGGAATTTATAAAGATTGACTTTCAAATAAAGGTTAGACCGACTTTCAAATGAAAGACAAAAAGACTGACTCAAATGAAAATTAGTAAGACTGTCATTCACATGAAAGATAAAAGATTGACTTTCAAATTAAAGTTGAAAAGATTGGATTTCAAAGGAAAGTTAAAAATATTGACTATCAAATGCAAGCTAAAAAGATTGACTATCAAATGCAAGCTAAAAAAATTGCCTTTCAAATGAAAGCTAGAAAGAATGAATTTCAAATGAAATTTAGAAAAAAAATACTTTCAAATGAAAGGTAGAGTCTGGCTTTCAAAAGGAAGTAAAGAAATATTGATTTTTAAAAGGAAAATTCGAAAGATTGAATTTGAAATGAAGGTTAGAGCAACTGACTTTTAAACGGATGTTAGAAATATTGATTTTTAAATGAATGTTAGAAAGATTGACTTTCAAATGCAAGTTAGAAAAAATGACTTTCAAATGCAAGTTAAAAAAATGACTTTCAAAAGCAAGTTAGAAAGAATTACTTTTAAAACGAAAAAAGCATGAAATAGAAAAGTTTTTTTGTTATTTTTACAGTTGAAGAAGACAAAGAACCAGTGTCATGGTGAGTAACATTTCGCAGATCTAGTGAATTAGGAACGATTTCGGAACTTTTCAAATTAAGAAGAAACTGTTGAAGGTGCCACGAAAGACATTTCACAGAATTATGAAGGACAATTCAAGGGGCCATAAATGTTATTTCAAGTGGACAATGAAACAGTATATCACCATGGTATACTGTATTTTTCTTTTGAAATTCATGTAGTATATATATTTTCGTCACTAAATTACTGGTATATTTGAGTAATTGTTTGTTTAATAATAATGTGGGGCCGAGTTCATTTTATCTAGAAGTCTTGTATTGAAAATAATAGTGGTAAAGCAGTACTGATTGTCATTTAAGTTTATATTTGAGTCAGTACTCTGAAGCTAGGTTTATCAGTTTCTCTTAACTATGCTCTACTGTGGCTTAAATGTAAAGTTGTAGTTGTTCGTGTATAGTAGTTTCATGCGGTAGTACAACTAGTTAACTATGAATATGGTCCCTTTAACTCTCAAGTATGGATGCAGATTCCAAGGTTTGTTTGATGGAGATTCCAATGCTAGTCAAGAGGATCAGTTCAAGCGTGGTGTTCGAGAACTTATTAAAAAAGAAAATGGTTTGCTGTACAAAGTCGACGAAATTACTAATGTTCTCAAGCATCATATTTAGGGTTTCAGTAAGCTCTCCCAAACGGTTAATCTCTTGGTTTCGGATTATCTTCAAGAGTTAATTGAAACTCAAGATAAGCTGTTTCAAATGGCTACTCTCTTGGTTTCAGATGATTCGACATCTCTTCAAGAGTTAATTCATACTCAAAGTAAGCTGTTTCAAATGGTTACTCTCATGGTTTTGAATGATTCAACACTTCTTCAAGAGCTAATTGTGATTAAAGGTAAGCTGTTTCAAATTATTGCTCTCTTGGTTTTGGATGATTCGACACCTCTTCAAGAGTTGATTGTGATTAAAGGCAAGATGTTTCACATGGTAATTCTCTTGGTTTTGGATGATTCGAGACATCTTCATGAGTTGATTCAGACTCAATGAAAGCCGTTTTAAGTGACTACTCTCTTGGTAACGGATTATTCGACACCTCTTCAAGAGTTAAGAGATTCAAAGTAAGCTGTTTCAAATTGTTACTCTCTTGGTTTTGGATGATTCGACACCTCTTCAAGAGTTAATTGAGACTTATAGTAAGCTTTTTCAAATGTTTTCTCTTTTGGTTTTGGATGATTCGACACCTCTGCAAGAGTTAATTGAGACATAGTAAGCTTTTTCAAATGGTTTATCTTTTGGTTTTGGATGATTCGACACCTCTTCAAGAGTTAATTGAGACTTATAGTAAGCTTTTTCAAATGGTTTCTCTTTTGGTTTTGGATGATTCGACACCTCTGCAAGAGTTAATTGAGACATAGTAAGCTTTTTCAAATGGTTTCTCTTTTGGTTTTGGATGATTCGACACCTCTTCAAGAGTTAATTGAGACTTATAGTAAGCTTTTTCAAATGGTTTCTCTTTTGGTTTTGGATGATTAGACACCTCTTCAAGAGTTAATTGAGACTTATAGTAAGCTTTTTCAAATGGTTTCTCTTTTGGTTTTGGATGATTCGACACCTCTGCAAGAGTTAATTGAGACATAGTAAGCTTTTTCAAATGGTTTCTCTTTTGGTTTTGGATGATTCGACACCTCTTCAAGAGTTAATTGAGACTTATAGTAAGCTTTTTCAAATGGTTTCTCTTTTGGTTTTGGATGATTCGACACCTCTTCAAGAGTTAATTGAGACTTATAGTAAGCTTTTTCAAATGTTTTCTCTTTTGGTTTTGGATGATTCGACACCTCTGCAAGAGTTAATTGAGACATAGTAAGCTTTTTCAAATGGTTTCTCTTTTGGTTTTGGATGATTCGACACCTCTTCAAGAGTTAATTGAGACTTGTAGTAAGCTTTTTCAAATGTTTTCTCTTTTGGTTTTGGATGATTCGACACCTCTGCAAGAGTTAATTGAGACATAGTAAGCTTTTTCAAATGGTTTCTCTTTTGGTTTTGGATGATTAGACACCTCTTCAAGAGTTAATTCACTCAATGAAAGCCATTTTAAGTGACTACTCTCTTGGTATCGGATGATTCGGCACCTCTTTAAAGAGTTAATTGAGATTCAAAGTAAGCTGTTTCAAATGGTTACTCTCTTGGTTTGATGATTCGGCACCTCTTCAAGAGTTAATTGAGACTTATAGTAAGCTTTTTCAAATGTTTTCTCTTTTGGTTTTGGATGATTCGACACCTCTGCAAGAGTTAATTGAGACTTGTAGTAAGCTTTTTCAAATGGTTTATCTTTTGGTTTTGGATGATTCGGCACCTCTTCAAGAGTTAATTGAGACTTATAGTAAGCTGTTTCAAATGGTTTCTCTTTTGGTTTTGGATGATTCGACACCTCTTCAAGAGTTAATTCAGACAAAAGATAAGCCGTTTCAAATGGTTACTCTCTTGGTTTGATGATTCGGCACCTCTTCAAGAGTTAATTGAGACTTATAGTAAGCTGTTTCAAATGGTTTCTCTTTTGGTTTTGGATGATTCGACACCTCTTCAAGAGTTAAGTGTGATTAATGGCAAGCTGTTTCAAATTGTTACTCTCTTGGTTTTGGATGATTCAACACCTTTTCAAGAATTAATTCATACTCAAGGTAAGCTGTTTAAAGTGGCTTCGCTCTGGGTTTCAGATGATTCGACACCTCTTCAAGAGTTAATTCAGACAAAAGATAAGCCGTTTCAAATGGTTACTCTCTTGGTTTCAGATGATTCGACACCTCTTCAAGAGTTAGTTCAGACTAAATGTAAGCTGTTTCGAGTGGCTATTCTCTTGGGTTCATATGACTTGACACCTCTTCAAGAATTGATTCAGACAAAAGGTAAGCAGTTTCAAATGGTTACTCTCTTGGTTTTTGATGATTCAACACCTCTTCTAGTTGATTCAGACTCGAGGTAAGCAGTTTCGAGTGGCTATTCTCTTGGTTTCGGATGATTTGACGCCTCTCCAATAGTTAATTGAGACAAAAGGTATGCTACTTCAACAGGTTACTCTCTTGGTTTTGGATGATTCGACACCCCTTCAAGATTTAATTCAGACACGAGGTAAACTATTTCAAATGGTTACTCTCTTAGGTTTGGATGATTCGACACCTCTTTAGGAGTTGAGTGTGAATAATTGCAAGCTGTTTCAAATGGTTACTCTCTTGGTTTTGGATGATTCGACATTTTTTCAAGAATTAATTCATACTCAAGGTAAGCTGTATAAAGTGGCTTCTCTCTGGTTTTCGGATGATTTGACACCTCTTCAAGAGTTGATTCAGACAAAAGGTAAGCTGTTTCAAATGATTACCCTCTTGATTTCAAATGATTCAACACCTCTTCGAGTTAACTGAGACTCAAGGTAAGCCGCTTCAAGTGGCTACTCTTGGTTTCGGATGATCTGACACCTCTTCAAGAGTTAATTCAGACTAAAGGTAAGCTGTTTCAAATGGTTACTCTCTTGGTCGGATGATTTGACACCTCTTCAATAGTTAATTGTTACAGAAGGTAACCTGTTTCAAATGGTTACTATCTTGGTTTCAGATGAGTTGACACCTCTTCAAGAGTTAACTGAGACTCAATGTAAGCCATTTCAAATAGCGACTCTCTTGGTTTTGGATTATTTGACACCTCTTCGAGAGCTGATTGAGAAAAAATCTTATGCAACAAGCATAATGAACTAACTGAACGACGGTGCCAAAGATAAATATCTAGATCAGGAATAAGAAATTTAATACACCGAAGTTTTTGTACAACAAATTAAGATGAGAATCAGCAGCTGAAGACCAGACGGGAGAACAATACTCAAAACAAGGTAGAATGAAAGAATTAAAACACTTCTTCAGAACAGATTGATCACCGAAAATCTTGAAAGACTTTCTTAATAAGCCAGTTTTTTGTGCAATTGAAGAAGATACAGACCTAGTGTCATTCTAAAAAGTAAATTTGCTGTCGAAAATCATACCTAAAATTTTAAGAGTCATACAAAGTTAAAGAAACATAATCAATATTGAGATCCGGATGTTGAGATTTGTTAGGATTCAACTTCATACCCTATAATTTGCACCATACACTAATTTTAGCTAAATCTCTATTAAAAGATTCACCAATCCCAGATCTACATCCGGGGGATGGAATTGATGCAAAGACAGTAGCATCATCTCCATATGCAACAAGCTTGTTTTCTAGGTCAAACCACATGTCATGTGTATATAGTATGAGAAGTAATAGGCCAAGAACTCTACCCTGTGGAACACCAGATATCACATTCCTGTACTCACTATGATGCCCATCAACAACAACTCTTTGAGATCTATTACTTAAAGAATCAATAATAATGCTAAGAAACGACCCACCCACTCCCAACTATTTGAGTTTGAAAACAAGGGCCTCATGATTAACACGGTCAAAAGCAGTACTTAAATCAAGGCCAATCATGCGAACTTCCTGACCACAATCAAGGGATTTCTGTACAGCATTGAAGATTGTAAGAAGGGTATCACATGCTCCAAGGCCTTTACGAAAACCAAATTTCAAACTAGGGAATAGATGATTACCTTCAGAAAACCCTTTAAGACATTTTGCCAGAAGACGTTCAAAAACTTTAGATAATATAGGAGTTATGGAAATTGGGCTGTAATCAGTTGGTGCCTGAGCTACCAAAAACACATTTACATAGAGGAGTAACATTACCAAGTCTCCAACAAGTGCTAAAAGTTCCTCTTCTTGCTATCTTGCGCAAAATAACAGATAATAGGATTATAGTGTATCCAGTGCTGAATTCGGACAAATCTGTTTGCTTTTCTATGAAGTCCAGTGGTAAGGAGTTGGTACTACCTACAGAAAGCTTTGAAAGTTTTAGAAGGTTATTAAGTAGATGTTGAACAAGGCACTTGTTTGTCAAAAGAAGATTAACAGTTTCTGGATATTATGAATCGTGAGGTAAAATAGTTGGAGGATGGTCATTTTCAGATGCCATTGCATTATAAGCCTGGTCAACCTAGTTGTCTTGCAAACAATCTGACAATAGCACAGAGGAAGTTAGGTTATCGGAAGTCAAAACTTCATTGGGAGGCTGACTATAAGTCTGATTATGTCACATTTCCAAACGAAACGCTTTGCGATGATTATGCAGAGTTCTTGAGAATGAGTTTCAGACTTTTGATGCTTAGTACGATCCTCATCGTGGGAAACAAGTGTTGTCTTTAATTGTAGCTCACGTTTTCTGGGGGAAGTATTTGAATGATTGTCGATTAGAAAGACCGGATTTGACCATCAGTTTGGTTGGTCTGTTGCTTTGGTGGGACAAAGGTGACATTGCTAGCCAGCCTTCTCATTACAGGATGATTGTTCATATATCCAGTGCCTCAAGTACACCAGGTTATTCGAATTTCAGATTGAAGTGTTTGGTAAATAATCATGAGCATGAGTTTGTTTATATGTAGGTCGATGATGAGCTAAAGTCAGTTTCCAACGAATCTCTTGCTGTGTATCTTATATGCTGAACGATAGAATTTTGTCTAAAGCTACACAAATGTCTTTCAAAACTCTCGTCATGCACTTGAGAACGTGCCTGGAGAAGCTAAAGCAACTGATACTAGGGATGTAGATTTGACCTTTGATGATTTGCCGGTGGAAACAGCGCTTGGTATCGAGTAGCATGTAGAGTCTGACGCATTCAGGTTCCATCTAGTTGTTAAAGATTTTCCTTGCTAGTCACTTAAATCTATGCTTTGTTAAGTTTTATTGTTCCTTTAACTCTGGTGGGAAGCGAATATTGCAGCATCTTTGTGTTATTGGTGCAGATTAAAATGACATGATTCCTGAAGGCTCTCAGATGGAAATGGAAACATGGCTAAAGGATGTTGTGGATCTTCAGAAATTAGACATTAGGCATGTCAAGCATAGCTTTGAATACTATTGGGTCGAAATACATAAAATCTGTGACGTTAGTTCTACAGGTTATGGAGTGGTTTTGTATCTTAGATTTTTGTCGAAATCTGAGTTGGCTTTATACAGTATATCCCAATTCCGATATCAATGAGTGGAAACACTATTCACCAGGGCCAAGGAATGTTGCGAATATCACTCCAAGAGAATGTTCTTGTCATCTCTCCATACATCTAGGTGGTTTACAGGTTCATAATTTCTATGTTCTTGTCATCTCTCCATACATCTAGGTGGTTTATAGGTTCATATTTTCTATGGGGATCTATGTAACCTGTCTTTGATTGTGAAATTGCATTGTAAAGATCTGATCCAGATATAAGAGGAACTAAGATTTAGTGCTCTAGATCTCGGCCAGAACTTTATTTTGGAAGCTTCAATCATACTTTGAAGTTGTCTTCTTTGAATAGGCAGTTGCTTTATGTCTGAACTTCAGTGATTTTGTTAAGATTCCTGATCTTTGATAAGCAGAGCTACGTATTGTTTCTCTAATGCAGAGACAGGCATTTGGAGGAGAGATTGAGGTGCTTGAATCTGGATGTTCTTTAGCTTATTCTAGTATGGTTGCTAGGCTTGATCCTTTTATAGATTCTAGGACCATTCTGAGAGTAGGAGGTCATATCAAAAATTCTAAAACTTGATGAGGATTTCAAGTATTCAAATTTTATTACCAAATATTGATTCTTTTACACCCTTGGTTATTAGTTCTAGTCATTCTAATGTGAAGCATCGGGGTCGTGGTTTGAAGATAAACATAATTCAGTCTTTAGGTTATTGGATTGTTGGTGGTAGTTTTGCTGCTTCAAGGTTTATTCACAATTGCAATTTGTGTTAGCAACTGTTTAGTTTCACAAAATCCAAAGATGGCAGATTTACCTGCAAATCATTCAAGACACTCCTCCCTTCACCTTATCAAGGAAGGTTCCAAAGAGCTCAACTGCTGGGGTGTATCTTTACGTGTCTGTCTTTCTGGGCTATCTATTTGTAAGTTGCTTCGTCACTGCCTAAAAGCTCTTATCAATGAGACTAGTAGTTCCTCTGGCGAGTACCCGAGTAATATCAGGTATAATCAAATGGAAAGGGGTTTTATTATTACATCAACTGCTGCATCAAACAATGTCAATCGAGGAAAAAAAATGTACAGGTCTATAAAACTGTCCAGCAAGCAAGACATGTCGAAGAACTGTTTCTGCAAATGTGACCGAGTTTGAAATCCTCCACAATGCTTCCCACTAAAACCTTTATAGCCAATCTATATTTTTGCTACTACTGGTCAAGCCTACCAAAACTTGTAGTACCTTGGCGGAAAGGTACCCTTGTTTAAAGAGATTAATTCAACTTTAACAGTGTACGCGCGCACACACACAGATATATATATATATATATATATATATATATATATATATATATATATATATATATATATATATATATAGTGGGTATGTGTTAGCCCTGAAGTTGCCGAAATAACAGTTAAGCTGTATCATTCTTAACTTACACAGAGAGAAAACTCATCGACTAATACATAAAGACCAAACTGGTAAGCTCTATGTTGCTTGCACTAGTTTCCTCTCTGAACATTAAGGCTCTTCCGTTATTTTACATTATACAGTATAACTAAGTCATCCACCGCGTGCAATATAGTTTTGTTAGGTTTATGTTGATTTTCCAGATAATGTTTACGAAACAAGTGGAGTAGATATATAAGAAAACAGACGAAAGTAGGCAATCCACTGAACAGTCAAACAAATTGATGAATAAATAATATAAAAGGTAAACAACTTGATACTTTTGAACATACAGATAGAGACTTTAGGCAAGAAGTGAGCAATTCAACGCATTAACAATATATCTATTCTGGACATACATTCGTATATCTCTTTTCATGTTCGTAAACACTCCTAAATCTGCCCAGTGCCGGATTATCCCAATAACTCGAGGACCGCAGCTGGTAAAGACGGTAATAAACTTCGGTCCAAAAGGGACCTCGCGGGTGCTTCAAGGAACGCGTTAGCAAGCGTTAACAAGAAGTGGTGACCAGCATCTTGTATAAAAAAAGGGTATATATATACAGTATATACACACACGCATATATATATATATATATATATATATATATATATATATATATATATATATATTACAAGGTGCTGGTCACCACTTCTTGTTAACGCTTGCTACTATGAAAAATAGTAGCGGTGTTGTTCCATTTGCCATCCTTTCAAGAATTAGTGGCTAAATAACGGTGATGCTTCGAACTTGAATAGCGGAAATACTGTATATCTCATAATGAGAATTTGGAAAAATGCGCTGTAATGTGGAAAAATTAAACATGCTGCCTAATGAAATGTGGCAAAAATTCAAATAGTCTCTAATTAAAATAGGGTTAAAATTTAATAGGATATGTCCGATGTAAAATCTGTTAATAATATAATAGGTTATACCTGTGCTTATATATATATATATATATATATATATATATATATATATATATATATATATGTATATATATATGTATATATATACATATATAAAATATATATATATACATATGTATATATACATATATATATATGTGTGTGTGTGTGTGAATTATGTAAGTATTTGCAACGTCTTTTCAATATCATGAGTACATTTATAACACCTTGCACATTTCACTCTTTAGTAAAATACTTATGATATTAACTCTCTCTCTCTCTCTCTCTCTCTCTCTCTCTCTCTCTCTCTCTCTCTCTCTCTCTCTCTTCTCTCTCTCTCTCTCTCTCTCTCTCTCTCTCTCTCTCAATTCTTTGTAATGCATGACCTTACACATATGATGAACTGATGCCATAAAAAATCTAGCAACAATTTCTCTTTGTATTTCACTGGCAAGACTCCTCTCTATTTTCTACTTTCCTTCCCCGAAGCCCCGAGGCAACTCTCAGGTAAGCAGGGAGAGGTAGAAGCTGATTGAATGACCGTGGGCGATAAAATAACTGCATAAAAAGATGGGATAAAATCGTTGAAAACTAAAATAATCCAGGCTTCAAATACATATGGGATTTTTAAAGAAACATTTTGAAATATAGCATGCTTAAAACAAAAATACTTGATAATACAGCAATATTATCAAGTATTTTTGTTTTAAGCATGTTATATTTTAATCATTATCATCAATATACTTACGCTAACTGTTGCAGAATTCCTGCAATAATTTTGCTGACGCCCGTCTATAAATTTTGCTTTGAAGTTCTGTAAGCATATGACATATAACATATTTTTATGTAATAACTTATATGAAATAGTAGGTAGTAAGCTGGCCCAGGCACCAACCGCCCGTTGAGATACTACCGCTAGAGAGTTATTGGGTCCTTTGACTGGCCAGATAGTACAACATTGGATTCATCTCTCTGGCCACGGCTCATTTCATCTTTGCTGACACATACACACAGTAGTCTGGCTTATTCTTTACATATTCTCTTCTTTCTTCATACACTTGACAACACTGAAATTACCAAACAATTCTCCTTCTATTATGAGGTAAACTATTGCACTGCAATTGTTTAGTGGCTACTTTCTTCAAGGTGAGGGTAGAAGAGACTTTTTAGCTATGGAAAACAGCTCTTCTAGGAGGGCACTCCAAAATCAAACCATTGTTCTCTAGTCTTGGGTAATGCCATAGCCTCTGTACCATGGTCTTTCACTGTCTTGGGTTAGAGATTTCTTGCTTGAGGGTGCACTTGGGCACACTATTCTATCGTGTTTCTCTTCCTCTTGTTATTCTGAAGTTTATATCCTCTTGTTATTTTGACGTTTTTATAGTTTATATATGAAAAATTTATTCTAATATTATTATTGTTCTTAAACTTCTCTTGTAGTTTATTTCCTTATTTCCTTTCCTCACTGGACTATTTTCCCTGTTGGAGCCCTTGGGCTTATAGCATCCTGCTTTTCCAACTTGGGTTGTAGCTTGCTTAGCAAGTATATATATATATATATATATATATATATATATATATATATATATATATACATATATATACATATATATACTGTATATATATATACACACACACACACACACACACATATATATATATATATATATATATATATATATATATATAGCTAAGACTAATATAGTAGTAACTTTGATATAAGGAATCATAATCTTAAAACTTTCTTTTAACCAACCCGATGGTAACTTTTTGGGTTAGGGAAGTACAGATTCCTTTGCCCTCTGGGTGTGTGTGGAAAACAATGTTAAAGACATTGTGATTTTCCTAGTTATGAAAGAAAATATTGTTGAGGAGAAAGTTATGAATTATGGAATTTAAATGTTCTCAGTTTACACAACTTTAAACGCCTTACTTTAAAACAAAAATACGATTTAAGCCTCCTGACTAGTACAGTGGTAACGTGTTCGCCTTGTATTCACGAGAGAGCAGATCGAGTCCTGCCTGGGCCAATGGGTTTAGGCACACTCTTAAGAGGGGTTGGGGTTCCCAGCTGACGTTCCGATGAGTCTCTCTCCACAGGAAATTGGAACTAAAACTAAACACTTTCAACCTTTAACATAGATCAAGGTTTAAAGGTTGATTATGAATGCCAGAGGCCAAGGACAGGGACAATATATAGTCCTACATATGATCAGCGCCCAAGTCCGCTCTCCACCCAAGTTAGGACCATTGAGGCCCAGGCAATGGATACGGAAGACTCAGCAGGTAAGCCTATGAGCTCACCCAAATCATTCATCCTTAGCTCACACGGATGGTGAGGTTGCAGAAACAAGAAACTATCGAGCTGGAGCGGGATTCGAACCCTAGTTCACCGATCGCCAGGCTAGGACGTTTCCAATAGGCCATTAGGCCATATAACCCGGAATAAGGAATTTGAATTTTACATAAAATTTCGCAAATCATGATAAATTTCTTATTTTTTAACTTGCAACGAACCTTATAAAAGAGAATCAATTAAAGATATGATACTCATAACAACATATACCCCGAATCCTACGTAACATTTTTTGTATAAAATATTAAGTGAAAATTTCCCTTCTCTTCCTAACCCTGAACCGTCTCTCAGAGTGGGGAAGGAGAGGGAGTATGAGGAGGGAAATTTCCCCTTTAGCTGCAGGGGGAGGAGTGGTAACCTTTATCTCTCGAAGGGTTTTATCTTTATTTTTATTATTTCGACTCACTGACTTTTTCCTCAGCGGTTGGGCCTGCGGATAGGGAATTTTCGTGTATTATATAATCTTTAATCATATTCACTTGGTTGGCTGCCTATAAATGAACCGACGAGGACAGCTATTAAACAATGTAAACTATAATAAATTTTCAATAATAAATTAAATTATCCATCTTCATTTAGCAACTTCCATAAAAGCAGCAAGATGAATAGCACTAAACCCAAGCAAAAGAGCACTAGAAATTGTGAAATTCTTCGTATGGTCTTAACCCCGAATAAAACGCAAACATACTGAGATCACAATTTACGCGACACTGACGCTATAACATCCAGCTAAGACCCATCAAAGGGATTAGCTGAAGGCGCCATTATTTCTTCTTTTCTTTTCCTTTCTCTCCTAAAGAAAATGGCATGGATGTCTTATGTCATCAAAATCAGCTCAAAACTCTTTACATTGATAAGACTTTAATCAACACTCGCATGCACGGTCAAATCTATGTAGTATATGTACGGTATGATACAAAGAAAGGATGTTACAAGAGAGACCCATGTCCTATGGGTTATTCTATAACATTACTCTATTAATTAAAAATCCCCTTATCATGTTTTTTATACCTCATATACAAGATATGCTACTATATTTAGTCAAAAAAAATTTTAAGCGTTGTTGACTTGCATTCAAAAAATACAAATAAAATACCTTACGTACATTCAAAACGTGATTCAAGCTATATATATATATATATATATATATATATATATATATATATATATATACACATATATATATATATATAAATATATATAAATATATATATATACATATATATATATATATATATATATATATATATATATATATATGAAAAAAAAGCAAATCAGACAATGGCTAGGTTGAATAAAATTTAGAAAACAAATCGTCTGAAATTACACACAAAAATCAGGCTATACAGTATATCAGTTTAGTGAGATCGGTGTTACTGTATGGACATTAGTCGTGGTATGGCAATGAAACAATATCCAACAGATTTTGTAGATTTGAGAACAAAATTCTCAGAAGGATATTGGGAGTTAAATGGCAGGACAGGATTAGAAATGAAACTATAAGAGAGATTACTCGAGTGCCATATGTGTATGAGATCATGATGAGGGGAAGATGGAGATGGTTTGGGCATGCTCTTCGCACTTCCCAAGAGAGATAAGTTCACCAGACTTTCAACTCGGCTACACAAGGCACTAAAAGAGTTGGAAAACCCAGGCCTACATGGCTGAGGGCTATAAAGCGTGAAATAAGAGATGACGAATGGAGAAGTATTGATTTAAAAACTCAAGATAGAGATGACTGGCGAAATCTAACTGAGGCCCTTTGCGTCAATATGCGTAGGAGGATATGATGAAGATGATGATATATGTTATATTGTATAATAATAATAATAATACCAATAATAATGATATATGTTATATTGTATAATAATAATAATAATACCAATAATAATGATAATAATAATAATAACAATAACAATAACAATAATGATAATAATAATAATAATAATAATAATAATAATAATAATAATAACCCTTCTCCATTTTTTCCTCAACACTAACAATTATAACAACATAACCTACTTTACCCACCTTCATGAAATTAAACACGACACAACCAAAACCTTTCAAGACGTTGTATCCTAACATTGAAAGCCATCCACTTCCTCAAATCAGATCACGAAACACACTGCGTTTAGAATACAATTAAAAGACAATTTGGGAGGCGAGTCATTTCTCCAATAATAACAACTAACACGAGAGGACCAACACGCTTAATTGTTATGATGCTTTCACAAGCAACGCATGTCTTTTACGGAGAATTATCTAATAAGAACACATTCATACATACTGTCCAAACCACATTCGAAATCACATATAAACATTATAGCCTAGGTATTTTCCTTGGTTGGATTATAACCTGAGCCGTTTGGGTTCGATACAAGAACAGTTGTTATCCCTATATCAAACTCAGAAGGATTATGTTCGAATCCCTGACAGAGTAAATATCCTCATATCTAATTTCCTTTACGAGAAAATTACTTTCTCGGGTAAAGTGAAATCGATATTGACGGCTAAAGGTTAAATATGTCTGATTTCAGTTCCAGTATAATCAGAAGTAACGTGCACCCAACATCAGCCGGGCATACCCAAACCCGAACAGCAGTGCCCAACCACAGCAGTAACCTGTCTAGTAAACAGCATAAACTCACAGGCCCAGGCTGGGTTCGCTCTACCACCATGCAAATACACTGTACTTGCCAGGACGCAATTGTAGCTTAATGTTTCAATATGTACACACTTGTATATAAGAATAAAATGTCTCAATATGTACACAGATGTATATATGAACGCAATGTTTAAATATATGTACATACATGTATTTATGAACACAATATATATATATACATAATATATATAATATATATATATACATATAAATATACATACATACAGAGAGAGAGAGAGAGAGAGAGAGAGAGAGAGAGAGAGAGAGAGAGAGAGAGGTAGGTTAAGTGATTTTGGACTTCAAGTAGTGATGCAAAGGTCCCCTTTGTAATGGAAGTACCTTAGGGCAATAGAAAAAGTTTTATCCTAAGACAAAAGTTAGATCACACTTCGTATTGGAAAAATACAATTTTTTTTTCTCAAAATGGCTGGCAGAAACACGTCAAGTTCCATATCTCAGTTTCTGTTGGGACGACACAGACAAAATTGGTATCAATCTACACATTTTTCTAATGAGTGAATTCATTTAAAGTGTTCAGTGCTCTAAAATTAATATTAATTCCCTTACATTAGGTCTGGGATTAAAAATAATTAGTATCATCGACAATTAAAACACCTATGGTGACCGTATATAGATATTTCAACACTGTATGAATGTAAGTTTGGGTAACAAATTATCTTGTCATGATACTCACGCAACTTCATTTCTCCTAAGAGAGTTTTCTTCGAATAAATGCGACAAAATCAAAATTCACATTATGGACACTCATAACTGGAATTCAGGCTTTTTATGGCAATTCAAGATCAATGAAAAAACTAGATCCCTCTTCATCTATAAAACTGATGTCATTGACAACCAAAATGTGGAGAGACCAAGAAAAACTATGAAGGATCTGTCATCCCATAAAAATAATGAACACAATTAGCGGTACCCGCTCTACCACATAGTCTTCACTTACACACTCAACAGCTACAAAACAAATCAGCACACCCTGTATCTTCTGTAATAAAATGAGCCACAACAGCGAACTAAGAAAAACTGCTAATAGGATGTGCTCAGATATTGGGCAACCTAGCTGCCCGTGACACAGTCGCAATTGATGCTGTATATCATAGAGCATGCCTAAGTTCTACAGAAAAGAAGAAACTGTTTGGTGAGATGTTACAGAAACTAATGCAGCACATGTAGTTCGAGCATATGATTTGAAAGAGTTGCTAGGCTTTCTAGAAGAATATCGTGGCTCAGGAAAGTCATTACCAATAGCTGACTTGACAACACTGTGTAGCAAACACAGTCTCGGCTTCCCAGACATCAAATGAAACACCACACAGCTTCAGGAGAATATAGAACGTCTGGTTCCTATTCTTAAACTTGTGCGAATGAAGAGAGGGTGGTTCCTTGTGTTTGATGAAGACTTTAGCAAAGCAGTTGTTGACATAATGCAACACAACTAAAGAGGTCTCTCTTATTTTTAAAACAACCCAAATCCTCAGGCGTAGATATCTCCCCCATGAAATAGGTCTTTACTGGATACTTCTCCTCTACACATGAAACTGATTGAATACCCTAATGCTGAAATCATTCCTGCATTTGCTCCTTGATGGATCAGGTATTGACCAACCACCCCCTAATCAGAGAAATCCCAGGTTGCACTATCTGTTGGGCAGCAAATAATCTTTAACTCTGTAAGGCACAGATCCACAAAGAGAAACACGACCATCACTATCTGGTAATAAAACTGCACCTTCAATCTGGAAGTGCATATCAGGTTGATATCAGGATTCAATAAGGACTATGTGTATCATATGACAGCTTAAAGGTTTTCAGCACAGGCATGGCAAATTCAATTATTAGTCAATGGAAGGACATTGATGCAGTGGTCCAACCTCAAGAAGTTAAGGGCGTGGTCAGCACTGGTGAGTTCAACATCATTGATCACAATCCCCCTTCATTAACCACAGCTACTACATCCCTCCATGGAACCCATATTAGTATTCCGCAGCATTTCCATTCAGAATGCCAAAAATCAAAAAATCCTTCTGCAATGGGACAAAATCATGTATAACCATTGTCACCATGCTACACAAGCATGGGTATGGATGTTTCATTGTCTAATGGTGAGGTCATGTATATTCCCGCCTTTCACACCAACAGCCAACCTCTCAGAAACATCACTGAAGGCTACAAGTGGCTGGAGAGTCTATAACCTTCTGGAAAAAGAAACACTTTGGGAGGAAGAATGGATTTTATGGGCTCCATATTATGCCAGTACCACAATACCGACTTCATTTCCTACAGCCAAATCATGCATGTCACTGCTCTTCACAGTCTCCCACAAGCCCTGCTATGGCACTGCTCTTCACAGTCTCCCACAAGCCCTGCTATGGCTTGGCATGCAATGAAAGTCCTTCACCAAGCAATCAGTTATTGGAATCCTGGCCAAGCATCAGTTATGGTAGCTGATCAACCACTTATTAAACTGGCCATGAAACTTCAGTGGAATTTCCCTCAATCACAGTTTGGAGAAGCCTCCTTAGTAAAGATGGGACCAATGCATAAAGAAAAGATGCTTGGGACTGCTTGGATGGCAGTGGATGAACTACAGTTCTTACCAACATTGGTATCTCAGCATGTGGCAAACCTTAGTCCTTTACTGGTGTTAACCAAATCTACTGGACCAGGTACATACATTGTTTATCTTTTGCTGCTCTTTTAGTTCTCATAAAGAAAGCACAAGATCAATATGTTGAGCAGGCGACAAATGATAACTATGAGCAAAGTAACATCATTCTTGTGCTTTTCGATGATTGGATCAAGCAGATTTCTGGTTTAAGCCTATGGAGCTGGATCTCTTCCTACTTGCGCAAAGCACTATCAAATGATAACTGAGAGGCGAGGTGAATGCAACTTAACTTTATCAAACAGACATCAAGTTTATATACAAGGAATTGCGAGCAAGAACGTCACAAAAACTCAAACATAATAACACATGAGCAACCATGATTACACAGGTTGGTCTATTAACAGTGCAGGGAAGAGCAGGTGATAAGATAAAAAAAAAAAAAAACATTACAGTGTACGAGCGTGTATGAAACGCATGCAGTACATACTTCAATTCAGACTTGTTAAATCCAAATATCTCATTCTCTCCTTTGATTAAGAGTAGTTTAGTTTAAAAAATTAACAGTCAAGTTTCGCTGGATATGTTAATTATTTTATAAAAATAAATTAGCTTTGTTTTTTTTTCTTGCTTGTCAAATTGTGTTGTTCAGCAGACTTTTCCCTCTACATGGGGACACTGCATTAATGGTACCATGGATTTTTGTCTTGGATAATACTCATTATGCCAGGAACTTGCCCTTCCATCTTCGTGATATGACAACACTAGAAGAAAAACACCCAGCGCTGATTGTAGAGTTCAAGAGTGGTCACTTCATGGGGCAAAAATCCATAAGAGCATTCTCCATGATCCCACATGACCAGATTCATAAGCATGTGATTGACTGGCTCAAAAATCATGCTGATGTCATAGAAAATCTTGATGATCCAGGAACAGTTTGTAAAGAGCAGGTAGGTTGCACTCAGAGTTTGAAGGCATAAAAGAGTTAAAAGAACGGGACATCATGAACAGTATCTAAAGTGCCAAGCTGACTGTAAGGTAATTGTATGATGCATTGCCAATCGAAACTTTGTTTTTAATATGTGCACATATTCAAATATTGTTTGCTTTTCTGTATTTTTGGCTAATGTACAGGCTTTGGTAGATGCCTTTGATAGTCTTTGAATTAGTAATGTATGTGTAACTTAAAATTTTATGTCTTTTTTAATTTGAAAGCTGATGAACACTCTTTAGTAGATGCCTTTGAAGACTTTGGAAAATTTCTTCATTGAGAGCAGTGGGGATCTACTAAACTTAGATGACTCAGATGTTATGCCCCTAGATGTTATAGAGAATGTGATGACAGTGAAGGACATTGGAAGAGAGATATGAAGCATTTGTTGACTAGTAAGTCAGGTCAAAGGAAGAAGAATTCACTGCTCCAGTACGACTTGCGAAACTGAAGTTATTCAAAACCTCACTTCGTCAACTTCAGGAGAAATGAGTAACAGCTATAGTAAGGGGCCAACAAACAAAAGTGACTCACTTGTTGCTGGTAGTTCATCTTGGTTGTGAATTCAATGAATCTGTATTCTCACATGAAAGTTCTCCCTCATCCACCTTCACTCACACGGAATGGTCAAATGCATCATGGAACTAAACGTGAATTATTGGATTTCATTGTCCCAAAACACCTTGACAACAATAAACCTGTGACAACTGCTGGTGTGTTGGATGGTGCTATGATTTTTCAAATGCTTTGTCCTGGAAGTGTCAAATCCATTAAAGACTGCTTTACAGATGAGTTTGCCTCGTACATCTGTTTCTTTGGTTTGAAATAAATGACAGGATAGACATTGTCTGGGATGTCTATTCGAAGACAAGTCTGAAATCTGGTACCCGAGAACAAAAAGACACTGGAGCAAGGAGAAGAGTTACTCTCTCAACTAAGGTTCCTGGTAATTAGACTACCTTCCTTCACGTGGATCTGAACAAAAAGAAGTTGTTTGCAGAGCTTGCAAAGCAATTAAAGCTCATGACGCTACCACAGGTATAACACTTTGAATTCATTGTATCTCTTTAATTGTGCCATTATTGTTAAGTCTTTGTATGGTATTCTCTTTCTCATTCCAGGGCAAAGAGATCTTCACTACCATGCCTGGAAACTGCCTTGCTTCACCAGCTGACATTGACATTAATGCACTGGCCTCCTTGGATACATGGGGAGGCAGACACCCTGGTGTTTTTGCATGTAGCTCCAGCAATGCTTACTGGACATCGTCAAGTGATTGTCCGCAGCAGTGATAGTGATGTTGTAGTGCTAGCTGTTTCTCCTTTTACAGAGCTTCAACAGAGCACAATGAACTCTGGATTCTTTTTGGAACACACCGTCATTACTGGAATAAGGGTTTATAATTAACTCTTGTTTCACACCTTGTAAATATCTCTTACATCATTATCCTTATAAATTATTTCTTCGATTTTCCTTATTAGCTATATTCCAGCACATGCTATCGCTCATACTCTTGGACCAGCTAAAACAATGGTGCTGTTATCAGCATTTCATGCAATGACAAGATATGATGCTACATCAACATTCTTTGGAAAAGGAAAGAAAACAGCTTGGTCAGTGAGGCAGGCTTTGCCTGAGCTTACCTTGCCTCTTCAGCTACTCTCTTATAACTTTACAATCGAGATGAACAGAACTCACACATCCATCCTTCAAATCTTTGTAATAAAGATCTATGGCATATCCGAGGAAAACAATACAAATGTGGATTTTATAAGACTCTCTTCAAAAAGGTAAAGACTTCGACCACATTTCATCAAGCAGTGATGCACTCTAGTAGCATCTAGTTCAAGTTGCTTATCAGGTAAGCTAGTTTTGCAAAGGAGCACAAATGTCATTTCTGAAAATTCAATATAGAGTTTTAAGGGAGTTTGTATATCATTAAGTATTTTTTCTTTTTTTCAGATTGGATATGTGCAGGGCAGCAAACTTATCAAAGGCCCATCTGCAGTCTCACCATGTGGTTGGGGTCGTTAGAAGGACTTCCTATTCTTTTCACCAAAACCCTCCTACACAACATCTCCCATTTCATGTGATTTGCCAGAACTTGTTAGTTGCAAATGTACCACGGAATGTCAGACACCATGTAAATGTTGCTTGCAGATTCAGTCCTGTATGGCTCCGTGTGGGTGTGAAGGTACATGCTCCCGGAGTGGGTATAGTACCTAGACAATATTTGTTTTCAGTATTTACCTCAGGCTTTAACAAAACATTATGAATCTTTCTACTCTGTGGACTTGATCACTACTAACTATACTTTAATTTGAATAAACATAGCTAAAACCATTTGTAAAGTTCAAAATTGTATTTCACTGTTTATATATCGAGATACCAAATCGACTTGTTTGCACGGACAGGCATAAAAGAGTAGTATGATATGATAACTAGACCATAAAAGTTTTTTCAGCTTAACACATCCATTGAATTCTCAAACCCAAAATGTGTATTTTGTTACGAATTTGATCAATATAAAAGAAACATATGAAACATTGTATGTTTCCGGCAGCCACAGAGAGAGAGAGAGAGAGAGAGAGAGAGAGAGAGAGAGAGAGAGAGAGAGAGAGAGAGAGAAATTTGCTATTTTAAGTCCAATTATTTTGCTTTTATTTCTTTATCCAGGTGATGACAATACAAGACAAACACCGGAAACCATTCAAACAAGGTTCCCACAGGTAATCCTTCATTATTACTGAATGTCTGATGCCATATGTTGTGGGGGTGGGGTTTTCTCATACCTGGGCACAGTAAAGAAGGATACTTACTAAAATAGTGATATTGAATGAACGACAGGCCAGATTACTAATTTACGTGGATTGACTTAAGCTCCCCTTTCTATGTTTTTCTTATATATATATATATATATATATATATATATATATATATATATATATATATATATATATTTATATATATATATATATATATATATATATATATATATATATATATATATATATTCCGAAATTACGCAAATCATTATAAAACAATCAAAAAACCTATTTGGAAATTTAGGATTCTCTTTCCTCGAGGTCAAAAGCAAGCAATCCTTTAATTCTGCAGGACAGAAAATGTGCAAATAATCAAGGAATGCTGGTTGAGATTTTTAGTCGGTACATGCTGCGCAAATCAGAAAAATAAACTAAATATCAAGCAGCTGATCATAAGCATTTGTGGATGTAGTACGAATAGCCCGAAGAAATAGATGAAAGAAGGTCTGTTTAAGGAACAAGAGATACATATAACAGTTCTTGGTGGAACCAAAGTGATAAGCAGCTTGTTCAGAAAAGGGGATTATTGGTGATTGATAGACGTAGACCTGCCCAAGTAGGGTAAAATCTCATTTATTCTTTATGTGTAGGTAGTGACATGGACTATGCACCATGGTCTTCCACTTCCACTGTCCTGGGGTAGAGTTCTCTTGCTTGAGTATACACTCAGGCACACCATGCTATCTCATTTCTCTTCCCCTTGTTTTTTGGATTTTTATAGTTTGCACACAAAAGATGTATTTTAATGCTGTTGCTGATCTTGAAGATATTTTATTCAATTGTTTATTACTTCTTTTGTAGTTCATTTATTTCTTAATTTCCTTTCCTCACTGGGCTATTTTCCCCTGTTGGAGGCTTTGGGCTTATAGCATTCTGCTTTCCCAACTAGGGTTGTAGCTTAGCTAATAATAATAATAATAATAATAATAATAATAATAATAATAATAATTTTTTCTATAAAAACACAAAATGACGGGAAATGTGAAAGCATGTGTCCATGAATATGCGAGGATGATAGAAAACGTTCAGTAGTCTGAAATATAGTTGTGCTGAATATTTTCAATGTAAGGGAATGTGGGCGTGTGACGGAGAAAGAAATAGTGTAGTAATAAGATCAGCGGGCCAGAAACGAATGTAAATTTAATCAATTATGTGAACACGTGTCTTGAAATAAGCTTCATTCGAGAGTACTTTCAAAAGAAATATATCCACAAACATACTTTGGAGATATAAGATTGGGAAATGTTTGCTATAATATATGTGATTAGAACACTGATTGAAAAGTTAGTTATCAGATGGAATGGAGAGTGTATTTCTAAATGTGATAAAGATATAACTCTAATACAAAAAGTGGGAATGATTATAAATAAGTAGACAGGAAATGGCCTGTTAGCTACATGCATGTGGAACTAATCTATGAAAAGTATATGAATTCCAAAGACGACATCATCATCAACAGATAGAATACTGTTCCTATGTGTATAGCCAAAGGAACTCTTAGCCCAAGAAAGTGGAACACTATGGTACAGAGGCTATGGCACTACCCAAGATTAGAGAACACCGATTTGATTTGGTATTGTCTTTCTCCTAGAAAAGATGCTTACCATGGCCATCTAAAGAGTCTCGTCTACCTTTACTAAGAAGAAAGTAGCCACTGAACAATCACAACGCAGTAGTTAACCTCTTGAGTGGAGAATTATTTTTTTTAATTATCTAAGTGTTGTCAGGTGTATGAGGAACGAGTAGAATATGTAAAGAATAGCCCAGGCTACTCAGTGTATATGTAGGTAAAGGAAAAATGAACCGTAACCAGAGAGGGATCCAATGTAGTACTATCTAGCCAGTAAAAGGACCCACTAACTCTCTATCGGTAGTATCTCAACAGGGGGTTGGTGCATTAGACAACCTAGGATCAGAATGAGATGATGCAAGTAGAATATTGGTAATATGAAAGATAAATAAAAAGGATAGAAAGAAATGTGGGAAGTACAGAATTCTGTAAAGAAAAATTCCTCAAGAAAGGTTGAGCTCATGGATCTTAAGAAACAAAGCTGGAAATGGAGAGAAAATATCAGAAGAGAATGGAATTCTTAGTTGACGGGATGAGAATTTAGAGTTAATGAAAATAACTGATAATAGGTAGAGTTGAGCGATGGAAAACTGAGGGGTGTTATGAGTGAGACGTGAAGTTGTAACCGAGAGGTGAGGTGAATACAACTAATCATGAAAAGATAGGCTTAAACAGGTCCTGTTAACCGTGAAGTGTAGACAAAGATCTACAATAAAAAGAAAATATGGTTATATTGTACGAGCATGTGTGAAACATATGCAGTACTTGGCTACCCCCTACAAAAGACATACATGTGAAATGGGGCGTCCTGCTCTTGAAAGGTGTACTGTACGTGGGTAATGTTGCATGAGATACACAGGTTTCAGGTGATCAATGGAGACCCAGTCTTCTTTACCATGAATGTTATCAAGAAAGCCTTCGGATTGAGATGGATCATGACTAAAGGGCCCATGTAAGAGGGCATTAGTGGTGGCTTGCTAGTCTCATTGTGCAGGAAAACATGCGTTGCCGAGTGCAAATCTATTGGTATGCATTGCTTACCTAAGGGTTTGTAAGTCTGGCGGCATGGAGTAAATTTTCCCATCATATGACGTAGGCGCTGGAGATAGCCGGAAGAGGTTGCAGATGGAAAAAAATTCAACAGGACGACCAACGGGTCGCCATATACGATTTCAGTTGCTGAGACATCCAGAGCATCTTTAGGAGTGGTCCATAGTCCCAGGAAAACCCAGGGAAGCTGGGTAAACCAGCTGGAGTCCTTGCAGCAGAACATCAAAGATGCTTTGAGGTTGCAATAAAAACATTCAACTATTCTGTTGGCTGCAAGGTTGTAGGCGGTTGACTGATGTAGGTTGATTCCAAGGAGATTTGCTAATGATATCCACAATTGAGAGGTGAAAGTGGTAGCCCTGTCAAAAGCAATATGCTCAGGGATACCAAATCTCACCATCCACCCTGAGAGTAAGGTAGATGTATATGAGGCGGGGGTTGCAGTTTCTATGGGAATGGGTTCAGGCCAACGAGAGAAGCAGTCGATGACAATAACAGGTATCAATGTCCTTGTGATGTGGGTAGGGGATTTACTACATCAACGAGAATGTGGGCAAAAAAGGTGCCCACGCCTGAATCCCTGAATGGACTTTTGAAGTTTGGCATGAAGTACAGGTACCAGACCCAATTCTTAGTATCTTTAGTAATGCCATGCCAAATGAGCTTCTGCTACAGAAGCTGTGCATTAGATCAACAAGAATGAAATCAAACACCTGTTGGCATCTGAGACCAGCTATCCCTGGTTGTGGTCTACCGGTAGTGATGCCAAAGAGGAGAGCGGTATTGGAGTCGTCAAGGGGTACGTCTCCCAACGGAGAGATGTGCAGGACGTCCTACATGCTTGGTACTCAGGATCTTTTCGCTGGGCTTCTGCCAAGGCATTGTAATCCAATCCCACGTGAATAGCGGCCAATGTGTTTCTTGAAAGGGCATCGGCAACAAGATTCATTTTCCCAGGGACCTGTTGAAGGGTGCAATTGTATTCAGCCACGGCGGAGAGATGTCGGCACTAATGGTCAGACCAGTTGTCAGACTGTCGAGTGAAAGTGTACAGCAGAGGCATGTGGTCTGCGCAAATTTTGAAGGGCATACCTTCTAAGAACTGGCAAAAGTGATGGACAGCCAATTGCACCACCAGTAATTCGCTGTTGAAGGTATAGTAATTGGATTCTGCCTTCGGCAGTTTTCTACTGAACAAGGGCAATTGGGGGGGGGGGGCAAGCAGTTGAGCACCTGCTCGAGTATTGCACCAATAGTGACATTGCTGGCATTTGTGGAGAGCAGGGGAGAGGCATATGGCATGGGAAAAGTGAGGGCAGCAGCAGTTGATTAGGCATTCTTTGCATTGCAGAAGGCTGCTTCTTAAAAACACCCTACTTCAGGTCTTTTGGCTTGCCTTTGAGGAAGGCGTGGGGGGGGGGGGTGCAACAGTGGCAGCGATGGCTGGCAGGAAATGTAGATAATAGTTGATCATGCCCAAAAATTCTTGCAGTGCTTTGAGGGTCGAGGGCATGGGGAATTACTGAACGGCTGTTACCTTCTCAGGGAGAGGGGTGGACTCCTTGGCAGAAAAGACCGGAAACCACCCGTGTCTACTAAAGATCGCACACCCGTACCTGCATCACGTAAAAAGAAAAGATTAGTGATAGGGGAGGTCACTGCCACAAGTGTTGGCCTACTTGCAAATTTTTTTTGGCCACTAACAACTGTTCGCACATTTCTTCGCAGCACCTCCCAAATCTGGAGTGGTCGTAGCATAATTGCGGCAGATGGGTGTCAGAAAGTGGCTGTAGAGGTCATTGGTTGGGGCATGGGCTAGTGGTGGGTAGTGGGCGGCTTTGTCGAAGCTAAGGTACATCACGGGGTAGGCATCGGTGTCCTACCGCATTCACGTCAGTTTCGGTCGATGTTGAATAGCTGTCCTTTTCGTCAGGAATGGCGGAGTTTATTTAGGTCTTTAAGGTCGTAAAGTGGCTGTCCATAAGGGCGTCGATTTTGATCATCAGGTCCTTCATGGGCAAAATATGTCTCGAAATATGAAAAGGGGTGGTGACAAAGTAGCCTACATGTTATATAATCGTTGTATAAGAATGTTCGGCGTAAAAACATTATTCGTAAGAAAGATGAGGCACATAGAAAGATGATTTGTTCAGAAGGATGAAAAGCTTCATCGAGAAATAATAAGCAGTGCGGTAGATGGGGTGTGGGTGGATGCAAGTGTCTGGCTGCAACTAGGATACAAACATGAGCGTGTGATGTCTCCATAGATGTTTATTATTATTATTATTATTATTATTATTATTATTATTGCCATCCAAGCCACAACACAAGTGGGAAAACAAGGATGCTACAAGCCCAAAGACTCCAACAAGGAAAATAGCCCTGTGAGGAAAGGAAATAAGGAATCAGATGAAATATTGTGCCTGAGTGCACCCTCGCGCAAGAGCACTCTAACCCCAGACAGTGGAAGACCATGGTACAGAGGCTCTGGCACTACACAAGCCAAGAGAATAGTGGTTTGATTTTGGAGTATCCGTCGTTAAGAAGAGCTGCTTACCATAGCTAAAGTCTATTCTACCCTTATCAAGTGAAAAGTAGCCACTGAACAATTACAGTGTATTAGTTAACCCCTTGAGTGAAAAAATTATTTTCTGTTATTTTAGTGTTGCCAGGTGTATGAGGAGGAGAGGGGAATGAATAAAGAATAGGCCAGAGTATTTGGTGTATGAGTAGTGGCACTTATGGATCAGGACCATCCATGATATGGAAGGGAGGAGTAGATACAAGTTTGTGGAAGAATTTTACAGTCAATATGATACTTAATAGAAATTGTGAAAGATAACACACATACACGCGAAAGAGTGAGAGTATACCATTCATAAAAGAATAATCAAATATGAAAAGTAGCAGCATAAAAAAGGAAATCTCGTAAAATAGAACAATGAACATAAGAATCGATAATGACAGAATTGAAGTAGATAATTAATAGTTATTTGGTGGTAAATAAAACAGATGACGGTTTCTGTTAAGACGCGAGAAAAAAAAAACGAATTACAGAATAAGTAAAGCCAGGAGAGAAGATTTATCAGTATAGCGTTGACTCAATTGCCCTGTCAACATTTTGATATTTAATGTGCTTAAAAGGAAGAACACGTGGAAGCTGTTAAGGTGTATTGTTTGCACAGTAGATGTAAACAGGAATGAAAGAATTAAAAAAGGTTGGGATACTATGATGCTGCAAAACACTTAGCATAAATGAAGGAATGGAGTAGTGCATTTAAAAGAGGGTTGGTGATGTGACTAGAATTATGAATACTATGTTGAGGAAAAAAATATAATTATGAAGTTTAGTGAAGTGAACCGAGTGCATGCTGTTGCTGTTCATATAAATTGAAAGAGGATTGTGTTGGAATAGAATCTAATGTCTAAGTGCCATAGTATCCTACAGTCATTTTCACCTAAATGGTCAGTCGAAACCATAAAAAAACTATCAAAAGATAATCGTGAAGATTAAGAAATTATTTCTTAATCCTCTTTTACAAGTTGTGATGCGATTTAAAACCTAATTTATGACATCTTGATCTGACCTCAACATAATTGACAAGGTATTTCTTTATTTCAATAATTCAGTTTATCTTTCAAAAAGTTAAAATTGATTACAAAATCTTAATTAATCCCTCTTTCAATCATTTTATTTTCTTAAACTAATTTTCATCTTTCTCCGGAGAAAAGAGAGAGAGAGAGAGAGAGAGAGAGAGAGAGAGAGAGAGAGAGAGAGAGAGAGAGAGAGAGAGAGAGAGAGAGAGAAAGAGAGAGAGAGAGAGAGAGAGAGAGAGAGAGAGAGAGAGAGAGAGAAATAACAAAAAAATACAACTAGTCAAATAAATTCATACAGATTTATTTCTCTGCGAGACAAACATGAATATGTATAATTTCCCTTCATTGGCGTGACCTTTATCCAGGATGGCATTATTCATTGAACTCATTCAACGCATTAAAAATAGATCATTAGCCGGAGAGTTACCGATAGTGTGTGCAACTTCCGCTTCGAGGGGAAACTACACTAAACAAAAGTATCATAAACACGAAAAATAATGTAACTTTAAATCTAAAAATAAATAAAGCATAAAAACAAATATTGATGGTCTCTTCTGAAAATAAACTGAAAATTGTTTTATAAAAATTTATGAGAAAATGTAGTTCATGGCGAGCTTTAGAATTCGGAAAATAAACAAGGAAAAACAAGCACTGTAAAATAACGAAAAAAACATAAATTACTAAGCGTTTAGCCCGACTGAAAAAAAAAAAAAAACCACCAATTTCAAAAATGATTTATGAATTGGATAAAAGTTTCAAGTCCAAAAACTTAAACCTCTACGCCATACAACCTATTAGCATCTTTAAAATATTTTAGGCTAATACTCTCCTATCTATATAAAATCGACTAATAAAATAAAAAATAAAAAATTTATATTTTTACCTCGTCCTAAAAATAAACTGAGGTGTCCGCGACCTTACGCGTGTAAAAAAAATATATATATATGTCAGAAATGGATGAATGAATTTACATGAACCTTGGTAAACCCATTTACTGAGCGAGTCTCTTCTTCGATATTATTCATTTTTGGTTTATTTCACTGCTTATTTCATGAAAATCATATCGCTCATTGTTTCAATCATGTTTTTATTGACAGACTTCTCAAAATTAAATCAACGACTTTGCATCACCGAATATATAACTAAATTCAATGATAATAACAAAAACAAACACAGCAATGATAATAATATGACAGAGGAGAAAAAAAATCAATAATAAAAACGGCATCAACGTTGATAATAATAATAACAACAATCATAGTGTTAAATAGATATTACATTTACCACCGACGCACTGCGTATCACTCATGTCCGCATTCATAAGCTTATTGAATACAGTCCCGGAGGAGGAGAATCAATTAGTAAGAAAAATACAAAAGATATTTATAAAAGAAAAAAAAACAGAAAAAAAATTACTGACATGTAGCAATATTTTTCAAAGAAACTATATTAATAATAATACCGAGAAAAAGAACAATGGAGTTATTAGTATGAAAGGCTTTATGTACTGTTAAAAGGGTTAGGCAGAAATATACTCCTTTAATCAGTGTTATTAAATCGGGAACAATGGCAATCAAAGCAGTCAATTTATTGTTCTTACCTAACCCAGATTTTAATAGAACAAATGTTAAAAACGTTGAGCTAAACATTTGCAGGAAGCTAAATACCTGCCTCTTAAAAGAGGAAAGACTGTGCACATCATGAAAAAAATACAGTATGTATTGGGGACTTTACAAGCTTGGTTTTGGGGAAAGTAGGACATTGGTAAGTGAATGAAAACGACTGAACTTTAAAACGATTCGGTAACTAACAAATCCGCAGCCAAATGGAATACAAAATAAGTATGGCTTATATCATTAGGATGGACGGTCCTATCAAGTTTGAAGTTCCCTGTAAACAAAGTTTCCATAACATCCCTAGAATAATTGTTTACAGGTGGTGTTAAAGGCAACGTTATGCTTGTGCCTAGCCTTGGACTAAGTAAAAAGGGGGACTGGCCTCTTACAAAAAGGATGCAGCTTTGGCCAACTAAACTTTTTATCCAATTTCTGATATCATCCTGTTTCTGCTATTGTTCAAACTATTCTATGAATTGTTAACATTTTATTCATCTACCTTGTTGTCTTCTCATTCAAAGAAAAGGCTTTCCACGATGAAGACTAATACACACAGAATTGAATGAATGTCCTGGTGATAAAAACTTCGAAAGGTAAAGAGCTTCTAACCTTTGCCCAAGTTTATGAGATGATAACAAATTATTAAAAACGAACCACACGTCCATGATTGAATGACCATACGTACAATATGCTTGCGAGTATTTTCCATAAAACTATTCCCATAAAAGAGACT
>NC_090725.1:256488817-256503817 GCF_036898095.1 Palaemon carinicauda | reverse complement strand
AGATCTGAATTCAGAGGATTGTCCGAATTATGAAAAATATTATGTAAAATGCACAACGAACTAACTGAACAACTGTGCCATAGATCAATATCAAGATCAGGAACAAAAAACTTAATAGGTCACATTTTGTCAATCAAATTAAGAGGAAAGTCAGCAGCTGAAGACCAGACATGAAAACTGCTCGAAACGAGATAGAATGAAAGAATTAAAACACTTCTCCGGAATAATGTATATTGATCACCGAAAATCTCAAGAATCTCAATAAATCAATTTTCTTTACAATAGAAGAAGAAACAGACCGAATGTGTTTCTCAAAAGTAAATTTACAATCAAGAAACGCACTTAAAATTTTAAAGGAGTTGTATATAAAGTAGTCAAAGAAACATTATCAATGCAGAGATCCGGATGTTGAGGAGCCACTGACCTCGACCTACTTACAATCATACTTTGAGTATTATTATGGTTATAATTTCATGCCCCATGAAATGCAACATGCAATAATTCTAGATAGATTTTTTTTAGAGATTCAGCTACCCCAGATCACAGATCTAGAGAGTAGCATCATCTGCATATGCAACAAGCTTCTTTTCTAGGGTAAACCACATATCATTTGTATATAGTATTAAAAGTAATGGGTCAAGAACAATACCAGGAGGAACACCAGATATCACATTCCTATAATCACTAAGGTGCTCCTCAACAGAAACTCTGCTATTTGTTACTTTAAAATTCAATAACGATGCTAAGAAAAGATCCACCTACTCCCAACTGTTTGAGTTTGAAAACCAAGGCCTCGTGATTAACATTACCAAAGGCAGCAAATAAAATCAAGACTAATCATACGAACTTCCCGAAAACAATCAAGGGATTTCTGTACAGCATTGAAAATTGTAAGGGGATCACATGTTCAAGGCCATTGCGAAAAACAAATTGCAAACAAGAGAATAGATGATTAACTTCTTCATACCTATTTAGATGTTTTATAAAAAATCGCTCAAATAGTTCAGATAATATGGGAGGTAACCAGCAGGGCTAAAGCTACCGCAAACACATTTACCTAATAGAGTAACATTACCAATTCTCCAACAAGTGCAAAACGAACCTCTTCCTATAACTTGCATAAAATAACAGACCGCTTAAGAGCTAAGAAATCAGCAGTGCTTATAAAAAAAAAAGAAAATTACCATTAGGGTACCATTTAAACCTCCATAAGCATCAGAATCTATCATGCCTTCTTTCACACACCGAGAGAAGGTAAGTCCGGTGGCGGTGTCGGAGCCTTTAAATATGCGGCCCCGAAACTATATGAGAAGCTTCCACGAAACATTCGAATAATTGAAGACATTAAGGCTTTCAAGAGGAAACTGGGGCTCTTATTTCAAGTTTTACAACAGCGACGATCTAACAGTAAATGAACAATACGCGATATGAAACGTTAAATACTCTGAACGAACAAGATAAAACGACAGTGGAGGTCCTGTAGAGAGTGGGGTTCTCCTGCTGTATGGGACCGGAAAAGCAGCCATCAAAGTAAAGTAAAGTAAGTAATTTCACGGTACCAAAAACCTATACTAGTTAGTTTAGCCTCAAGAAAGTAAGAATGAGGAAGTTTAGTTTCTCATTAATCTGCTTACTGTACACAGCATCACCCAATATGGTTGCCGTTTCCTTTGAACTGTGTGTGACGGAGCGATCTGGTTTAAGTAAAATCGGAACCGTTACTTCAACACCAAAGATTGCAGCTCTAAGGGTGTCCCACCTCTTAGGTTCCTAGGTTGTACCAGAAAGAGTTTCTTTTATGTTTAAATTGTATCTTTTTTCATTTGAAGCATAAAATCTCAGAGCAACCGCTCTTAGCAGAGTATAGATAACAGGAGTCAAATTTGATCTGTTATCCTTCCATCGATAATGGACCCTATTCGCATATCAAAATCACTTAACCCAAACAGAGCTGCCATTTTACCAGCTATCCACAAATTGTTAACAGAATACTTTAGCAACATGAAAACTTTGGCTAACAAATTTTAAAGTAAAGTGTATTGTTCCTAGCTATACAAATCCAATGCCTTTTAATCAAGAGCATTGTCTCCAAAAACGGGAACGGCTGTTGAATTGTTAACAATGTAGTTTGTAAGTAACAGGAGTGAGGTGGATCCCACTCACGCACCTTCCTGACTGACCCAAGACACTGACATTCAAATTCAATCTCAGTCACAGGACTGATATGGTCAGTTAGGAGAGGAAATCTTTTATATACAAACTACTTTAAAATTTTGCTATTTTTTCATAAGAGAATACAAACCTTCCACCCTTTCAATTAGGAGACTCGCCCTATTGCGGGAGGCAGTCAATAACCTCAATCAGTCATAGGAAGGTAGTAGTTGTTAAAAATAATCTTTCAAAGGGAGGATTATTAAGTATATTTTAAGAGCTTAAAATCATTACGTTGATATTAGTAATAGTATTTATATCTATCATTATCATTAAGTTTTTGTTATGTAATCGCTCAGTCATATAAGTATCAGTAACGTAAATATATTGTGATTTCTAAGAATCTAATCTGACTCATGTAAATCTTATGCGGTCCTTTTTATTTTGAGCGGGAAAAAATCTATGACGATGTAAGAAGTATAAAATGCTTTAAAATGCTCTAAAATGAATACTTGGAGTTTTAAAAGGATGTGAAGTCATTTGAAATGAGTATTGATTTTAAAATTGTTTTATCATAGTAAACGCGAGTTTCTTTGCGAAATTGTTTTTATCAAGTGGATATGAATATTTTAGTTGCCTCCTATAATAATATGAAAATGTAAAGTTCTTTTATTGTAAAAAACGTTACGAGAGCATTTTGGGATCAGAATTCTCCGGGGGTATCACGTGACACAGCATTATAAAACTTATCCATAGGGTGATATACGCATACATAGGGTGAGCTTCGCATTGATAAGCCCACTTCGGACTGAAAACCATACAGGAGAACAAGGTAGATAAAACATTAGTGGTCAATCAAAGTTTATCGTGAATAACAACCAAGTTAACGATCATCTTTAAAATGCTACTCAACGTTTTTGGGAAGGCCTTAATTGCATTCTCCCTAAATGAATTATATTTGCAGCATTGGCCTAGTTCCCTTTTCGGAATATGAGACTCCGATATGCCATTGAGATTAACCCGCTTCGGTTCTTAAAAGATAAAGAGAGAAAAAAAGCCGATGACATCCCCAAAAGTTACTTAGTATATTCTTCCTTTCAATTAGCTATCATACACCTTTTCTCCTTCATTACAGATGACACCATAAAGCCACAGACCTCGGGTTTCTCAGAGAGGCTTAACAAACCGTTCGTTCGTTTAAGAACGGCTTACCATGGCAAGAAACGGGCTCTGCGCTAGGGTAGCCCGTAAATCTAGCAAATACAACTTGAGCACCAAACCAGTATATTCCTTAGCCAATGTGCTACAAGCCGGCCATCATTTAGCACATACTTTATCGAAATATAACGGAATAAGAAAAACGAATGTAAAGTGCACGTGTTTTTGTGGACGAATAAAATACAACCAAAATACAACCATAACGAAACCACGATGAAAAGACAACGAAAAGAGTGAGAGAACCTCCAATGAAATATACTGCATTACATAACGATTAAACATGCTTTGGAACATGCAAAAAAATTGATAAATGGAACAAAGATGAATAAAACTTTAAAGAAAATTTCAAGCAAAGTCTACTTAGTCTTCACAAAAACTTTGAAAATGAGAAAACTTGTTAGTTTTAGGCTAAAAAAAATCTAAAACTAGTATGGCACGGGAGTAAAATTTATAAAATGTATATTGGTAAACAATTAGTACTCGTACATTGGACCAAAAAAGGGCATACACACATACTCTTACGGAATAATATTCATTAAACCAAAATTATACTTAGAAAAATTATAGATTTTAGAGTACCATAACACTGAATACAAGAGTAAAAATCGTAAAACAATCAACTAATATAACTGGAAAAAATCCCTCTAAATTGAAACAAAGTAATTCTGCAAAAGCTCTATAACAGCAAATTTAAGATTAAAAATTACAGGTCTATTCAAACAAAAAAACCAAGAAAATGGTGTGGATATAAGGCAACGTTTCGAGTCGACACGGGGGAAAAACATTCTACACTACACAATATGAGCAAGCCATAATTTTGGCGCCTAGCCGCTTACCTATGCACACGGCGAAAGAATCTTCATCCTTCCACTTCTAAAATAGTTCGGGATGCGCGAGTGTTACCTCTGAATCGTCTTCATTCGTTTCTCCGGGGGATATAATTCACCACGTATCACAATTAGTTCACAGAAACTATTAATATACACTACCCGCCGAGAAAGCTGAACTGTAAGTAATCCTGTGTCTTCTGTAATTCCTTCCTACAAGACTAGTCAGGCTCTAATGTTTACATCGCACCGTCTGGGATTCTGGGACTGGTCGGTGAAACGTTGAATGCGATTGGCTGGTACCATACCCAGCAGTATTATGTAATAAATGTTTGTATTGGTTATTTCAGAAGAGTGGTGTTGTGCTGCTTTTGCTACTAATCGACGAACTGCTATCAGTAGACATTTGCGTACCTTCAATTCCTGAAGGGTGTTTCTTACCATAATTATGCCGTTTATTGTCATGCTTAAACCCTATCGTAAATTAGTCCAGACTTATAAAAAGACAATTTCAATACGACTCAAATACTTCAACTCTATACCGTAGAAGATTCGGTATCTTAGACCTGGTCTATTGCAGCTTTAAATTGGGAGTTTTGGCGAATAGTTAATACGACGAATTTACGACATCAGTTCGACAAATTCATGCAACTGAATTAATGACTTTGAGCAATAAAGCTCGGTGCTGGGGCACGTAAGGCAGCAGCCATGATACTTAGGGTAAAAGTTCGAAGCGGTTGAACAGCAAGGGGGAAGAAAGGAAGCAGGAACGGAGGTAAAGTAGAACGATATAAAGCAAATGATGCAAAGACCCGTAGGGACGTTGCAAGGACACTTAAATAATGCTTACAGTGCACCACTTGAGATACACTAACGGCCAACATCCACGGGGAAATGCTTACATGGTTGCTCAGAGAACAACTCACACCGGCTATGCGTATAGGGGGGTATTAACGACTAAACTAGAGGAGTTTTTGTTGAATAGTAAAATTACATTGGATTATTTGGAGTTGTTCGACGAAAGAATTCGTTTATTAACCCTCAATTTCATAAACTAGTTTATTCAATGGATTGATCACTTGATCGGAGAAGCTTTTGTGTAATTTTTCATACCAAGTAATTAAGGGAAAGATGATTTTATTGTGTTTTGCCTGATGTTTGACCATTTCATTTAACAGTTTACACTAATTAGACTTTGACTGAGTTCCAATGCTTTACTTGATCGATGTGTCAAGCACTAGCAATCAATTATTTAGAATGTATCAATCACCTAATTGAAAATTCCTTGATGTTCTTCCATCCAGGGTTTTTGTCTTCTTTCATATGAAATATGCATTTTAAGTGTAGACGATGCTTTATTTAGTGTTGAATATTATTTTCATATTTATTAGGACTAATTTTTTTTTCTTGAGTAAGCTTTAAATAGAAAGTTCATTTTCAAAGGAAAATAATTTCCAAAGAAGCATCGTCGATCAAGTCATAGGCCTAGTACTTGATTTATGTCTTTAAGGCCTTACTTAACTTCAAACTTCCAAGTTGAAATAATTCCTTTTCTAATTAACGTGCAAATACTGAAGACGATATTAATTGGGTCTTTGTGGTGGGCAGTGCCACTACATGCAGACCTTGACTACATGTATATCCTACTTTACCTCCGTCCCCTCTTCCGTCTTCTACTGCTGGATTTTCCTCAGAGCCTCAGATGCACTTGGGGTTGGGATGGCCTTACAGGCCCCAGTACTGGACTATATAGCCCAAATTTTAACAATTCAATCCGATATTAATATTAGTGAAAGGTCTTATGAACAGCCAAATGTACATACAGTAATAATTACATACAGTATATGCATTGTCATGGTCTGACAATAAAACATTCTCCAGTAGATTTAGTTGATTTGAGAACAAGGCTCTTAGAAGGATATTGGGATTGAATGGCAGGACATGATTAGAAATGAAAGTGCCATATGTGGATGAGATCATGATGAGGTGTAGATGAAGATGGTTTGGGCATGCTCTTCGCATTCCCCAAGAGAGATTAGTTCACCTAACGTTCATCTGTGCTCCACAAGGCGCACGAAGAGTTGAAAGACCCAGGCCTACATGGCTGAGGACTATGAAGCGTGAAGTAGGATATGATGAATGGAGTATTGAATTATAAGCTTAAGATAGAGACGACTGAGAAAATCTAAACGAGGCCCTTTGCGTCTATAGTCGTGGGAGATAATAATGATGATGAAATGAAACTTCCATAAGGGCCACATGTGAGTGTGTAGGATTATTCACATCTATTTTTTTTAATTGAGCACGCGTTGCTGCCTTTGGTCTCTGTTTCTAAATTCGTCCGTTGTTTTATAACAGGTTGCTAGGAAACACACAAACCACATTACAAATTTAGTAAACGTTGAATAAAAAATGTTCTTGTGTGCGCTCGTGGCCTGGGACGTTGTCTCGATTTCTTGAATAGGATTAATCTCTCTCTCTCTCTCTCTCTCTCTCTCTCTCTCTCTCTCTCTCTCTCTCTCTCTCTCTCTCTCGTAGGATGTTTCTTTATTAGCCCTAGACAAAGATTTACTCAACATTTTTATAAATTCTACATAGCTATGCGTTGTGTATAGCCTATTATTCACAATGTGGAGTATTTCATATTTGATACGTTTCACATCTATATAAATTTAACAGTTTACAGATAGTTTTCCCATAATCAACATTTTTTTTTTTATTCCAAAAAATACTTAAATCAAATAATGTTCGTCATTATTGTGTCTAATATTTATGGTCTTTGATCATCCACCAAGTTACTAAATAATCAATAAAAACAGATACAGTCATTTTTAGCTTTTATTTATTCAAAAACTTCAATTACTAACGCAAGCCAGTCGATTCAAGACCAAATACTCTCTCTCTCTCTCTCTCTCTCTCTCTCTCTCTCTCTCTCTCTCTCTCTCTCTCTCTCTCTCTCTCTCAATAATGATGGCAATGGTGCAATTGTTATATTGACGTTTCATCGATTAATTAGGCATTATTTCTGCGTCATCAGTGATTAATTATAATCATAAGATTCTATCCATACGGTCCTTCACCTACATAGTTTATAGTTTATGTAGGAAATATTTATTTTGGTGTTGTTACTGTTCTTGAAATATTGTATTTTTCCTTGTTTCCTTTCCTCACTGGGCTATTTTCCCTGTTGGAGCCCCTGGGCTTATAGCATCCTGCTTCTCCAACTAGGCTTGTAGCTTAGCAAGTAATAATAATAATAATGATAATACAAATTGCAGACGCGTTAGTGGGCACCTAATCAATTTCCAAAGAATCTATGCTAACCTACAATCGAAAGAAACTACTTATTAATTCAAAGAACACAAGTTATCTGAAAAAAAAACCTCATTAATTAGTACATTGAATACCTTAATCTTAAAACTGATTTATTTTCTATATGTGTAACCAATAATCGTATTGTGAAGTGTGGAGTTATACTGTAGAACAAGTCACTTGTTTAATTATTTTTCTTTTTTTTTAATCTTCGCTAAATAGATTGTTTAGTGAACTATAACTGTGTACGCTATGTCGAGATACGCTGCTGTACACATTAAATCGGCGATATAGGTATTAGTAACTCCAGTTGAAAAAGAAAATGACTTGAAGGTATACTGTATGTCTCCGCTGGTTAGCACCAACATTGTTGGCAAATAGTACACTAATTACGAATATACTCTTTGCTCATAA
The DNA here is from genome assembly GCF_036898095.1 of Palaemon carinicauda. NCBI lineage: Eukaryota > Metazoa > Arthropoda > Malacostraca > Decapoda > Palaemonidae > Palaemon > Palaemon carinicauda. The sequence goes on along the minus strand of NC_090725.1, from coordinate 256,495,895 downwards.
CTTTATTGCCTTCATAACAGTATTTTAAATTCACTTTGTTCTGTTTGAACTTTCATTATTCGTCAACGTATATTATTAAAACTATAATACTTTTTGGGAAAAGGCGTTATTCCATCATTATGTTTGTATCAACTTTCCCCCAGCGGCAAGAGCCCGTGTCTTACATATGGTAAGGCGATCTACACACACACACACAACTTGTGGTATTACATTTACCATCCATACACAGACCTTTTCCATCATTTGCAAAGACCATTGCACAATCAATAGTTTTTAGTAAGGTTCAAAACAAAGAAGAAATGTGCATCGTTTGTTTAATACTTCTACTGATACTTGATTGCTGTTGTCATTAACATAATGTCAAATGGCGGCTGACCTGGATAGCACGTTTTTAACGGATTAGTACCATGTACGAACAAGAGTTGCCCCAATTATTGCAAATAAATTGTTTAGCATTATTCGTTTCATCAAGAAGTCATAGCTTTTAACTAATGTTATAAAGTTCTTAAATGCCGAATACTTAAATGGTTGCTTGGCTTCGTACATAGAAGAAAGGATGTTGGTTTATTTCTCAGCACACATTGATGATCTGTAACCGAAAATTTGGATATGAAAAGAACCTACGTCTATCCGAAGCTTAATACTAATCCTCATTTATCGCATGTCAGTAGTTAATCCTACGATGGGATTTCATCGCATTACTGAAATCCGTATTTTTACAGTTATGAATTATGGCTTCATAATCGTAGTAAAATTATTCCTGCCTCAACACGACGAGAGCGGAACTCGGAATCAATGGATCATAAAATTCAAAATTGCCTGTTAGACCTAATTGCATTGTGATTCACATAATCTAACCTGGTGTTAGAGTAAACATTTGCTTTAGAATTATAGCTATTATAACTCCGACCCGTAACAATTTTTTTTTTTCAGAAATACTTTTAAATCTTCGTAATTTATTCAACTGATATTAAAGTACTTAGTTTGGATAAATCTCTCATAATTTGGTTCTATGGGAATCGTCTCTTGTTAAACTTTGCTCAACAGTTCATATGTAAGGTCGAGGATTTGCCTTTGTAACGGCTCCTTACTTCTCAGGTGATTCAACAATAGCTTTCGGTTGCTTACTAATGTCATCCCACTTGCTAAAAACGAATCTGCAGACACTGCTTATGATTGATATTGTTCGTTGAATTTAATTGCTCTTAAACTCAGTTTTCTTGATTAGTAAAATTTAGAAGAAAAAATCTCAAAGATCGTTTCTAAGATATCTTGAAATACTGTGAGACTTTGTCTCTCGATGTACAAGACATGGAATATGATTATCTCCAATTGTTACTGCTTTCCAAAGATTGACATCACTTCACGAATGAGCTGTTTCGGTGGTCTAACCAAACTATTAGGGCAGTTTCTGCCTAAAATATGGAAAAAAATAATGAGACACCATTTTCAGTAAGAAAAACTCTATCAGTTTTGTCAGCAATGTGCAGAATATTTTTTATAAAATGAAGCAATAAATGTTTATGTACCAATTTCCCAGTTACTTAAATGTCTGAAATATCTTCGAAAAAAGTGAGTTCTTCTCTCAGCGATTGCAAATATTTTTACTAATCTCCCCTAAATAATAAAGAGCAACAGGTCTGGTTATATGTATCGATGTAGTTCTTTCCTGACACGCTGAACGGCATTGCAAACGTAAAACTCCTCGGTCTCTCCCCATCTCTCGAGTTGGGGAGAGGGGCCACTCCATGAGGTAACTCGAAACCACAATCTCCCACAAATTGACCAAACCACCGAGTTGTAGTTAGGAAAGGGGAAGGGTTGAATCTGTGCGTGTGTGCATATCTATCTAAATATTTAGACGTCATTTTTGACAACTCGGGTACAACATTAGTCTGGCATATTTTCCTTTTATCCTCTTCCACTCCCGATAATTGAATACGTCACGTCTCTTCTCATATGCAACGCATTAGCTTAGGGAATGCAGTAAGGGCTTATACAATCATACTGTACATCATGCGCCCCAGGGTGATAATGAGTGCTTGAGCTGTTGGTGACTGTACAATTAGTTGAAGGATGACTTTATTTTATGATTAACCTGCGTCTTTCTGTATTTACATGATACTTATTTGGTAATCTAGAAACTCCGCATTAAGAGGGGACCTTTTGAACGATATCTTCAGTGAGGTTCGAGGCCCATTAGTGTTGTCACACCACGCAAAAGTCGGTTAGCGTTCAAAAAGTTCTCATCTTACTGGGGAGAGATGTTTGAACACCCTGTATTTCTCTTTGGTAAAACATATCTTCTTTCTTAGCTTAATGTCTCCTCTCCTTTTTAAACCCGCTTATTTATCAAATTTTAGTTTTATCGATGCTGGCCAATTAGCACACCTGCTGCTAGACACACGACCTTGAAATATCTTCATGATGTCGTGGGACAAAAAAAAAATAAATAAATAAATTCCGGAATTTCGTTATTTTTCAAATCTCCTTACGTATATCGCAAGCAATTGTTAACCTACAGACATGTGTATGACTTGATTTTACTAAGTATTAAGCAGATTAGTTTTCACATTTAGATGTGAGGCTTACTGATGACCTCACCTTTTCTGATGATAATGTTTTGGCACAAATTCTCTCTCTCCTCTCTCTCTCTCTCTCTCTCTCTCTCTCTCTCTCTCTCTCTCTCTCTCTCTCTCTCTCTCTCTCTCTCTCTCTCTCTCTCTTTCTCTTTCTCTCTCTCTTTCTCTCTCTCTCTCTCTCTCTCTCTCTCTCTCTCTCTCTCTCTCTCTCTCTCTCTCTCTTTCTCTTTCTCTCTCTCTTTCTCTCTCTCTCTCTCTCTCTTTCTCTCTCTCTCTTCTCTCTCTCTCTCTCTCTCCTCTCTCTCTCTCTCTCCTCTCTCTCTCTCTCTCTCTCTCTCTCCATCAGGTGGCTTTATACATCCTTGCTGTAGGTACCATTTCTGGAAAATACATATTGAGAGGCGACTGTTACATAGCTTCTATTCCCAAGTTTTATATTTCTCCTCCTGCTTCAGTTTTTCCTAACTTAAATATTCCCACCGTTGCTGCTACTGTTCTGTTGTTTCTCTTCCAATTAACTCGCACTATTCCTGTCTGACTTCTTTTTCTCAATTCCCATCAGCCATGGAATAGTGATAAGGGCATTAGATCTGTTGTTCATTCGTCTTCTTCATTGAAAATATATGCTTAGAAAATTGAATATATTTTTGACAGATATTTCATAGTAGAGTTTTTTTCCGTGTGAAGGTTTTCTGGATGGACAAATGAATGTAATGATATGACGCAGGCCACAAAAAAAGTACAATAAACCGAGTGCTGTAAGAAGCGTAGCCTGTTTCTTAAAGGGGAGATTTTGGGATTCATAAAAAAAAGTGAACAGAAACAATGTCTTAGTTTGGTAGCTCAGGGGAAGTAGCCATAGTGAGGATTATCATATTTATTTTGAAAAGATTCCTTTAGCTGGTCATCCCGTGTTTACCTTTACGGTGCTCATATTAAAATTTTCTTTTGACGCCGGTTCCATCAGGCGTTCACAGTTTTATATACTCTTGAATGCCATTGTTGTTTCCTAATAGATGTACAATTAGAATCAAAAGAACGCAGACGCCCGGGGGAAATCTTTTGTCAGATGTCTCTAGTGTAAAACAGACAAGGTGTTGCTCTTCTTACTACTTCTACGAAATTGGCGGAGCCCTCTCCAACCTTAACGAATAAAAGACTGCAAAGGGGCTAGTGAAAGTATTAAAATTTTAGAAATCGAGTTGCCATATTTCATTCTGTTTTATAATTTGACGTTTCGAATATCCACTGCAAATACTGAATACACACACACACACACACACACACATAATATATATATATATATATATATATATATATATAAAATATATATATATATATATAAAATATATAATATAATATAATGTATATATATATATATATATATATATATATATATATATATATATATATATATATAATGAATCCGCAAAATCATATAGAAATTATTGGAGTATCGCAGCTAAACAGTTCCTTCCGTTAACAGCTACATTAGATTATTTCGACATTAGTCTTGTTCAAGTCACCGATGAAGAAAAGGTACTTTCAGATATGGTTTGATGTAAAATAATAATGAAAAAAAAAACACCATACATGAAGTATACCGGCCAAAACGACATTCAGAGAGAGAGAGAGATTCGGCCAGAATACATCGTTTTTAATATATTGGTAGTACGTTGGTCACAATCCGCCCGTAACTTTTTGTGTTAGGTTGGTGACAAACAGAGGTAAAAACATGACCTCCTTGACGGAGGTAATAATAATAATAATAATAATAATAATAATGATAATAATAATAATTGAGATAAAGATTCACTTCACGAACATCGTGTCGCTAGAGAATGGAACTTGTAGTGTTTCTCAAGATGATATTTAGTTTGAAATTTAGTTTTATGTAAGTAGGTGATATAAACTCGACGCTATCTTTTATCATTTATTATGAGAGAGAGAGAGAGAGAGAGAGAGAGAGAGAGAGAGAGAGAGAGAGAGAGAGAGAGAGAGAGAGGTTGGTGAAGAAGTGAGAAGGGGTGAAAGAGTCTGAGGGTGGTGAGAGCGCAAAGGGGTGAGAGTGAAAAGGGGTGAGAGCGAGAAGGAGTGAGAGAGGGAGAGAATATTGAGTCAAAGAAGATTGGGGGCCCAAGATGTTCATTCCATACCAGTTATGTTACAGATGAACTCTTTATGATTAGTCGGCAGCTTGACTCCGCGTTATTCATTTTAGTGTTAAAATTACAAACTTCATTTCTAACTAAGCTGATATTATCTAGTTACTGATAATCTGTTGCGCTACGTCTTTATATTGCGATTTGTGAACGACAGAAAAAAAGAAAAATAAAGTCACGCCATTTTTAAGGGACAAGACACCAAGGATTTCAATAGATAAAACAGAATTATGTTTTTTATAAGAACTAATTTTGGGCTAGAGTTCGTAAACAAATGCACAAAAGCTATCTAGAATATGGTACCAATGGGGCAAGGGGTGGGTGCACTTTGAAGAACTTAATTTCAAGGTTGAAAGTAATGTTTCTCTCTGATTTTAGCTTATCATTTTCAGTCCGTATTGTATAGTTTCTCTTTTACGGTACATGAGTTTATTTTTCTAGTTTTATTACCCTGGTTTTTGGACAGTTTACTGGAACATGTAAATGAGAATGTAGCAGCTGGACAGTAATCAGTTTCAGTAATCAGTAATAGTGATGTCGTTTAGGATAAACCTGAAGGAACTGTGTTTCACGGCGATTGAGACATCTTTGATCAGCGAGAAGCGGGGAGCCCCGCCCTGCCAGCGGGAAGGGGGGAACCTCGCCCTGCCATCAGTATGGGGAGAGCCCCTGAGGGGGAGCCCCACTCGGCTAGCGGGAAGGGGGAGCCCATGTCCTGCCAGCGGGAAGGGGGGAGCCCCGCCCTGCCAGCAGGAAAGGGGAAGCCACACCCTGCCAGCGGGAGGGGGGAACCCCGCCCTGCCAGCGGGAAGGGGGGAGCCCCGCCCTGCCAGCGGGAAGGGGGGAGCCCCACCCTGCCAGTGGGAAGGTGATGGAACCCTGCCCTGCCACTGGGAAGGGGGGGGGGAATCCCCGCCCTGTCAGCAGGAAAGGGGGAGCCCTGCCCAGCCAGCGGGAAGGGGCCCCCGCCCTGTCAGCGGGAAGGTGGGGCCTGCCCAGCCAGCGGGAAGGGGCCCCGGCCCTGTCAGCGGGAAGGTGGGAGCCCCTCCCTGCTAGCGGAAAGGGGGAAGCCCCGCCCTGCCAGCGGGAAGGGGGGAGCCCCGCCCTGCCAGGGGGAAGGGGGGAGACCCGCCCTGCCAGCGGGAAGGGGGGAGCCACGCCCTGCCAGCGGGAAGGTGGGAGCCCCGCCCTGCCAGGGGGAAGGGGGTAGCCCCGCCCTGCCAGGGGGAAGGGGGTAGCCCCGCCCTGCCAGCGGGAAGGGGGGATTCCCACCCTGCCAGCAGGAAGGGGGAGCCCCGCCCTGCCAGCGGGAAGGGGGGAGCCCTGCCCTACCAGCGGGAAGGGGGGAGCTCCGCCCTGCCAGTGGGGAGGGGGAGCCCCGCCCTGCCAGCGGGCAGGGGGAGCCACGTCCTGCCAGCGGGAAGGGGGGAGCCCCACCCTGCCAGTGGGAAGGGGAGAGCCCCGCCCTGCCAGCGGGAAGGGGGGAGCCCCGCCCTGCCAGCGGGAAGGGGAGAGCCCCGCCCTGCCAGCGGGAAGGGGGGAGCCCCGCCCTGCCAGCGGGAAAGGGGGAGCCCCGCCCTGCCAGCGAGAAGGGGAAGGCCCTCTGGGCTAGCAGGAAGGGGGGAGCCCCTCCCAGTCAACAATAATGAGTTCCTGTATCTAGCTTATTTTTAAAAAAACATGAAAGGTGGAATCAGGAAGACGGTCATGAAAAGCAAAACAAAAATCTAGAAGACTTTTCTCTCCTTGAGGAAGAAGTCTTCAAGATTCTTTTTTTGAAGACTTTCTTCCTCATGGAGAGAAAGAAGAAATCTTCAAGATTCTTGTTTGAAGACTTCTTTCTTCTAAGAAGAAAGAAATCAATGACAAGTGGAATCCAGAAGGCAGTCATGAAAAGCAAAACAAGAATTTTGAAGATTTCTTTCTCTCCATGAGGAAGAAGTCTTCAAGATTCTTTTTTTGAAGACTTTTTCTTCCTCATGGAGAGAAAGAAGAAGTCTTCAATATTCTTGTTTTGAAGACTTCTTTCTTTTAAGAAGAAAGGAATCAATGACAAGTGGAATCAGGACTGCAGTCATGAAAAGCAAAACAAGAATCTTGAAGACTTCTTTCTCTCCATGAGGAAGAAGAAGTTTTCAAGATTCTTGTTTTGAAGACTTCTACCTCATGGAGAGAAAGAAGAAGTCTTCAAGATTTTTGTTTTGGAGACTTCTTTTTTCTAAGAAGAAAGGAATCAATGAGAAGTGGAATCAGGAATGCAGTCATGAAAAGCAAAGCAAGAATCTTGAAGACTAATAACTGATTTATTTGAAAGGAATCGGACAGAAAATACAG